>NC_062267.1:11504731-11821361 GCF_916048215.2 Malus sylvestris
GGAAGATGAAACTTAGACGGAAGTCACGAAATTCGTTCCCACCATCTATACCTGATCTTAGCCAAAAGGCTAAGTATCGGTGCATTGCACCGCACCTGATCAGCGTCCATATGGGCCTTTGTTTTGGGTCCCTTTTTTTTCCAGCCCGTTTGCTGCCGCTGGGCTTGCAGCCCCTTAGCCTGATCAGCCCGTACTTTTTTTTCTAGCCTATATTTTGGGCCTGGGCCGCACGACCGTAATTACTTAGCCCACCCGTGGGCTTTGGTCCACTGTTTTGGGCCCCAAGTTTTAATTACCTATTTTTTTAGGCACTTTTGGGTTTTATAATTTTTCACCCACGCTTTAATTTTGGCCCAAAATCTAAATAATTTAGTTATAATTCTAGACCCGAAGATCTATTTGCATATTTCTTGTTGCATATTATATATATATATATATATATATATATGTTTGTGTTTATCTGTAGGAACATATGAACTTGAAGCTCATAATTCTTTCGAAACCCGAAATTTCTAGAAACATGCCTTATTTGAAAACCTGAAGTTTTCCTTAAAACATCACCCATGAAAACCTGAAGTTTTTTTCATGTAACTTTAAACCATTGTCTATTGATTTTCTCCATTACACTAACAACATTCTTGTCCATTTATTTTGTGATAGGGACATGTCAAATTTGAACAAACTTGACTTCACCGCTTTACAAATCTCCATAAGAAACTACCTCAAGTGGGTCCAAGATGTGAAGCTCCACCTCATCGCAAAGAATTTGCGTCCCGCCATTGAAGATGAGACAGACAACCCGGTTGGCAAAGCTGAGAAAGCCACTGCCATGATCTTCATCCGAAGACACATTCATGATGCACTACAAACTGAGTAGCTTGCTGAGGAAGATCCACGAGCATTTTGGGTCTCTTTGGCTGATCGCTTTGATCACCAAAAGGACATCTTCTTAGCTAAAGCAAGACATGACTGGTAGCATCTACATTTCCAAGACTTTAAATCTATGAATGAATATAATTATGAAGTTTGTCAAATCCGATCACTTCTCAAGTTCTATAACGAGAACTAGACTGAAGAGGTTCTCCTGGAGAAGACATATTTGATCTCTGTTTTACTTCTCGCTAAAAAGAAGAATCAGTTGTTGATGAAGAATCATCAAGCTCGACCTACTAGGGCAACTGCTATTCTTGAAACACATTATAGCACAAACAATTTCCCAAAACGCCAACATAGGGGTGGTAAGGGCGGCCATAAGCCATCATTTCAAGGTCAACAGAGCCAAAGCCTATATAAGGGAGGAAATCGAGCCCATAAGCATTCTAACCTCACTCCCAAGGCCCTGAACTTCATGAATCAGGGCAAAGCACCTGACATTATGGATGCGGACATGTGCTAACGTTGTGGTTCAAATGACCATTGGTCCCGTGTTTGTCGTGCTCCCTCGACGGTTTGTAGCTAAATATCATTCTCATCGTAAGAAGTTTGAATCAAACTTTATGTAAGTGGATGAACTAGAAAGTACCAAAATGGAGGTTTCTGATTTTCAAGAGGCTATTACCCCTATGGAAGATTAGAATCTTATACATAAACTATTTTTAGTTGAGTTTAGAACCTTGGAAGGCCGAATTTCACCTAGTGGCCGAACGCTCCTTGTTTTTGGTTTAAGTTTGAATAATTTTCCTTTATGTTTGGATTATTTGTTGGTGATTGTTTTTTTTTTTGGATATTAAGTTTTTTTAATTACCATCCTTGAATACTTAAATTATTTTGAATGGATATTTGTCTTTTAGAACTTTTATGCATGTGACCTATTGAAATTAATTTTTATTCCTAGGTATGACTAATGGGAAAGTTAGTTGTCTAGCAGATAGTGCACCCACACACACTGTTTTGTGTATCGTACCTAAGAATGCACTTCTGACAACATTCTTAGGCCCATCCAACCTAATCGAAGGATACAATAAGACACGTATAATGTTATCCAGATGAGGCACTTTATTTTTCACGTTCTGAAAGAACGTTGTTGAGTTTCAAGGACATTCGAGACAATAATTATCACACTGAAACCTATGTAGAAAATGGAGTTGAATTTATATACATCACTTCCTATGAATATTACCAGATGCGTATTCTAGAGAAGATGAAGCGTATCTCGAGTGGTCTATATACTACAACCATACGCCCTATAGAAAGCCACTATGTGGTCAGTCCTACATCTGAGACTGCACATAAAATTACACTTTGGCATGATCGTTTGAGACACCCTGGACGAACAACGATGCGTTGTATCTTCAAATATTCACCCGGAAATCCACTAACCCGAAGTTTAGGTTGATTCAAGGAATCGCATGTCAAACCTGCTCAATGGGAAAACTTATCATTAAGCATTCTTATAACAAGATTCGTTCGAATCCTCTTACTTTTCTATAATTATTCAGGGGGACATTTGTGGAGCGATTCATCCTCCATGCGGACCATTTAGACATTTTATGGTATTGGTTGACGCCCCCACACATTGGTCACATGTGTGCTTGTTGTCCACAAGAAATGCTGCATTCTCTAAACTGTTGGCTCAGGTTATCAAGCTCAAGGCTCACCACCCTGATTATCCGATCAAATTTATTCGATTGGATAATGTTGGAGAATTCACATCTAAAACTTTTGATGGCTGTTACATGTCAGTTGGGGTTGAAGTTGAACATCCAGTACCCCATGTTCACACTCACAACGGCCTAGCAGAGGCGTTCATTAAGTGCTTACAAATGATTGCTAGATCATTTGTCATATGTACCAAGTCCCGATCGCTGTTTGGGGCCATGTAATATTTCACGCAGCCATGTTGGTCTGCCTGAAGCATATTGCGACCCAACCATATAACGCCCTTCAGTTGGTTACCAGATACGAACCCGACATATCGCATATGCGTGTTTTTGGTTTTTTGGTTGTGCGATCTATGTGCCGATCTCGCCGCCATTACTAACAAAAATGGGGCCTCCACGAAGGATGTATATCTATGTCGAATATGATTATCCTTCAATTATTTGTTACTTAGAACCTTTTACAGGCGATATTTTTATTGCTCGTTTCATGGATTGTCACTTCTATGAGACAATCTTCTCGTTGTTAATAGGAGATAAAAACGTCACCGTTCCTGAAGAACAACGCGAATTATCGTGGACAGCTCCCACTTTGTCTCATTTAGCCCCCATACCTCTCAGTCTGAAACTGAAGTGCAGCGTATATTAGGTCTTCATAGAGTAGCTTAGAGCATGCCAGATGCTTTAACAGATCTGGCGCGAGTGAAAAGATCACATATTCCCGATGTAAATGTGCTTGCAAAAATGAATGTACCAAATGTACGATGGACTTCCCTCCTGGAGGCCTAGGACACCACTTTGGCCAATCCACGTACATTAACGGTTAACCAATCCGCTGCCCCTACACAAAAGCATGGCATACCTCTTGGTTCAAAAGATTCACAACCACAGAAGAGGAAACCCACAACACAGACTGTTGAGCTTACCGTGAATCTGACTGTTGCCTACTCATTTTATCCAACTCATGAGGAAATTCTAGATTACGGAAGTATCCTTGAAGAGAAGAATCCACCTCCTGAGAATCGAGAGATTTCGGTCTATTGTGCTAGCTTTGATGATGTTTGGTGTAGAAATGAGATGATTATCGATGATGCACTAACATTTGCAGTAGCTACTAAAATCATGTTGAACGATGACATTGAACCTTGTTCCGTTGATGAATGTCGACGTAGAACTGATTAGTCAAATTGGAAACAAGCAATCTAAGTTGAACTCAATTTGCTTGCGAAACATAAGGTATTTAGACCTGTAGCTCTTACTCCTCCACATGTGAAGCCCGTTAGCTACAGGTGGGTTTTCGTTCGAAAGTGTAATGAGAAGTACAAAATTGTGCATTACAAAGCTCGTCTTGTTGCGCAAGGCTTCTCACAATGCCCCAGGATTGACTATGACGAAACTTATTCACCCGTTATGGATGTTATTACTTTTCGATACCTGATCAGTTTTGTAGTTTCTGAAAAATTGAGTATGCAGCTGATGGATGTAGTAAATGTGCATCTCTATAGAGATCTTGATACGGAAATTTATATGAAAGTTCCCGAAGGACTTACATTGACTGGATCAAATATTTTCAAACCCCGGAACGTGCTCTCAATTTGACTGAGGCGTTCACTATACAGTTTGAAACAATCCGGAAGAATGTGGTATAACCGTCTGAGTGAGTATTTGACTAGTCAGGGATATGTGAGCAACGAACTATGCCCTTGCGTGTTTATTAAGAAGTCACATTCTAGTTTTGCAATTGTTGCAGTTTATATCAACGACATGAACCTCATAGGAACTCCTGAAGAGCTCAAGAGAACTGTCGCGCACCTGAAGTCGGAATTTGAGATGAAGACTAGGAAATACTCGATATTATCTCAATCTCGAGATAGAGCATTGTTCGAATGGAATCTTAGTACATCAATGGAACTACACCCAGAAGGTGTTGCGCAACTTTAACGAGGATAAAGTGAAGCCTTTGAGTACTCCTATGGTTATATGATCGCTAGGTGCAAAACGAGATCCCTTCCGTCCGAACGAGGATGATGAAGAGATTTTGGAACCCGAAGTTCCTAATCTAAGTGCGATAGGCATTTTATTGTACTTAGCTCAATGCACTAGACCCGACCTCTCCTTCGTTGTTAATCTTTTAGCAAGATACAGTAATGCATCGACACGCAGACACTGGATTGGTGTTAAAGACATCTTCCGCTATCTTAAGGGTACTACAGATATGGGCCTATTCTATCCCTACGAATCCTCGAGTGATGCCGCACCCCTTATCTCGAGTCGATTCTCTCATTGTTAATTATGCTGACACAGGTTACTTATCTGACCTGCAAAAAGCGCCCTTTCAAACGAGTTACATCTTTACTGTTGGAAGCACTGCAATATCTTGGAGGTCAACTAAACAAACCTTAGTTGCCACTTCGTCTAACCATGCTGAAATAATCACCTTACACAAAGCTACTCGGGAATGCTTCTGGCTGAGAGCAGTTGTGGGCTATATTAAAAGCTCTTGCAACCTTTACATAGTCATTGACGTCTCGATGATGATCTATGAAGATAACGCAGCATGCATGGAATAACTCAAGAAGGGTTACACCAAATAAGACAACACCAAGCACATTGCGCCGAAATTCTTTTTCTCACATTAACAACAAGAGCATCAGAAGATTGAAGTCACGCAAATCCGTTCACAAAATAATCTGGTCGACCTTTTCACCAAATCACTACCAAAGGCGACGTTTCAGAAGCTTGTTCAAGGAATAAGTATGCGTAAACTTTCTGAGCTATAACATTGTTAGTTCTCTTTGGAATTATGTCGAACTCAGGGGAAGTATCTTGAAGTATACTTGCTTGATCTTAATGTACTATTTTTCTCTACGATTAGGAGCATTTTTCCCTTTGGGTTTTTGCTACCTAACGAGGTTTTGACGAGCCACTTACCTTGGGTTGAGCATGTCATGTAGACATTTCATTTGACTTTGCATTTTGTCTCATACTTTTCCTTAGACTATGAGTTTTGTCCCTACTTAGGTTTTACCATAGTCAGTGGGTTTTTTGTGAGACTTAGTTCCATGTGCAAGTTCCTACTTTGTTTGAGACAAGTGTTGTTCCCATAATCCATGCCAACGAGTCGACTTCCTCAACTCTACATGATGTCGAATCTACTTGAGTATTTGCACACTCAAGGGGGAATATTATAAACATTGAATTTAAATGTGATTGTGTAAATCCTATATTAGATTTGATACTAGCTATTTTTTCTTATTAGGACTTGTATTCCTTGGAGGAGAAAGATTCTTCCCTCCCTTATTATTATAAATAAAGGCACTGTGTAGGGGGAATAAAACATCCTCTACACAACCCTACAAACACATCTCTCTCCCTACTCTCTCTCTTTGTCGTGCCCCCTCTCTCTCTTGTTAGATTAAAATAAGCCACAACATCAACGTCATTTTTCAATCAAGAATAATAGTTCTATTGTCCCTTTCCCAGCAAATAAAGCTTTTCTGGTCCGAGATCGGACAATGACACAGTAATCAAGCAGGGCATGAACATTTAATAATGGGGTATGTTATCCACACACTCTTATCAATTTTCGACTGTTGAATCAAATAAATTGAAGAATATCAAATGACAGAAATTATTACGAGGTGTGAATCTGAACCTTTATGCGTTGGTAGGCTTTCGAGAGTACAAACTCAAAAAAGATTTGTGAATAGCACACCTCTTTAAAAATTCTTCTAGACGAAGTTTCATATTAGATTACATTTCAAGTATAACGAAATGAACCCATTGCAACTCGATCAATCTAATACTAATGTTGGTATGATATGATGCATTCGATTTCGGCAATTTGTACATTTGAGTTTCACCGTGAAAATGATCTATATTTTGCTGTCTTGATCATCTATCCGAATTAAACCACATGCTCCACCGCTTGTGCAGACTGCATCAATTCATTTGAACTTTTTTCTTGCAAACATACTTCCAAGGTGGGTACTTAACAGGTCACTAAACTTAAACTCGAAGTTTTTCTTTGATTAAAAAGAAACCCAATGCTATTGGAATTTCGAAGTGCAGATTTCGGTTGCTGGAGTAAAAGTATGTGGGAACACGAGGAATATATTGATTAGGTAAAGGTTTAGTCCAAAAAAAAAATATTATGTAAAAATTTAAAAGGAAAACTAATGAAAATGGTTTGAAAACTTTGAGTTTTAATAATAAGGACAAAATAAAGGGTAAAGTGAATAGTACTATGATTGACTTTTTAGTGTAAAAATGTGGTTTTTCGTTAAAGTGAACAGTACCAGGTGCTTTTCGTTAAAGTTTCCAAATTTAAAATGTCCAAAGTAGCGGACCCCATAAAACGTATTGCATTTTCAATTTTAATATTTTAGCATCAAAGTAAAACTCGTTGAAACATTCCAAGTGAAAAAAGTTGATGGAGATCTAAACATACACGAAAAAATTATTAGTGTATAGAATACAGTTGAAGATGGGTGGAAAACACTGGAAAGTAACGGAGCCCATAAAACGCGTAGTCTGGAATACATTTTTCGTCTATTGAAAATTTGCAACGTCTTTGCCATGATTTTGTCTGGAAAAAACACTTTTCTTTTGTTGAGATACAAAATTAATTTAAACTTTTTAATGTTAAGCATGTCCCTAAGAAAATGACAAAAGAAAAAAACACTCTAAACTGGTCTTTTTTTTGGGTCAGCACACTCGGAACTAGTCTTAGTAGCAAAATCAAAGTAAAAACTCATCCCCGAAATCCACTCTTTCTTCATCTTTCAGTTTCCTATCCAACCAAGACACAGTTGTGAGCATGGCTGAGTTGGTGGGCGGAGCTTTTCTCTCTTCTTTTCTCTCTGTTTTGTTCGACCGGATGGCTTCCCGTCCCGTCGTCGACTTCATATCTGGAAAGAAAAACAACAACGAGCTGCTCATGAGGGAGTTGAAGATCAAGCTGCTCGCTGCTAACAAGCTGGTCGATGATGCCGAGGAGAAGCAGATGACAAGCCCGACCGTGAGGAAGTGGCTCGACGATCTCAAAGATGCTATCTACTGCGTAGGAGAGTTGCTGGACGAGATCAACACTGAAGCTCTTCGACGTCGGCTGGAAGGTGACGATAACCATTCTCCTGCAGCTAGCAGCAGCGCAAGCCGGATCATGAGATCAGTATTCAAGTCTTCTTCTCCGTCCGATGAATTTCACAACTCTCTCGAATCGAAGATATCAAACATTCTGCGCGTGTTAGACCTCATTCTCAATGAAAAAGATGTTCTCGGTCTGAAAGAAGGTTCTCCAGATAGACCCCAAGAAAGAACTCGTCAAACTACTTCTCGATTCGATGAGTCTGGCGTCTTCGGAAGGGAAAAGGACAGAGAAACGATCCTTGAAGCGTTACGTTCGGATCATCCGACTGGCCCTAGGATAGGAGTCCTTCCCATTGTGGGCATGGGAGGGATCGGAAAGTCCACCCTTGCTCAACTGGTGTACAAAGATGTAAAGGTTGACTTTGGCGTCCAAGCATGGGTTTGGGTCGGACAAGAATTTGATATTCTTCAAATAGCACAAACAATATATGGGAAGATCACGGATCAAACTTGCGGGATCACAGATCTGGATCTGCTTTCTGAAAAATTGGAGGCGATTTTGACAGGAAAGAAGTTCCTCTTCGTTCTTGATGATGTCTGGAGTGAGGATTATCTTCGTTGGAATGACTTGATGGCTCACTTCAATCGCTGCGGAGTACATGGAAGTAGGATCATTGTTACAACACGCCTCCGACGTGTTGCATCTATCACCGGCACTCTTTCAGCACATTATCTGATGGAGATATCCGAGGACGATTCTTGGTTGTTATTTGCAAAGCATGCCTTCACGGATGCCAGTGTTATTACTGCACATCCGTATCTTGAAGTCATTGGAAGGCAAATTGTGAAGAAGTGTCAAGGCCTTCCTTTAGCTATAAAATCATTGGGGGGCCTCTTACACTCTGTTTTGAATCCAAAGCAATGGGAAAACATATTGAAGAGTGACTTATGGGAGTTGTCAAACGATAAGGTTTTGCCGGCTCTATGGTTAAGTTACCATTATCTGCCTCCGCATCTCAAGCGTTGTTTTGCTTACTGTGCAATATATCCTAAAGGTTATGAATTTCAATCTTCAAAGTTATTCTTGTTGTGGATGGCTGAAGACCTCTTACAACCCCATGAGAAGGAGGTATTGGAAGATGTTGGAAGTCACTACTGCGATATTCTATTATCAAGGTCTTTCTTTCAACATTCAGTAAACGAGTATGGTCAGTCATGTTTCACCATGCATGACCTTATCAATGATTTAGCAAAGTTTGTATCTGGAGAGTTTTGTTTGAGATTGGGGGACGACCATCGGACAGTCAATAGAAATATATGCAGAACTCGCCATGTTTCTTTCATGGGGTTTGGCAATCAAAGCATTCAGAACTTTGAGGAGCTATATGAGGCTAAGCATTTGCACACCTTTCTACAACTACGTTCAGCAAGTCCCTCAGTAGGTTTTAATGCCAGCCATAAGTTGATGCTGAGAAACAAACTTGTAGATCTATTGCCAGTTCTACGATGTGTAAGAGTGCTCAACTTATCAACAAGCAGTATTGTTGAGTTGCCTAGCTCAGTTGGCAACTTAAAACAATTAAGGTATTTGGACGTGTCTTACACTTCACTAAGAGAATTACCTGAGACGGTGTGCACCTTGTACAATTTACAGACCATATTGTTCAACAAAAGAAAATTCAAAGAACTTAGCGAAGAAGGCTTTGGTGTATTTAACACAATACGTTGAAATGAAGGAAAGCTTATTTATTGATATCCCCGATAAGCTACAAATATGTACATATACATGAGTCAAAATAAACACACAAGAGGGAGCCTTCACAAAGGTTGCTTAGGAGAAGTCTCAGCAGTCGGTAGAGCCCCAGAAAGAGAAGGCACCGGAGGGGGATCATTTGGAGCCTCAGTACTGGACAGAACCCTAGAAGGAGGAGGCATCAGAGGTTGATCATTTGGAGCTTCATTACGCGGTACAGCCCCAGAAGACGAAGGCAATAAATGCCTTTGGAACAAACCCACAAATCTCTGATGATCAAGTAAAACCTGACCATCAGTTTCCTTCATCTGGTCAAGCTTCCTCTTCATGTTTGTAGCATAGTCATGTGCGAGCCGGTGCAACTGTTTATTCTCATGCTTGAGCCCTCTAATCTCCTGTTTGAGACTCATCACTTCAGCCGCCAATGATTCAACTTGGCGGGTTCGAGCAAATAGGCGTTGGGCCATATTAGACACAGAACCTGCACACTGAACACTGAGAGCCAGCGAATCCTTAACAGCTAACTCATCAGACCGTTTGGAAAGTAGTCTGTTATCTTTGGGAGTGAGAAGGTTCCTGGCCACCACCGCAGCGGTCATATCATTCTTCATCACGGAATCCCCAACGGTAAGAGGACCAGTTGAGGAGACGAAGGATGGGCGCCATATGTTGTCTGGAGAAGGCGGGGCTGCCTCTTCAACAAGGTTCAAGTCAAAACGACGGTCGGAGGGGCCAGACATTTTCAAAGGTGTTGAAGAGAGAAGAGGTCGGACAAATCAAGATCTTAGAAGTGCAAGAATGAAGCTTCTACTGGTGGAGATTCAAGTGTGCTTTGGAACTTAATGCCAGCCTCTATAAAAATCTGCACTCGACGGAGCTTCAGAAATCAAAGAGGCGCCTGCTCAGAAATCGAAGAGGCGTTTGCTTTCTCAAAAGTTGGGCTGCTTAGAGATCACGAGGGTTGATCTCAGAAATCGAAGAGCCGTTTGCTTTCTCAAAAGTTGGGCTGCTCAAAGACCACGAAGGCCGATCTCAGAAATCGAAGAGGCGCTCGCTTTCTCAAAAGCTGGGCTCCCTAGAGACCACGAGGGCCGATCTCAGAAATCGAAGAGGCACCTACTTTTCCAGCCTTGTCAGCACCTGTCACACGCACACTCAGCTTTGCGGAAATTATGGGCATTCTGTCAAAGACTTCTGGGGAAGTAGAAAACACATGAATCTTACTGTTCAATCACCCACTTCCCACACGCAACAATAGCTCATGGGTACCACAGATAACTTTGCCAAAGTTCTCTGCCAAAGTTGAGCACGTGAAGCTTGCAGCTCCCACTACATCGCTCTGACCAAGAAGGGTAAAAGAATAGCAAAGAAACAGCACTAACAAAGTTTAGACCCATAAATTTTGAAGGTCTAGCTACCATATTATTACCCACAAGGGTAAAGGAACAGTACCACTGCTGGATAATTGGAAAGTCCATGTATGTCAACCTCTGTGCTTCGTGGCAAGGTAGACTAGCAAACATGCCCAACCTTTACTCACATTCGAGAAAACACTCCCAATAAGATTGCTTGCTCCAAAATCGAAGAGGCACCGTCCTCCGAATCTAAACAGCCAGACTCCCAACATGACTACTTTCTTAAAAATCGAAGAGAGGGTAAAGGAACAGTACCATTGCTGGATAATTGGAAAGTCCCTGTGTGTCAACCTCTGTGCTTCGTGGCAAGGTAGACTAGCAAACATGCCCAACCTTTACTCACATTCGAGAAAACACTCCCAACAAGATTGCTTGCTCCAAAATCGAAGAGGCACCGCCCTCCGAATCTCGAGAGCCACTCTCCCAACATGATTACTTTCTCAAAAATCGAAGAGACACTGCTCCCCGAATCTCGAGAGCCAGACCCCCAGCATGATTGCTTTCTCAAAAATCGGTGAGGCACCGTTCTCTGAATCAATCGAAGAGGCGCTCGCTTTCTCAAAAGCTGGGCTGCTCAGATACCACGAGGGCCGATCTCAGAAATCGAAGAGGCATATACTTTTCTAGCCTTGTCAGCACCTGTCACACGCACACTCAGCTTTGCAGAAATTATGGGCATTCTGTCGAAGACTTCTGGTGAAGTAGAAAGCACATGAATCTTACTGTTCAATCACCCACTTCCCACACGCAACAATAACTCATGGGTACCACAGATCACTTTGCCAAAGTTCTCTGCCAAAGTTGAGCACGTGAAGCTTGCAGCTCCCACTACATCGCTCTGACCAAGAAAGGTAAAAGAATAGCAAAGAAACAGCACTAACAAAGTTTAGACACATAAATTTTGAAGGTCTAGCTACCATATTATTACCCACAAGGGTAAAGGAACAGTACCACTGCTGGATAATTGGAAAGTCCCTGTGTGTCAACCTCTGTGCTTCGTGGCAAGGTAGACTAGCAAACATGCCCAACCTTTACTCACATTCGAGAAAACAGTCCCAACAAGATTGCTTGCTCCAAAATCGAAGATGCACCGTCCTCCGAATCTCGAGAGCCAGACTCCCAACATGACTACTTTCTCAAAATCGAAGAGAGGGTAAAGGAACAGTACCATTGCTGGATAATTGGAAAGTCCCTGTGTGTCAACCTTTGTGCTTCGTGGCAAGGTAGACTAGCAAACATGTCCAACCTTTACTCACATTCGAGACAACACTCCCAACAAGATTGCTTGCTCCAAAATCGATGAGGCACCGCCTTCCGAATCTCGAGAGCCAGACTCCCAACATGATTACTTCCTCAAAAATCGAAGAGACAATGCTCTCCGAATCTCGAGAGTCAGACCCCCAGCATGATTGCTTTCTCAAAAATCGAAGAGGCATCGTTCTCCAAATCTCGAGAGCCAAATACCACAGACCACTTTTTCAAAGTGCTCTGACAGAGTTAAAACATGTGAAACTGGCAGCTCCCACTACCGTGCTATGACCAAGCAGGGTAAAGGAATAGCATTACTACTTGTTGTTAGGGAGACTCCTATATATGTCGACCTCCATCCCAACGGACAGGCAGACCTGCAAAAATGCTCAACCCTTCATCATATCTGAGAGGGCACTCCCAACAAAGCCTTTCGAAATATTCAGCTTTCTTTCCCCCCGATAATACCTCTGCAAACAAGCTATACTAGAGCAAGAATATCTCATATTATCAGGGTTAAAAGCAAGAGTATCCCATATCATGCTTTTTCCCTGTTTTTTCTTTTGGCCTTGTTTTTACCTGCAAGACAAGGAGAAAGAGAGCAATATGTCAGCACTTGGAATCAAGCTTCCAGCCAGGAACTGACTGCCTGGAACCCCTTACCTGATTACTTACCTGGCATTGCTCTCGAGTACTCATCTTCATCATCTTATGTTTCCAGGGAAGATTCCGCATCTGCTTGAGGAACAGATAGGGCAAGTGCGAAGGATACAAGGAAGCATGTGGAGACAAGCGTAACAGCACACGTGCCGATACATCCATTACTCTGTCAAAAGCAAAAGTATCCCATATCAGCAGGGTGGAACGTACTCTAGATTTGATGGACTTGTTTTGACCCTCAAATTCTTCAGTCGGCCTTATACTCTGGAGGAAACCAGAAAACCCTCCAGCTCAGTTCAAGAATAAGCCTGTGGAAAGTTACTTCTTCAAAAGCAAAAGTATCTCATATCATCTCTTCTCATTTTTCTTCTCTTTATCCTTCATGCTGCTGCAAGATGGGGAGAAGGTGAACAATCAGTCGGAGCTCTGATTGCTTACCTTGTCTGTCACCTCTTTCAGCAGACCCCCTAGCTCGGCGACTTGGGGGACTCCTACTACATGGTTTGTATCGCGCTTGACCAAGCCTGAAACTACAAGTAAGCTTCAAGTGAAATTGATACATTACCTTGTGCATCTCCACCAGTTAAAGATACCACCCCTGGATGGAGGAAGAGTACTTCCAGAGAAGATGCCACATCTACCTATGAGACAGATAAGGCAAGTCAAGACGACACCACACTCCGATACTTAGAAGTTTCGTGATTACGAGATCATTCTCCCACAATATTTCCTAATGTCATTTGTACTAAATCATTCACTCGTACTCACTAAAGGAGAGCTTGAACCTATGTACTTGTGTAAACCCTTCACAATTAATGAGAACTCTTCTATTCCGTGGACGTAGCCAATCTGGGTGAACCACGTACATCTTGTGTTTGCTTTCCTATCTCTATCCATTTATATACTTATCCACACTAATGACCGGAGCAATCTAGCGAAGATCACAAAAAGCGACCGTTTTCGTTACCTAGGATCTATCTTGCAAGAGAACGGAGAATTAGATGGAGATCTCAACCATAGAATACGAGCTGGATGGAAAGAGTGCATCCGGCGTGTTGTGTGACCGTCGTAGGCCACTGAAGCTCAAGGAAAAATTTTATAGGACGGCAATAAGGCCAGCGATGTTGTATGGCAGAGAATGTTGGGTGGTGAAGCATCAACACGTACACAAAATGGGTGTAGCGGAGATGAGGATGCTTCGTGGGATGTGTGGGCACACGAGAAAGGATAAGATTGGGAATGAGGATATCCGAGGTAAAGTAGGAGTAGCCGAAATTGTAGGAAAGATGAGAGAAAATCGGCTCTGGTGATTTGGACATGTGCAAAGAAGGCCGACTGACGCTCCGGTTCGAAGATGTGACTACGGGACAGAGGTTCAGGGCCGAAGGGGTAGAGGAAGACCTAGGAAAACTTTGGAAGAGACTCTAAGAAAAGACTTAGAGTACTTGGATCTAACGGAGGGCATGACACAAAACCGAGCGCAATGGCGTTCTAGGATTCATATAGCCGACCCCACTTAGTGGGAAAAGGCTTTGTTGTTGTTGTTGTTGTTGTTGTATTGTTGTCCTGTTGTTTTCAACTTACTCAACTACCAACTGAACTGGGGAGACTAATCAACTTGCGCCATCTCAGTATCAGAAACACAAATATCAAAAAGATGCCTGCAGGGATGTGTAATTTGAAAAATCTCCAAACATTAAGCGATTTTGTGGTGGAAAAACAAACAGGTCAAAGCACTGGAGAGTTAAAAGAGCTTCAGCATTTGCGCAAAAGACTTGCGATCTCAGGAGTTGGTAACATTCACCATGAGGGAAATGGTTTGGAAGCAGATATCATGAGCAACAAGGAGTATCTGGACGAACTTGTTTTGAGATGGGGAAGAGGTGATGCATACTTTCTGAGATGGGGAAGAGGTGATGATGATGATACCAGTGATCATGGTCCAGAAAATGACAGAGAAGTGCTCAACAACCTCCGGCCGCATACAAACCTCAAACAACTTGAGATTAAATCTTATGGGGGTTTAAGATTTCCAGGTTGGTTAGGAGATCCATATTTCTCTAAACTATTTTGTATTCGACTTACAGATTGCAAACATTGCTGCTTATTGCCAGCACTTGGGCAATTACCTTCCCTCAAGAAGCTTTGTGTTGAAGGGCTGAAGAACGTGGTGGAGATTGGTAGTGAGTTTTACGGTAATGACACTTGTGGGATTACTCCATTTAGATCTCTAGAACAATTGGCCTTCAGAAATATGTTGGAGTGCGAAAAGTGGTCATATTATGATGGAAGCATAGGCAACACCTCAATAATGTTTCCTAATCTTCGTCGGCTTGAACTGAAACTTTGTCCCAAGCTGACCGAGATGTTACCGTTGGAGAAGCTGCCAAGGCTTGAAAGGGTAGGGTTGTGGGCGCTGAAATCGTTCAGTGGTTCACTTTCACATGTGGAATCGATATGCCCTACATTCCTCTCCCTCACTGACTTGCACATTGGAGGATGTCCAAATTTTGTATGTTTTCCAGCTGGAGGGATGGATGCGCCCAAATTGGAGTATCTGCATATCAATGGATGCGAGAAATTGAGGTCATTGCCAGAACAAATGCATACCCTTCTACCGTCTCTTCAGAATTTGATGGTAATTGGGTGTCCAGAAGTGGAATCATTTCCTCAAGGAGGGTTGGCGTCAAATATACAAGACCTTTCTTTTCAGTGTTGTAGAAAACTCGCTGCAAATCGCTCACTGTGGGGTTTAACAAGACTCAACTCTCTTAGACATTTGAAAATCAGATTCAGTGAAGAAGGTGGAGAAGAAATGGGGTGTTCGTTTCCGGAAGAGGGTTTACTGCCCCCCACTCTCACTCGTCTCTCCATCTACAATCTTCCGAATCTTACAACCATCCAAGGCAAGGTTTTGAGACAACTCACCTCTCTTGAAGTTTTCACGATACACCAATGCCCTGAGCTCCAGGGCTTTCCAGAAGAAGCGCCCAAATCTCTGAAAAGCTTGACTATTTGGGAGTGCCGTAATCTCGGGAGCTTGCCAGGAGAATGGCTTCCCAAATCTCTTTCTGGACTGAAAATCCAGCGGTGTCCGCTGCTAGAAGAACGATTCCGAAGAGAGACAGGGGCAGATTGGCCCAAGATTGCTCACATCGCCAACATAGATATAGAATGTTCTTGAAGTTGGTACGTGCCAAATTCTCTCTCTCAGGTGTGTATGTATGTGTGTCTATATGTATTTACATGTCATCTGAACGGCCAAAAACACTTTAGTTGGGTACTTTTCTGATGGGTTTTTTTCTTTTTCTTTTTCTTTTTTTTTATTTTTTTTTATTTTTTAGTATGTTTGGTTAGTGTTCCTACTCCAGGCTCCAGCAGCACATGCTCATTATCATTGTATGTATCAAGCTGTCTCGATCCATCCGATTTGTGTCCATCCGATTTGTGTCGTCAGTTTAATCAAAAGCTATTTATTTATACTTGAATCAATTGATAGCATCTTACATTTGACATCTTAATTGGTCAGACTCATTGTGTAAGGACTTACATGCACCCTTTCAAATGCCACATTAACGTTTCACACCAATAACACAATGTCATGTGTAAGTGACATTGTTACTTTGAGTTCGATCTATGTAATTAGTGAATTTTTTAGGGTCAAGCCAAACTATGCTACCAAAAGAGAATGACGGAGAATTAGGAATAGAAGCTCCTGCAGTCATTTGTGTAAGGACTTACATGCACCACGTCGGACGCCACAGTGGCAGACCGGATTACACAATGTTAGGTGTAAGTGTCTCCAAATGGAATTACGTTATTAGTCTAGGACAGCATGGTAGTGGCAAACCCTATGCAAGTAAGTCCTTATAAGAAGGTAAACTCCGAACACAAAATGAATACATTGCCCACTATAGTATCACTATTTGGTTACACTGTTTGCTTGCTTTCCAAGTCCAACAATAATTCACAAACTATGCCCACAGCTAAAATAGATCTCTGGATGATCAAACGAAACCAATCATTGAAGGAAATTCGAGAGAATTGGTAATTTTCTCCAATCTAATGGGGATAAAAATTTCATGATCACTTATGAAAGCTCGAAGCACCGTATTTTGATCCTGAGCTAGTCACACTTTTTCGAGGGGTTTGCTTCTGAAACTCCTAAGCAGGTTCATATAGGCCTAACATATGCCCAACAAATACATCGCATGGCAGCAACCTGTACCACGAAACTCTTACTAAAATCTCTGCACCCATTGTAGCAATGATATACGAACAAATGATCACAATGGTTTTGTTTAGAAATTTAGTCATCACCTTGCCATGGACTTCATATTAAAGACAGATGGAAAGGTTATTTTCATAATCTTTTCAATGAAGGACATGAAAGGAGTGCTTCTTTAGGGGAGTTAAGTAACTCAGAAGAGTGTAGAAACTACTCTTTTTATCGTAGAATCCGGAAGGAAGAAGTGGTTGTAGCTTTGAAGAAGATGAAGCATAGAAAAGCAGTAGGCCCAGACGATATACCAATCGAAGTGTGGAAAGTTTTGGGAGAGACAGGTATAACATGGCTCACTGACATTTTCAATAGGATTTTGAAAATGAAGAAGATGCCAAATGAGTGGCGAACGAGCACTTTGGTGCCTATCTACAAGAATAAGGGCGATGTACAAAATTGCATGAACTATAGGGGTATTAAGCTAATGAGTCATACAATGAAGCTCTGGGAGAGAGTCATTGAGCATAGATTGAGGCAAGAGACACGGGTTTCGGACAACCAATTCGGGTTCATGCCAGGACGCTCAACCATGGAGGCAATCTATCTCTTACGAAGATTGATGGAAAGATATAGAGATGGGAAAAAGGATTTACACATGGTCTTTATAGATTTGGAAAAAGCGTATGATAGGGTCCCAAGAGACATTCTTTGGAGGATTTTAGAGAAGAAAGGAGTACGAGTAGCATATATCCAAGCTATACAGGATATGTATGAAAGAGCAAAGACTGCCGTAAGAACTCATGAAGGACAAACCGAAAGCTTTCCCATAACTGTAGGATTACATCAAGGCTCATCCTTAAGTCCTTACCTTTTTGCGTTGGTAATGGATGAGTTAACAGGACATATTCAAGATGATATTCCTTGGTGTATGCTTTTCGCAGACGATATAGTGTTGATAGATGAAACTCAAGAAGGGGTAAATGCAAAGCTTAACCTTTGGAGAGAAGTGTTGGAATCTAAAGGTCTTCGCCTAAGCCGATCAAAGACAGAATATATGGAGTGCAAGTTCAGTGCAAATGGAGGCCAAAACGAGTTAGGGGTGAGGATCGGAGATCAAGAAATACCTAAGAGCGACCGTTTTCGTTACCTATGATCTATCTTGCAAAAGAACGGAGAATTAGATGGAGATCTCAACCATACAATACAAGCTGGATGGATGAAGTGGAAGAGTGCATCCGGCGTGTTGTGTGACCGCCGTATGCCACTGAAGCTTAAGGGAAAATTTTATAGGACGGCGATGCTGTATGGCACAGAATGTTGGGCGGTGAAGCATCAACACGTACACAAAATGGGTGTAGCGGAGATGAGGATGCTTCGTTGGATGTGTGGGCACACGAGAAAGGATAAGATTAGGAATGAGGATATCCGGGGTAAAGGAGGAGTAGCCGAAATTGAAGGAAAGATGAGAGAAAATAGGTTACGGTGGTTTGGACATGTGCAAAGAAGGCCTACTGACGCTCCGATTCGAAGATGCGACTATGGGACAGAGGTTCAGGGCCGAAGGGGTAGAGGAAGACCCAGGAAAACTTTGAGAGAGACCCTAAGAAAAGACTTAGAGTACTTGGATCTAACGGAGGACATGACACAGGACAGAACACAATGGCGTTCTAAGATTCATATAGCCGATCCCACTCAGTGACTTGGATTTTCCAAGTCTCCAACCGAGAAGTTGTCCTCGCTCGGGAAATTAAGGGAACACTACCTCAACCTACATGCTCCATTCACAAAGCTCCAACATACAAGCTCCAACAAAAGAAAATTCAAAGAACTTAGCGAAGAAGGCTTTGGTGATTTAACACAATACGTTGAAATGAAGGAAAACTTATTTATTGATATCCCCGATAAATTACAAATATGTACATATACTTGAGTCAAAATAAACAAACAAGAGGGAGCCTTCATAAAGGTTGCTTAGGAGAAGTCTCGGCAGTCGGTAGAGCCCCAGAAAGAGAAGGCACCGGAGGGGGATCATTCGGAGCCTCAGTACTGGACAGAACCCTACAAGGAGGAGGCATCAGAGGTTGATCATTTGGAGCTTCATTACGCGGTACAGCCCCAGAAGACGAAGGCAATAAATGCCTTTGGAACAAACCCACAAATCTCTGATGATCAAGTAAAACCTGACCATCAGATTCCTTCATCTGGTCAAGCTTCCTCTTCATGTTTGTAGCATAGTCATGTGTGAGCCGGTGCAACTGTTTATTCTCATGCTTGAGCCCTCTAATCTCCTGTTTGAGACTCATCACTTCAGCCGCCAATGATTCAACTTGGCGGGTTCGAGCAAATAGGCGTTGGGCCATATTAGACACAGAACCTGCACACTGAACACTAAGAGCCAGAGAATCCTTAACAGCCAACTCATCAGACCGTTTGGAAAGTAGTCTGTTATCTTTGGGAGTGAGAAGGTTCCTGGCCACTACCGCAGCGGTCATATCATTCTTCATCACGGAATCCCCAACGGTAAGAGGACCAGTAAGGGAGACGAAGGATGGGCGCCATATGTTGTCTGGAGAAGGCGGGGCTGCCTCTTCAACAAGGTTCAAGTCAAAACGACGGTCGGAGGGGCCAGACATTTTCAAAGGTGTAGAAGAGAGAAGAGGTCGGACAAATCAAGATCTTAGAAGTGCAAGAATGGAGCTTCTACTGGTGGATATTCAAGTGTGCTTTGGAACTTAATGTCAGCCTCTATAAAAATCTGCACTCGACGAAGCTTCAGAAATCGAAGAGGCGTTTGCTTTCTCAAAAGCTGGGCTGCTCAGAGACCACGAGGGTCGATCTCAGAAATCGAAGAGGCGTTTGCTTTCTCAAAAGCTGGGCTGCTCAAAGACCACGAAGGCCGATCTCAGAAATCGAAGAGGTTTGCTTTCTCAAAAGCTGGGCTGCTTAGAGACCACGAGGGCCGATCTCAGAAATCGAAGAGGTTTGCTTTCTCAAAAGCTGGGCTGCTCAGAGACCACGAGGGCCGATCTCAGAAATCGAAGAGGCACCTACTTTTCCAACCTTGTCAGCACCTGTCACACGCACACTCAGCTTTGCGGAAATTATGGGCATTCTGTCGAAGATTTCTGGCGAAGTAGAAAGCACATGAATCGTACTGTTCAATCACCCACTTCCCACACGCAACAGTAGCTCATGGGTACCACATATAACTTTGCCAAAGTTCTCTGACAAAGTCGAGACACGTGAAGCTTGCAACTCTCACTACATCGCTCTGACCAAGAAGGGTAAAAGAATAGCAAAGAAACAACACTAACAAAGTTTAGACACATAAATTTTGAAGGCCTAGCTACCATATTATTACCCACAAGGGTAAAGGAACAGTACCACTGCTGGATAATTGGAAAGTCCCGGTGTGTCAACCTCTGTGCTTCATGGCAAGGTAGACTAGCAAACATGCCCAACCTTTACTCACATTCGAGAAAACACTCCCAACAAGATTGCTTGCCCCAAAATCGAAGAGGCATCGCCCTCCGAATCTCGAGAGCCAGACTCCTAACATGATTACTTTCTCAAAAATCGAAGAGAGGGTAAAGGAACAGTACCACTGTTAGATAATTTGAAAGTCCTTGTGTGTCAACCTCTGTGCTTCGTGGCAAGGTAGACTAGCAAACATGCCCAACCTTTACTCACATTCGAGAAGACACCCCCAACAAGATTGCTTGCTCCAAAATCGAAGAGGCACCGCCCTCCGAATCTCGAGAGCCAGACTCCTAACATGATTACTTTCTCAAAAATCGAAGAGAGGGTAAAGGAACAGTACCACTGCTGGATAATTGGAAAGTCCCTGTGTGTCAACCTTTGTGCTTCGTGGCAAGGTAGACTAGCAAACATGCCCAACCTTTACTCATATTCGAGAAAACACTCCCAACAAGATTGCTTGCTCCAAAATCGAAGAGGCACCGCCCTCCGAATCTTGAGAGCCAGACTCCCAACATGATTACTTTCTCAAAAATCGAAGACACCGCTCTCCGAATCTCGAGAGCCAGACCCCCAGCATGATTGCTTTCTCAAAAATCGAAGAGGCATCGTTCTCCGAATCTCGAGAGCCAGATCCCCGACAGGATTGCTTGTTCGAAAACCGAAGAGGCACCACTTTCCCAACTTCAAGAGCCGGATCTCCTTGGATAAAGCTTGTCTGTAATCTTCACACGCAACATCAGCTTTCCAGATACCACAGACCACTTTTTCAAAGTGCTCTGACAGAGTTAAAACTTGTGAAGCTGGCAGCTCCCACTACCGTGCTATGACCAAGCAGGGTAAAGGAATAGCATTATTACTTGATGTTAGGGAGACTCCTATATATGTCGACCTCCATCCCCAACGGACAGGAAGACCTGCAAAAATGCTCAACCCTTCCTCTTATCTGAGAGGGCACTCCCAACGAAGCCTTTCGAAATATTCAGCTTTCTTTCCCCCCGATAATACCTCTGTAAACAAGCTATACTAGAGCAAGAATATCTCATATCATCAGGGTTAAAAGCAAGAGTATCCCATATCATGCTTTTTCCCTGTCTTTTCCTTTGGCCTTGTTCTTACCTGCAAGACAAGGAGAAAGAGAGCAATCAGTCAGCATTTGGAATCAAGCTTCCAGCCAGGAACTGACTGCCTGGAACCCCTTACCCTGGCATTGCTCTCGAGTACTCATCTTCAACATCTTATGCTTCTAGGGAAGATACCGCATCTGCCTGAGGAACAGATAGGGCAAGTGAGAAGGATACAAGGAAGCATGTGGAGACAAGCGTAACAGCACACGTGCCGATACATCCACTACTCTGTCAAAAGCAAAAGTATCCCATATCAGCAGGGTGGAACGTACTCTAGATTTGATGGACTTGTTTTGACCCTCAAATTCTTCAGTCGGCCTTATACTTTGGAGGAAACCAGAAAACCCTCCAGCCCAGTTCAAGAATAAGCCTGTGGAAAGTTACTTCTTCAAAAGCAAAAGTATCCCATATCATCTCTTCTCATTTTTCTTCTCTTTATCCTTCATGCTGCCTGCAAGATAGGGAGAATGTGAACAATCAGCCGGAGCTCTGATTGCTTACCTTGTCTGTTACCTCTTTCAGCAGATCCCCTAGCTCGGCGACTTGGGGGACTCCTACTACATGGTTTGTATCGTGCTTGACCAAGCCTGAAACTACAAGTAAGCTTCAAGTGACATTGATACATTACCTTGTGCATTTCCACTAGTTACAGATACCACCCCTGGATGGAGGAAGAGTACTTCCAGAGAAGATTCCACATCTGCCTATGAGACAGATAAGGAAAGTCAAGACGATACCACATTCCGGTACTTAGAAGTTTCGTGGTTACGAGATCATTCTCTCACAATATTTCCTAATGTCATTTGTACTAAATCATTCACTTGTACTCCCTAAATGAGAGCTTGAACCTATGTACTTGTGTAAACCCTTCACAATTAATGAGAACTCCTCTATTCCGTGGACGTAGCCAATCTGGGTGAACCACGTACATCTTGTGTTTGCTTTCCTATCTCTATCCATTTATATACTTATCCATACTAATGACCGGAGCAATCTAGCGAAGATCACAAAAAGTGACCGTTTTCGCTACCTAGGATCTATCTTGCAAGAGAACAGAGAATTAGATGGAGATATCAACCATAGAATACAAGCTGGATGGATGAAGTGTAAGAGTGTATCCGGCGTGTTGTGTGATCGTCGTAGGCCACTGAAGCTCAAGGGAAAATTTTATAGGACGGCAATAAGGCCAACGATGTTGTATGGCACAGAATGTTGGGCGGTGAAGCATCAACACGTACACAAAATGGGTGTAGCGGAGATGAGGATGCTTCGTGGGATGTATGGGCACACGAGAAAGGATAAGATTGGGAATGAGGATATCCAAGGTAAAGTAGGAGTAGCGAAAATTGAAGGAAATATGAGAGAAAATCGGTTCCGGTGGTTTGGACATGTGCAAAGAAGGCCTACTGACGCTCCGGTTCGAAAATGTGACTACGGGACAGAAGTTTAGGGCCGAAGGGGTAGAGGAAGACCTAGGAAAACTTTGGAAGAGACCCTAAGAAAAGACTTGATTACTTGGATCTAACGGAGGACATGACACAAAACCGAGCGCAATGGCGTTCTAGGATTCATATAGCCGACCCCACTTAGTGGGAAAAGGCTTTGTTGTTGTATCGCATGATCCCTGTCAAACTTTAACCATCAGCAGATGCCAATTTCATTGAAAACGCAAAGCTTAAATCCATTTACTGCTCAACTAAAACCACCTTACCAAACACTAGCAAGAATCTTAAATCCGAAAAAAACCCAAGAAATTCGAAGTTTTACGCTTACAATCCACACAAACTTCACTTGGGCTTACAGAAAACACAAGCAAACAGTATAATTTGTGGCAAAGTATGTGTAAAAATCTGGTTTAGACAAATCATCAAACACCTGGTGGCATCGACCCAGTCTCAG
Source organism: Malus sylvestris (assembly GCF_916048215.2). Classification (NCBI taxonomy): domain Eukaryota; kingdom Viridiplantae; phylum Streptophyta; class Magnoliopsida; order Rosales; family Rosaceae; genus Malus; species Malus sylvestris. The sequence continues at coordinate 11,528,221 of NC_062267.1, forward strand.
AGAATGAAGAGAGAGTCAACTTGGGGGATTGCATGAAGGAAAGCTTGAGTGGGGGAGCTCCGCCCGTTAAAGAGTGCAGACATTGACAGTAAAGTCCAACCCGTCGGCGTAAGAACCGAGCGGCTTTTGGCACGTCCTTGTGCAGCTGCGGTAGCCACCTAAACGACGCCATGCCAATTTTTTTTTCGACGCTTTGTAGGCCATGTGTTCCTAAGGAAAATGACTCATTGGTTGTTGCTTTAGCTGTGAGTCAGACGACACGTCGTTTTTAGTGTCTGAAAGTTAAAATTGGGGATTAGCATACGATGGATGGGTCCGGATGATAATTTTTGATATATTAGTGTCTGAAAGTTAAATTGGGGATTAGCATATGATGAATGGGTTCGGATGATAATTTTTGATATACAAATAATTTTCTTATCCGGGCGTTGATGTTTGAAATTCATCCAACTTCCATGGCCGATCAATTGGCTTGTTACATTTTAGGATAAAAGTTATGCTTTAGTGCTCGTTTGGATGTGCTACTCTGTAAAATGCTTTTATTCACTAATGCTTTTTGCTCGTAGTACTTTTACAAAGAAGCAACTTTTTTGGCGGGCAACCAAGTGTTTTGTATTGTATAGAAGCGCTTTTGAAATTAAAGAAAGTGTTTGATTGTTAAATGAAAAAGCGTTTTCACTAATATTAAATTAATGACTGCTTATACAAACCATCACTAGCAGTCAAAATAAGTAAGGGCTGGACTCAAGGAACTGACTCTCTCCTTCCGTGAGAGACCTTCTCTCCTTCTGTGAGAGTTTCTTTCCCCCTTTTTGGTGAGGATCTTACTCTTGCCCATCTTCTCTAGCGCCGACTCTGGCTTCAGCTAGAGTCCATTGCCACTTTTTCCTTCCTCCTTCTGTTTTCTCCTTTTTTTTCCCGCCTTCTTTCTTCTTCTTCTTTTGTTTCACTCGCTGCTTCTTCCTTTTTTCCCCTGCTCTCCTTTCCGATTTGATCATTTCTTCCTACCCCTAGCGGTGTTCCCATTTGCTCATCCCTGTTCTGATCTGCAACCACTTCCAAACCGTGAATTGTTGCGGTATTTTGAGCTGCTTCTTACTTTTTTCCCCTGCTCTCCTTTCCGATTTGACACTTCCAAACCGCGAATTGTTGTGGTATTTTGAGATGGTGTGTAGAGTTCCGATGTTCCTAGCGGCTCGGGTGTTCACCACCACCACCTTCTCACTGTCTCTGCCTTTACGGGTAGTGTTGTTCATGGGTTGCCACGAACTTCATCCTCATTGTTGGCTTCTTTTGCTCCGTTGCTGGCTTTCCTTTCTTGGTGGCTGTGCTAGGGAAGGAAATCGAGGTGAGATGCTGCACTTGATTTGGCACTGCTTGGCTATGGATGGGGAATTGGTGGGATCGAGACCGACGGCGTATGTTGTAGAATTTTCTGGTGACTGTCACCTCTTTTGTGCGTTTTGGGCTTCAAGTACTTGTTGGCCCTTTGTAGTTTGTCCTTTTCGGCTCGTGTTTTGTTTGTTTCTGTGTACTGTTTGGGCCTAGGCTTTGTATCTGTGTATCTTTTAGTTTGTTTAATGGTAGAAGTCTTTTTCCAAAAAAAAAATAATAATAATAATAAGGGCTTGACTCACAATACTCACTTGTTTGCTCAAGCCTATTTCTCAAAGATCTTGCATGAAACTTCTCTTGTATTATGAAAAAAAAAAATTCAAATAATTAACATACTTGCCAAAATAGTTGTGTCGTGAACAGCTTATATAATATACTAATGGAAATCAAACAATGAATTATATTCCTATCGAGAAGATCAGTCAGTATCACTCAAAAGCCGGTAGAAAGTGGCGAAGCCACGTGAGGGCGAGGAGTGGCGGCCGCCACTCCCCTCGCCGGAAAACTGGACTGTATATCTGGGTCAACCCCTCCTCTTGCCGGAACTGAAGCCCAGGAGTAACAGTTCGCCCCTCTGTTCTCGTTCAAAAACATGCCCCTTCCTAATCAGTTACAAAATCGAAAAGCACCATAGGAGGATGCCTAGGTGAGACTAGAAGGGATTAGGCAGAGCTATGCGGAATCTGAATTTTTTTTTTTGCAAAGCAGGCTGCGAGGAAGCAGATGACTTTGTTCTCATTATTGCACGGTTCATTTGAGATGGTCCCACCATCTTTTTAATTGCTACACGTTTTCCTTTAAATAGTCCCCCATCTTCTTTCTACTTCTTTTTATTTCCTTTTATTTTGTATTAACCCCAATATCACTTTTTATTCTTTTTTATTTTTGTTGTAATGTTTTATTATACTATATATAAAAGAGAACACCTCAAAATGGTACAACATACAAAATGCTATAAATTGTAGTTCAAGAATTTTAAAAATTACATTGAACCAAAAGGAATTAAAGTAATTCACCACATTGTAATTTTGAATGAATTGAATTATTGTTTCTTGGTTATTGGAATTGTTATTACTGATAATTTAATTGTTGATCATCAACATAATTATTGTTGATTAGTGATAACTTATATGATTATTGATCATTGATTAATTCAATTGTTAGTTTAATTAGTTATTAGTCATAGTAGACTTTAGAATTAATAGTCCAAGTCATTTTTTCTTTCTTATTATACATTTATGTAATAGAGCGATATTATAAGAAACAGTGCTTTAATCCTCATACAAACTTTTCGGGTAGTAGGTTTGATATTTATGAGTGGTTGGAGTGTAGTATAGCAAAAAATGTTGCATTTTGCTGTTGTTGTTATATTTTCTAATGTGATTTTTATAAAGCAAGAAATATTGGCAGCGATGTCTCCACTTAGAAAGGGTTTTTAAATGTAGATGATTGAATTATGGACGCCATTACTATACAATAGGATTTGGTTGTTGCCATTTTTTTTAACCTTGCACTCTTTTACATTCGCCCCTCCCCTCTACAATTCCTAGCTTCGCCACAGAAGATTACTGTCATTAGTGCAATGTAACCTCAAACTCCAAGGACAATGCCATTAGTAAAGATCTCCCCAGTTTTCAGTTGTCTGGCTGTGCAAAAAGATAAGGACTTAAAACTGAGCCTTGGTGTAACCCTACGATTATATGGAAAAGTTTTCGGTTTGTCCTTCATGAATTCTTACTACAGTCATTGATCATTCGTACATATCTTTTATTGCTTAGATATATGCTACTCTTCTTCTTTTCTTCTCTAGAATCCTCCAAAAAATTTCTTATGGGACCATATTATATGCTTTTGCTAAATCTATAAAGTCCATGTTCAATTTCTTTTCATTTCTTTATATCGTTCTAGCGCTCTTCATAAGAGATATATTGGCTCCATGGTTGAGCGCCCTGGTATGAACCCGAATTGATTGTTTGGGACCCATGTCTCTTGCTTCAGTCTATGCTCAATTACTCTCTCCCAAACCTTCATTGTATGACTCATTAACTTAATACCTCTATAGTTCATGCAAATTTGTGTGTCGCACTTCATTTGTATATTGTCACAAAAATGCTTCTTTTCCACTCATTTGGTACCTTCTTCTTTATCAAAATCTTATGGTAAATTGATGTTAAATTTAACTAACACACAAATTAAATCCTCTTATTGACAATTGTAGTAAAGATGTAAGTAGGGATCGTTCTAGACCGGGGATTATGATGGATTGCTAATCTACTTAAAACTGATTTAAATATATAAAACTAGGCTTAAAAACACTTAACTAGACTCAAAGAACTCAAAACAAGCTAAAAAGACTCAAAACAACACAAAACAATCAAATAGACTCAATCTAGACACTATGGGTTGATTTGGGTGAAAATTGATTTTAACTTGACTCAAAACACTTAAAAACACAAACTAAGACATATTCTAACTAATTTAACACACTAAAGTAAAAGGGATTGGGTTTTGGACGAATTTTAAGTAAAACAAGTAACTAACGACTTAAGACAGATTTTGGACGAATTTGGGAAAAAGTATGGGTGATTGGCTAGCTAGAAGGTCATTTTCCACACATGACACACTTGCATACAAATTGATTTCCAATTGCTTTTCAATAAACCAAGAACCTCAATGCCCCAGATTAACCGTGAACAACACTAATTAACCCTCAGATTTTCCTTACATCATTGAATTGGACGGATAACACATCAGCAATCCAAATTATTCTTCAAAAGTTCCCTACATGAACAGCATAATAGAGATACAATTAAAGATCATTAAGCCTTGTGAAAATCATAAGCATTGACAAAGCATTCGTAACTATGATGAGCATGATACTCTTGCTAGGAATCTACTTAACGCGATTGTGACTAGCAACATCCACTACTTATGAATATAATTTCATAACGATTAGGTGAAACTCCCTTATATTCTAGCATCAAATTCATGCATGCAAACTAAGTATGCATCCTTAATCCACAAACAAAAATCAATTATCAATCAAACAGTTAAGTAAATTGCATTCACGATTCATAGAATCACAACTGGAAGTAATCAATTCATATTGCAAATATGTTCATGGTTTTGAAATTCCCCCTAGCTAAAACGAGTTTAGCTCCTCATGTTCGCAAAACAAAGATACATAAACTTAAACATTGAAAACAAAAGATTGATTACACCTAAGAATGATCCAACAATCCAAACTTGAATAGCAAGCACTCCAAGGGTCCTCATTCTTCTCTTTGCTGCGGCACAAGGTTTGGGTGAAGGGTTGAGTGGTGAATTGTATGGAAGAATGGCTGAATGTATGAATGGGTGTGTTTAGAATGGGATATGTCGATGGATCCCCAATGGTTGCAGCAAGGATGAATATTTATAGGGAAAATAAAAACATGACTGGGAATTAAATTTGGAAAGGTTTTAGTGCTCAAAATCCCCCAAGAAAAGGGTAACAAATCAAAATCCCAAGAGAAAAGGGTAAGGGGATATGCGGCAAGGTCAGAAAACAAAAGGGAAACCAATCCTCCTTGCACGGCAAGGAAGAGGGAGTGAAGGGAAAAGTGCGGCAAGTCACTAAGGCTTGGATTTAGGTATCCCAAAGTGTCCTAGAGAAGAAGGGAAAGGTTTTACATGGTTTAGGAATAGGGAAACATGGCAAAGGGAAATGCTGCACAAGGAGGGACAAAGAGGGGACAGAGGGGAGACAAGGCGCCACATTTGTAGGAATAGGTTGAATTGTGTCTTTCCTTGTCCTCCAAGCTTCCATTCTGACTTCTCTTGACTTCTAGCCTCTTTTGGTCTTCAATTTCGTCAATCCACCTTCCTCCATTCATATGCTATCGATTCCATGCCCAAAACTGCTCCAAAATACACCAAAATGCACTTATTGGCCTCTTTAATCCTTTGGACCTACAAACACACGAAAATAGCTTAAAATACTAAAATAACTATGAACTAACAACATAAATGCAAGAAAACAAGCTAACTAAGTCGCATAAATATGCTCCTATCAAATTGCCCTACACTTAGCTTTTGCTAGTCCTCGAGCAAAACAAAACAAAACAAACAAAACATAACATAAACCTTCCAACATTTACCTCAGGGATTTCCAATGAAACATGACATGTCAAAGATTACTACTCACATGAATTTTAGCAATCCTTACCCTCGAGCATACACTTAATCATAGTCATCACTTACTAGCTCGCATTTAATCAATTAAAACAACATTTTGAAGTAGTAACATGCCTTAGAGAATTCCCTCAATTCCTTACCGAATATACACTCTATTTTCACACAAATTTTCTGACTACACACCCTATACTAGGTATATGTGAGAAGTTGATGTAAACATGAAAACTAGTACTCACATATGTTTTAAACAAAGAAGGCAATTTCTGGAATTATTAATGCATGTATATATATGATATCATGAATGGAATGCCACTACTTAAAAGCGAGAACCAGTGATACCATATGCTCATACCAATTTCAAACTCCACAGATCGAAACACATAATACTCAAGATTGAAGTCTAAGGGTTGTAATGGGGCTAGGGTAATGGAAAACAAATAAAGGTAAGGATAAACAAACGTTCTTAAAGCAATAGTGAGCAAAGTAATGAAATTGACACTTATAATTCAATTTTGAATGCAAAAATCCACTTTAAACACAAAGGGAAGATTCACAAAACACTTAGGGCCAGATTCGCACTTTTGGACCATTTCTTCAACAACCAACACTTGTGAGTTCATTCTCACTTATTTAGAACTCTTTTTCTGTCTTTTCTACATACTTTTTCTTTTCCTTTTCTTTTGCACGTTTTTTTTTTCAACCCGGTATTTCTTTGGCACACCAAACACACATTTTGAAATCCTTCCCCCACACTTGTTTTCTGCATAATGTTGATCAAATTGAATTCCCTCTAAGTCATGCTCCACTATACTTCAAGAACAAAGATATGGATGGTCCTATTCTAGGCTAGATAGGGATAATGTGGCTAACAAAGAAAATAGGCGAAATAAGGCTTAAAGGGGTTAAACCTACAAAACAAATGCATGGGATGAAGTTTTTTTTTTTTTTGGCTTTGGTGGTGACTACTAAACAACTTCATCTTGTTATGTGTTATGCACTCAATTTTAAGCTTTGAATGAAACGGGCATGAGTTCTAGTATTTGGAACTATAATGATGAAAACGCATTCTAAGTAGCAACCAAGCAAAGAATAATGAGATCATGCAACGACTTTAGAAAACAAGAATCACATATTAATAACTCTCCAAATAAAGTTTAAGCTCAAGTCTCTAAGGGTTATAGCGTTTGTTTGAGTTTCTTCCTTCAAGCATGTTACAAAAACTGATTTTTTTTTCCTTTGTGATTACATGTGAATTCGTAAACTATAACTACAACCAAGCATAAACCAAAGAGCATATCAAACTTCCATCCATGTTTGTAAATTCCTTTAACAGTCATGCAATTAAAAACCAAACCCTCATCATTGTGTTGGAAGGTACCCTAAGACACAAACACACAAAAAGAACTCTAAAACACTTTTTTTGGGTTTTTTTTCAAAACATTTTCTAACTGTTTTTTATTCAAATTTTTGTATTTTTCTTTCAAAACACCTTAAAACAGCTCAAAACACCCTAAAAACACTTAAAACGGTGAGAAACAACATTAGAAGTAATAGGTGAATAAATCCCACAAAATTCATGCAAAAACAGCTTGTTTACACCCCCCCACACTTAAATCAAACGTTGTCCTCAATGTTTCAAACAAAAATTCACACAAAAGCAAACAAACAAACAGCGAACTAATCATGGCAAAATAAGTGCAATAAAGAAAAGGGTTTAGGAACGCAAATCCGGTTGTGGAGGGAAAATTCCATCATTCCCTAGTTGAATGCATGGGTTGCCTTCCAAGAAGCGCTTGCTTTAACGTCTTGCAACCGGACGAAAGTTCCTCTGAAACTTGATTGGACCCCACGAATGGGGGGGGGAGTTCTTCCACCATATGCTCTTCAAAAAGGTCATAGTAAGGCTTCAAACGATGCCCGTTTACTTTGAATTCTTGAGCAGTCTTGAAACTTTGGATTTGGACTGAACCATAAGGAAAGAAATTAGTAATAACAAACGGGCCAATCCATTTAGAACGTAACTTACCGGGAAACAAACGAAGGTGAGAATTAAAAAGTAACACTTTCTGCCCTATTGAGAATGTCTTGCTACGAATCATCTTGTCATGGAATGCCTTGGTCTTCTCTTTGTAAATTCGAGCATTCTCATACGCCTCATGTCGAATCTCTTCAAGTTCATCCAATTCGAGCTTCCTATGAATGTCAGTCGCATCTATGTCCATGTTGAATGTTTTGACAACCCAATGTGCCTTGTGCTTTGATTCTACGGGAAGATGTCATGGTTTGCCATAAATGAGCCGAAATGGGGACATGCCAATGGGTGTTTTGTAAGTGGTACGATATGCCCACAGTGCATCATCCAAACGCAAGCTCCAATCCTTCCTGGTTGGTCCCACGGTCTTCTCCAAAATCTGCTTGATTTCTCTATTCGAAACTTCGACTTGGCCACTTGTTTGAGGATGATAAGGTGTTGCAACCTTATGTGTGACATTATACTTCTTGAGGAGGGCCTCGATGGTTCGATTGCAAAAATGAGATCCTCCATCACTTATGAGAACTCTTGGCATTCCAAACCTTGCAAATATGTTAGTTTTAATGAAATCTGCAACTACTTTAGAATCATTAGTACGGGTGGCTTTTGCTTCCACCCATTTCAACACATAATCCATAGTAAGAAAAATATAAAGGAAACCATGTGAAGAAGGAAAATGACCCATGAAATCAATGCCCTAAACATCAAAGATTTCGACAGCAAGTATGGATGTTTGCAGTATTTGGTCTCTTTGAACTATACTTCATGTTCTTTGGCAACTATCACAAGTCATACAAAAAGTTCTAGCATCCTTAAAGATAGCACGCAAATAAAATCCACATTCTAAAACTTTATGTGTTATGCATTGTGTGCCAAAATGACCTCCACATGCATAAGTGTGACAAAAAGTTAAAATTGAATGAAATTCGGACTCATGCACACACCTATGTACAATTTGATCAGGGCAATATTTACACAAATATGGGCCATCCCAAACATACAAATGTGCATCATTTTTAAGTTTATCACGTTGGTACTTGTTTAGGTCACTTGGAACTTGTTTAGATACCAAATAATTCACTAAATCGGCATACCATGGCTCACTTACCTCAATGGACAACAGCTGCTCATCTGGGAATGTGTCTTGGATAGGCACGACATTGGCATCCTCTTCAGGCACCATTCGGTTCAAGTGGTCAGCCACCACGTTTTCACTTCCTTTCTTGTCTGTAATTTCAATATCGAACTCTTGGAGAATAAGCATCCATCGAATAAGCCTTGGCTTAGCTTCTTTCTTTCTAAGCAAATATTTCTAAGCTGCATGATCAGTGAAAACAATAACTTTGGTGCCTATTAAATAAGAATGAAACTTATCTAATGTAAACACAACAGCAAAAAGTTCTTTTTCTGCGGTGGAGTAGTTTAATTGAGCATCATTCAAGGTTCGTGATGCATAATAGATGACATGTGGCTGCTTGTTCTTCTTTTGGCCTAAAACAGCTCCAATTGCATAATCAGATGCATCACACATTAGTTCAAAAGGAAGGCAACAATCTGGTGGAATGATGATGGGGGCCAAAGTAAGCATGTCCTTGAGGTGTTTGAAAGCCTTCTCACATTCCTCGTTGAACTCAAAGGCCACTTCTTTTTGGAGGAGACTGCATAGGGGTTGTGCAATCTTTGAAAAATCCTTGATAAATCGCCTATAGAATCCTGCATGACCAAGAAAAGAACGAACCTCTTTCACGGAAGTAGGAGAGGGTAAGTAGAGTACAAGATCTATTTTTGACTTATCAACCTCAATTCCTTTTTCAGAGATTATGTGACCCAAAACTATGCCTTGTTTTACCATGAAATGACATTTCTCCCAATTTAAAACAAGGTTAGTTTCAATGCATCTGTTCAAAATTAAGGTCAGATTATCCAAGCAAGCATCAAATGATGTACCAAAAACACTAAAATCATCCATGAATACTTCAATGATCTTTTCAACATAATCTGAGAAAATACTTATCATGCATCTTTCAAATGTGGTTGGTGCATTGCAAAAACCAAATGGCATGCGACGATAAGCAAAAGTACCAAATGGGCAAGTGAAAGTGGTCTTTTCTTGATCTTTCAGGGCTATGACAATTTGATTATAACCTGAATAACCATCAAGAAAACAATAAAATGCATAACCAGCTAACCTTTCAAGAATTTGGTCAATGAACGGCAAAGGGAAGTGATCATTCCTTGTGGTGGCGTTGAGCTTCCTATGATCAATGCAAACTCTCCAACTGGTTTGGATACAGGTAGGCACAAGCTCATTCTCTTCGTTCTTCAGCATAGTGACTCCATATTTCTTGGGAACAACTTAGACCGGTAAAACCCAATGACTATCAGAGATGGGATAGATCACTCTACAATCAAGTAGCTTGATTATCTTTTTTTCACAACTTCCATCATTGGAGGGTTGAGTCGGCGTTGATCTTCACGTGATGGTTTAGCTCATTCTTCCAAGAGTATACGATGCATGCAAGTTGTAAGACTTATACCCTTGATGTTGACCAAGGTCCATCCAATGGCTATTTTGTGCTCCCTCAACACCCTCACCAACTTCTCTTCTTCTTGTGCCGTGAGTGTGGATGAGATTATGATGGGCAAAGTCTCTTGTTCTCCTAAGAAAACATACTTCAAATGGCTTGGTAACGGTTTAAGTTCAAGGGAATGTGCCTAAATTACTGAGGGCAGCATCTTATTAGTAGAAATAGGAATTGAAATCGGGTCAGAAGGCTTACCAACATGCTTTGGAATTGATTCAATGGCAGCAACAACTTCGGCTACTTCCTCATTAGAAGGTATGGCAAGGTTGTTTCCCTCATTGCCGTGAGCATGGACAACACATTCCCCTTCACTTTTGAGTCCTACTCCCTTTGTAATGGCCGTTTCAAGTGCATCCTCATTCAAATCTTCAAGATATTCCTGCGCCAAAGAATCAATTATATCAATAGAAAAACAAGAATGATCATCATTAGGATAATTTATAGTTTCAGAAAGATTGAAATCAATAACTTCCCCATCAAATTCCATGGATAACATCCCATTGAACACATCTATCTTGGTGCGGGCTGTTTTCATGAATGACATTCCAAGTAGAATCGGCAATGAGGAAGAATGGGCCGAATCTTCCATCTCGAGCACATAGAAATCAGCTGGAAAGATCAAGTGATTAACCTACACCAAAACATCCTCCAAAACTCCTTTTGGATAAGCATTGGATCGATCGGCTAATTGAATAATCACACCATCATTTTTCAGCTCACCTAAGTTCATAGATGCATAAATTGAATAGGGCATGACATTAATGGATGCACCTAAGTCTAACATGCATTGTTCAAATCAAGTATTGCCAATAACACAAGGAATTATAAAACTACCCGGATCTTTGCATTTAGGGGGTAATTTTCTTTGCAAGACGACTCAAACATTCTCACCTACCTTTACCACCTTCTTGTTCGAAATCCTCTTTCTGGTTGTGCAAAGTTCTTTCAAGAATTTGGGATACTTAGGAACTTGTTTGATTGCATCCAAGAGTGAGATATTGACTTAAACCTTCCTAAATGTCTGAAGAATGTCCTTGTCACTTTCTTCCTTCTTTAATTGCATAAATCTGCGAGGAAAAGGTACATTGGGTGGAATAGGGTTAGAATTAATAGAATTTGAACCTTTCTTACCTGTGGTGGACGGATTGCATGGATTAAGGAGTGTGGAAGGCTGCAGCAAGGTTGTTTCCTTCCTTGCCATGGCCTTGGTTTGTTCCTCCTCTTCGAATTGCAACTTCTCGTCCTCTTTTTGGCTTGAATTAGATGATTGTGGATCAGTTCCTACTTGTTTTCCACTTCTCAATGTGATTGTTTTGGCAAATTCAAAGCCTCCGTTTAGATTAACAATGGTGGAGCTAGGTAACTTCCCTTCTTCGCGAAACTGCCCCATAAACTCTGCTATTTGCCCAATTTGCTTCTTGACTTCATTCATCTCATTGGCTTGATTTTGTTGGCCCTGCGTCAATGAAGTTAATAATTTAAGAAGTGTATCATTATCCAAAGACGTATCTGAGTTTGTTTAAGCAGATTGTGGTGGAGGTTGTGGTGGTGTGTATGGCCTTGGAAACACCCCAGGGGGTGGTTGTCAAAATCGTCCTTGATTTTGAGGTTGTTGAAGCTCTCTCTATTTGAAGTTTAGATAATATCTCCATCCCGAATTGTAAGTGTTGGAGTATGGATCATTGCGTAGCTGGTTTGGTCTTTGATAGCCCACGGCATGGGCAGTTTCACATCCTCCATTTTCAATCAATTGAGGGAATTGGTTATTGAGATGTCCTTGCATAGAACACACTCCATATATGGCTGCATTTTACATTTTAGATCCATCCACAACATGTGACACAAGGGTAGTGAGGTTAGCTAATTAAGATTGAATTTCATAAATTGCACTTACCTCATTAACTTAGGGTTGTTGCTGTGAGGGCTCCCTTTGTCCAAAACCTTCATATTGTTGTGCGTTCAAGGCTCAGTTGGCAGTTAGGGTCTTGGCAGCCACGGGTGTTTTGTCCACCAAAGCACCACCCGTTGAGGCATCTAGCATTTGTCGTTCAATGGGAAGAAGTCCTTCATAGAAATATTGAATAAGAAGCTCTTATTTCATTTGATGTTGGGGACATGATGCAACAAGAGCTTTGAAACGTTCGTAGTATGCCGGAAAGGATTCTCCTTGATTTTGTTGAATGCCACTAATCTGCTTCCTCAAAAGAATGATTCTTGATGTTGGAAAGAACTCCTCTAAGAATGCTCGTTTCATGTTCTCCCAAGATGTAACAGTTATGGGTGCTAATTCATACAACCAATCCTTAGCCTTGTCCATTAGTGAGAATGGAAAAGCTTTCATCTTCAATATCCTTCCATCGACGTTGACTGGGGTCATGCTTGAACAAACCACTTCAAATTCTTTCAAGTGCTTGTTTGGATCCTCCATGGACAGCCCATGGTACTTTGGAATGTGATGCAACAAATTGGACTTCAACTCAAACTCTTCAGTTTTCCCTTAAGCTGTCGTGGGGTATTGAATGCATAAGGGCACGGCATTGTCCAATCTCGAAGTGGAAAACTCCTTAATTGTTCGATTGTCCGCTGCCATGACTTGTGCTTCCTCCAAAACCTGAGACATGGCCTTCTCTTTCTCTTCTACTTCATCTTCTTCAAGCACGAGGTTAGGGCTAGGTGGATTAGATTCTTGCTAATTTCTCTTCCTTCTCAAAGTCCACTCAAAATCGTCGTCAAAGTCAAAGATATGCTAGCTCACGAACTGGTTGAGAACTCCGAGTCATAAACTAGTACCTAAAAATAAGAAACCAAAACAAGGTCAGAAACTAGAAACAAAAACAAAAGAAAATAAACAAAAAGAAACAACGAGGGATTAGCAAAATTGCTAATTCCCGGCAACAGCGCCAAAATTTGATGTTAAATTTAACTAACACACAAATTAAACCCTCTTATTGACAATTGTAGTAAAGCTGTAAGTAGGGATCGTTCTACACCGGGGATTAGGAGGGATTGCTAATCTACTTAAAACTGATTTAAAAACATAAAACTAGGCTTAAAACACTTAACTAGACTCAAAGAACTCAAAACAAGCTAAAAGGACTCAAAACAGCACAAAACAATCAAATAGACTCAATCTACACACTATGGGTTGATTTGGATGAAAATTGATTTTAACTTGACTCAAAACACTTAAAAATACAAACTAAGACATATTCTAACTAATTTAACACACTAAAGTAAAAGGGATTGGGTTTTGGACAAATTTTAAGTAAAACAAGTAACTAAAGACTTGAGACAGATTTTGGACGAATTTGGGAAAAAGTATGGGTGATTGGCTAGCTAGAAGGTCCTTCTCCACACATGACACACTTGCATACAAATTGATTTCCAGTTGCTTTTCAATAAACCATGAACCTCAATGCCCCATATTAGCCGTGAACAGCACTAATTAACCCTCATATTTTCCTTAAATCATTAAATTGGACAAATAAAGCATCGACAATCCAAATTATTCTTCAAAATTTCCCTACATGAACAGCATAATAGAGATACAATTAAAGATCATTAAGCCTTGTGAAAATCATAAGCATTGACAAAACATTCGTAACTATGATGAGCATGATACTCCTGCTAGGAATCTACTTAACGCGATTGTGACTAGCAACCTCCACTACTTATGAATATAAGTTCATAACGATTAGGTGAAACTCCTTTATATTCTAGCATCAAATTCATGCATGCAAACTAAGTATGCATCCTTAATCCACAAACAAGAATAAGTTATCAATCAAACAGTTAAGTAAATTGCATTCACGATTCATAGAATCACAACTAGAAGTAATCAATTCATATTGCAAATATGTTCATGGTTTTGAAATTCCCCCTAGCTAAAACGAGTTTAGCTCCTCATGTTCGCAAAACAAAGATACATAAACTTAAACATTGAAAATAAAAGATTGATTACACCTAAGAATGATCCAACAATCCAAACTTGAATAGCAAGCACTCCAAGGGTCCTCCTTCTTTTCTTTGCTGCGGCACAAGGTTTGGGTGAAGGGTTGAGTGGTGAATTGTATGGAAGAATGGATGAATGTATGAATGGGTGTGTTTAGAATGGGATATGTCGATGGATCCCCAATGGCTGCGGCAAGGATGATTGTTTATAGGGAAAATAAAAACATGACTGGGAATTAAATTTGGAAAGGTTTTAATGCTCAAAATCCCCCAAGAAAAGGGTAACAAATCAAAATCCCAAGAGAAAAGGGTAAGGGGATATGCGGCAAGGTCAGAAAACAAAAGGGAAACCAATCCTCCTTGCATGGCAAGGAAGAGGGATTGAAGGAAAAGGTGCAGCAAGTCACTAGGGCTGGGATTTAGGTATCCCAAAATGTCCTAGAGAAGAAGGGAAAGGTTTTACATGGTTTAGAAATAGGGAAACATGGCAAGGGGAAATGCTGCACAAGAAGGGACAAAGAGGGGACAAAGGGGAGACAAGGCGCCACCTTTGTAGGAATTGGTTGAATTGTGTCTTTCCTTGTCTTCCAAGCTTCCATTCTGACTTCTCTTGACCTCTAGCCTCTTTTTGTCTTAATTTCGTCCATCCACCTTTCTCCATTCATATGCTATCAATTCCATGCCCAAAACTGCTCCAAAATGCACTTCTTTGCCTCTTTAACCCTTTGGACCTACAAACACACGAAAATTGCTTAAAATACTAAAATAACTATGAACTAACAACATAAATGCAAGAAAGCAAGCTAATTAAGTCGCATGAATATGCTCCTATCATAAATCACCTCATAATCGCATGTTTCATCTTCTGAATATGGAATTGTTATTGCTCGAAAATTCTCATTTTACACTTCTCATAAGTATATTTTCCGTTCTAATTATACGAAGTTTGAAGTGCATAATGAGATTTTTGGATTGCTAATAACAATTCTCTTTGAATATTGTAATGTCATACATCAATATACGAATTCGTTGCAATGTCAGATCTCTGTCTCAATTTCTGTTAATTTCTTCGGTATTTGCCTATGTGAACATTACGGGCCCCACATATTTATGCCACATGGATAGTAATAATTTTTCTTTTAAAAAAAAATCCCATTTTTATATAAAAAAAGTGTGGATAATAATAAAAATAAATTTAAAAGCTCTTTTCGTCTCCAACCACCTTCTTCTCCATTCCAGACTTCAATCACATCTTTGCAAAGATCGTATTAACCTCCTCAGATGACCTCTTCTTCTTCTTCTTCTTCAACCCTTCACTTGATTTCTTCCCAAGCAGCGGTGTCATCACCATTTTCTTCCCTTTACTGGCACCCTGTTGTCTGTTGAGAATGAATCTCACATTCATGGACTTATAAGCAAGTTGGGTTATTCTCCATATTGCCAATTAGTTTTATGGTGGAACATCAACTTTCTTCTTGGTATCAGAGCAGGTTGTTCCTAGTGTGAAGCCTAATGACCACACGTGCTCCACGTCTCCGATTTGTGTTGTCTATGTGTTAGGTTTGAAGATCGAGGCTTGCATACCACAATGCTCTTAAAATAGAATTTCGTTTCGACCCTGTGCTTGTAGTTCGATGAACGTCTGCTTCACCAGGATTCAACTATCTAAGTCGAGATTCCAGCACCAGAAAACTAGACTTCCGGCAAATATCTTTGTGGTACACTTAGTATGTTTTGTATGGATGGATTGATGATTTCAATGTGTTGAATGATATGCAGATGCATATATTTATAGTGGTCATATGCCTGTTCGTAATATACATGTTTTTGGGAGGCGACTGTTCAACATAAAGGGTGTGTTGCGCCATCTTTCTCTTAGACTGTTTTATACACTCTCATACTTCATCTGAATATATGAGTATGTTGAAAAATAAAAATATTAATTAAGTTCAGGGTGAGGATCGAAGATCAAGAAATACCAAAGAGCGACCGTTTTCGTTACCTAGGATTTATCTTGCAAAAGAATGGAGAATTAGATGGAGATCTCAACCATAGAATACAAGCTGGATGGATGAAGTGGAAAAAGGCATCCGGCGTGTTGTGTGACCGCCATATGCCACTGAAGCTCAAGGGAAAATTTTATAGGACGGCAATAAGGCCGGCGATGCTGTATGGCACAGAATGTTGGGCGGTGAAGCATCAACACGTACACAAAATGGGTGTAGCGGAGATGAGGATGCTTCGTTGGATGTGTGGGCACACGAGAAATGATAAGATTAGGAATGAGGATATCCGGGGTAAAGTAGGAGTAGCCGAAATTGAAGGAAAGATGAGAGAAAAATCGGTTACGGTGGTTTGGACATGTGCAAAGAAGGCCTACTGACGCTCCGATTAGAAGATGCGACTATGGGACAGAGGTTCAGGGCCGAAGGGGTAGAGGAAGACCTAGGAAAACTAACGAAGGAAATGACACAGGATCGAGCACAATGGCGTTCTAAGATTCATATAGCCGATCTCACTCAGTGACTTGGATTTTCCAAGTCTCCAACCGAGAAGTTTTCCTCACTCAGGAAATTAAGGGAACACTACCTCAACCTACATGTTCCACTCACAAAGCTTCAACAAAAGAAAATTCAAAGAACTTAGCGAAGAAGGCTTTGGTGTATTTAATACAATACGTTGAAATGAAGGAAAGCTTATTTATTGATATCCCCGATAAGCTACAAATATGTACATATACATGAGTCAAAATAAACAAACAAGAGGGAGCCTTCACAAAGGTTGCTTAGGAGAAGTCTCAGCAGTCGGTAGAGCCCCAGAAAGAGAAGGCACCGGAGGGGGATCATTCGGAGCCTCAGTACTGGACAGAACCCTAGAAGGATGAGGCATCAGAGGTTGATCATTTGGAGCTTCATTACGCGGTACAGCCCCAGAAGACGAAGGTAATAAATGCCTTTGGAACAAACCCACAAATCTCTGATGATCAAGTAAAACCTGACCATCAGATTCCTTCATCTGGTCAAGCTTCCTCTTCATGTTTGTAGCATAGTCATGTGCGAGCTGGTGCAACTGTTTATTCTCATGCTTGAGCCCTCTAATCTCCTGCTTGAGACTCATCACTTCAGCCGCCAATGATTCAACTTGGCGGGTTCGAGCAAATAGGCATTGGGCCATATTAGACACAGAACCTGCACACTGAACACTGAGAGCTAGAGAATCCTTAACAGCTAACTCATCAGACCGTTTGGAAAGTAGTCTGTTATCTTTGGGAGTGAAAAGGTTCCTGGCCACCACCGCAGCAGTCATATCATTCTTCATCACGGAATCCCCAACGGTAAGAGGACCAGTAGGGGAGACGAAGGATGGGCGCCATATGCTGTCTGGAGAAGGCGGGGCTGCCTCTTCAACAAGGTTCAAGTCAAAACGACGGTCGGAGGGGCCAGACATTTTCAAAGGTGTTGAAGAGAGAAGAGGTTGGACAAATCAAGATCTTAGAAGTGCAAGAATGGAGCTTCTACTGGTGGAGATTCAAGTGTGCTTTGGAACTTAATGCCAGCCCCTATAAAAATCTGCACTCGACGGAGCTTCAGAAATCAAAGAGGCATCTGCTCAGAAATCGAATAGGCGTTTGCTTTCTCAAAAGATGGGCTGCTCAGAGACCACGAGGGTCGATCTCAGAAATCGAAGAGGCGTCTGCTTTCTCAAAAGCTGGGCTGCTCAAAGACCACGAAGGCCGATCTCAGAAATCGAAGAGGCGCTTGCTTTCTCAAAAGTTGGGCCGCTCAGAGACCACGAGGGCCGATCTCAGAAATCGAAGAGGCACCTTCTTTTCCAGCCTTGTCAGCACCTGTCACACGCACACTCAGCTTTGCGGAAATTATGGGCATTCTATCGAAGACTTCTGGTGAAGTAGAAAGCACATGAGTCTTACTGTTCAATCACCCATTTCCCACACGCAACAGTAGCTCATGGGTACCACAGATAACTTTGCCAAAGTTGAGCACGGGAAGCTTGCAGCTCCCATTACATCGCTCTGACCAAGAAGGGTAAAAGAATAGCAAAGAAACAGCACTAACAAAGTTTAGACACATAAATTTTGAAGGTCTAGCTACCATATTATTACCCACAAAGGTAAAGGAACAGTACCACTGCTGGATAATTGGAAAGTCCCTGTGTGTCAACCTCTGTGCTTCGTTGCAAGGTAGACTAGCAAACATGCCCAACCTTTACTCACATTCGAGAAAACACTCCCAACAAGATTGCTTGCCCTAAAATCGAAGAGGCACCGCCCTCCGAATCTCGAGAGTCAGACTCCCAACATGATTACTTTCTCAAAAATCGAAGAGACACCGCTCTCCGAATCTCGAGAGCCAGACCCCCAGCATGATTGCCTTCTCAAAAATCGAAGAGGCATCGTTCTCCGAATCTCGAGAGCCAGATCCTCGATAGGATTGCTTGTTCGAAAACCGAAGAGGCAACACTTTCCCAACTGCAAGAGCCGAATCTCCTTGAATAAAGCTGTCTGTAATCTTCACACGCAACATCAGCTTTCCAGATACCACAGACCACTTTTTCAAAGTGCTCTGACAGAGTTAAAACATGTGAAGCTGGCAGCTCCCACTACCGTGCTATGACCAAGCAGGGTAAAGAAATAGCATTACTACTTGTTGTTAAGGAGACTCCTATATATGTCGACCCTCATCCCCAACGGACAGACAGGCCTGCAAAAATGCTCAACCCTTCCTCATATCTGAGAGGGCACTCTCAACGAAGCCTTTCGAAATATTCAGCTTTCTTTCCCCCCGATAATACCTCTGCAAACAAGCTATACTAGAGCAAGAATATCTCATATCATCAGGGTTAAAAGCAAGAGTATCACATATCATGCTTTTTCCTTGTCTTTTCCTTTGGCCTTGTTCTTACCTGCAAGACAAGGAGAAAGAGAGCAATCAGTCAGCACTTGGAATCAAGCTTCCAGCCAGGAACTGACTGCCTGGAACTTACTTATCTGGCATTGCTCTCAAGTACTCATCTTCAACATCTTATGCTTCTAGGGAAGATACCGCATCTGCTTGAGGAACAGATAGGGCAAGTGAGAATGATACAAGGAAGCATGTGGAGACAAGCGTAACAGCACACGTGCCGATACATCCATTACTCTGTCAAAGCAAAAGTATCCCATATCATCAGGGTCGAACGTACTCTAGATTTGATGGACTTGTTTTGACCCTCAAATTCTTCAGTCAGCCTTATACTCTGGAGGAAACCAGAAAACCCTCCAGCTCAGTTCAAGAATAAGTCTGTGGAAAGTTACTTCTTCAAAAGCAAAAGTATCCCATATCATCTCTTCTCATTTTTCTTCTCTTTATCCTTCATGCTGCCTGCAAGATAGGGAGAATGTGAACAATCAACCGGATCTCTAATTGCTTACCTTATCTGTCACCTCTTTCAGCAGATCCCCTAGCTCGGCGACTTGGGGGACTCTTACTACATGGTTTGTATCGCGCTTGACCAAGCCTGAAACTACAAGTAAGCTTCAAGTGAAATTGATACATTACCTTGTGCATCTCCACCAGTTAAAGATACCACCCCTGGATGGAGGAAGAGTACTTCCAGAGAAGATGCCACATCTATCTATGAAACAGATAAGGCAAGTCAAGACGATACCATACTCCGATACTTAGAAGTTTCGGGATTACGAGATCATTCTCCCACAATATTTCTTAATGTCATTTGTACTAAATCATTCACCTGTACTCACTAAATGAGAGATTGAACCTATGTACTTGTGTAAACCCTTCACAATTAATGAGAACTCCTCTATTCCGTGGATGTAGCCAATCTGGGTGAACCACGTACATCTTGTGTTTGATTTCCTATCTCTATCCATTTATATACTTATCCACACTAATGATTGGAGCAATCTAGCGAATATCACAAAAAGCGACCGTTTTCGCTACCTATGATCTATCGTGCAAGAGAACGGAGAATTAGATGGAGATCTCAACCATAGAATACAAGCTGGATGGATGAAGTGTAAAAGTGCATCCGGCGTGTTGTGTGACCGTCGTAGGCCACTGAAGCTCAAGGGAAAATTTTATAGGACGGCAATAAGGCCAGCGATGTTGTATGGCACAGAATGTTGGGCGGTGAAGAATCAAGATGTACACAAAATGGGTATGGCGGAGATGAGGATGCTTCGTGGGATGTGTGGGCACACGAGAAAGGATAAGATTGGGAATGAGGATATCCGAGGTAAAGTAGGAGTAGCCGAAATTGAAGGAGAGAAAATCAATTCCGGTGATTTGGACATGTGCAAAGAAGACCTACTGACGCTCCGGTTCGAAGATGTGACTACGGGACAGAGGTTCAGGGCCGAAGGGGTATAGGAAGACCTAGGAAAACTTTGGAATAGACTCTAAGAAAAGACTTAGAGTATTTGGATCTAACGGAGGACATGACACAAAACCGAGCGCAATGGCGTTCTAGGATTCATATAGCCGACCCCACTTAGTGGGAAAAGGCTTTGTTGTTGTTGTTGTTGTTGTAGTCTATCACTCCAATCAATTTCTATAAAGGACAAAAAGTGAGAAATTTTTTTGGTGCTAACCAATGTAGGACAATAAAATATCTACTCAAAATTTCCAACATATTAAACAGTTCATGCAATCCTATTGATTGTTACTTTTTTTGTATTTATGTTTTTTGATCCTACTGCAGCATATGTATAAATAGTGTTGAATTTGCCCCAAACTATTCGGGAAATATACGAGGGGAACTCTTCGTAATGCTACATCAGTCGGAACATCTGAATTTGTACAAAGCCATAGCCAAAAGTGGTGTAGGTATAGCTCTGGTTGTTTAACAGTACAGTACAATAGGAATATAGATTCAGTTTCGGCACTTTGTATATTCGAGTTTCACATGCCGATTACCACTAGAAATTTGTATCTTGCTGTCTTGATCTTTCTGAATTGTACCATCAATTGCAATCAAGGCCGTTTGGACTTTGATAGCTTATTACATTCTAATTCACCTCCGTTCTCCTCATAATAATCTCGCCATCTCACCACCCTTGTGATTTTCATGAACTACTGAATAGGGCCAGTTCTGAAGCCCCAGGCAAAATTTTAAATGATATACCATTTATAGAAACGGTAGGAATTTACAAAAAAAAAAAAAAAAAAAAAAAAAAAATTCAAGTGAAGCATCCTAGAGTTTGAGCAATCTCCTCCTCATTTCATTTTTCTTTCTTTTCAGATTTTCAGACTCATTTCTTAAAAAACATCATTTAATTTCTATAGTAGACCCAAAAGCAATATATACTAGTAAAGAGAAGAACAAAAGCTCCAGATAATTCCAACTTTACCCTTCCTTTTGTTTAATCCACCTCCCAAAAACAAAATTTCCCACATTGACCCACATCTTCTATTTCTAATTGGAATGATTGGCTTTTTAACATATCTCATGTTGATAAAGATGATCTTTATCTTAATAAAGTGCTTATGATTTGGTGGCAAATGTGGAATGATTGAATTAATTTTGTGTTTAATCACGTCAGGCCTAATCACACTCGGTGCATCAGGATGGCAAACACCATAGCTAACAACTTTCATAAAGCTAATTCAAAAGCAAAAATTGCAAGCGTCCTAATGAAAGAAATGTGATCAGTTCGAATGCCCCATCTCAAGGTTTCTTCAAAATTAACTTTGATGGGTCTGTTGTGAGTAACTCGGCTGTTGCGGGTTTCGTTATTTGAAATCATCGAGGACAGCCCTTCATTGCTGGGTCTAGAAAATTGGGTAAGAGTGATACAACCCAATTCTGAATTCCCTTAATCAACCTGCAAGTAACACAAGAAAGCTATGGAAGAAGAGGGAAGGAGAGATGAAGAAGCAGAGCTCCAAATATTTTTGTATTAATATTCTTTTTATCAAATTAACCATTGGGCAAAGTCATTACATATTGGACTATTTATAGTACTCCCAAACCCACTGTGAGCTAGCAGAATCTAACAAACTTTCCTAATTACATGTAATAGTCCCATTTAACTAACTAATTCAATGTCTAACTATGATTAAGATAATCAAGGTCATAACACAGAGCAAAATCACGTCGGCAAAGGCTTTAGCAGCTCTGGATGCCTTAATGATTGCTAAGGCTCATGGTCTCAAAAGGATTCTGATTGAAGGAGATTCCAAGATTGTCATTGAAGTATTACTAGGAAGTGCATCATCCCTTGGCGTATTCGTACTATTGTGGAAGATATCAAATGACTCGTTTCTTCTTTTGAGTTTATTTGCTAGAAGCACATTTTTAGGGAAGTAAATTTTGTGGCCAGTACCATCACTGCCATTGGGCATAGTTGTAACAATTTATGTGTTTGGGATGGCTGTGTTCCGTCAATGCATTATTGTATGACTCTAGAGGCCTTGGGTGTTCCTGTGGCTTCTTCCTTTCCTAATTAAATTTTCGTTTCTCAAAAAAAAAAAAAATGGTAGAATCGCATAGGTATTTCCTAAATTTACATAATTATATTTCTAACCAATTTAAGACTGCAACACAAACAACATTTTTTTTGTTTTGTTTTTGTTAAAAATGCGATTATCGAGTCGACATTGTAATTGGCATTCGTGGTCTCATTATATGCTTCAAAAACCAAGCCAAACCATGCCACCGAAAAGAACCAAGGAATGACAAAGAAGGAAAAGAAGTTCAAGTACACACACAACTCCGAACCAAGGAATGACATAGTAATTGGCATTCGTGGTTGGAATTGACGTTTCCGACTAACATAATATAGGAACTTTCATGAAAATGGTTTGGATTAAATTTATTTTTAACAAAATACCATGCTATAATTTTATACAATGAAAAAAACTTAAATTTTAATAAATAAAAAAAAACCCTTAAATCTTTATATATAAAGCTAAGGGCCCACACTACTACAAAATTATCTATAATTGGCGGTTCAAAAACCGACAAAAAACGTATATTACTGTCAGATTTTAAGCAAAATCCGACAGAAAATGATTGCAGTGACGGATATAATAAGCGACAGCATTGCCCGCGTCATGAAATGAATTTTCTGACAGAAAACACTCTAAAACCGATAGAACTTGTGTCGGATATAACCGACAGAGAATAAATTAATAATGAATAAATAATAGCATTTTTTGTCGGATCAAATCGATAGAAAAAATACAAAACCGACAGAACGTGTGTCGGTTATAACCGACAGGGAATAAATTAATAATAAATAAGACCGTTTTCTGTCGAATAAAACCGACAGAAAATGTATAAAACTGATAAAAACATATATAACCGACAGAACTTGTGTCGGTTATAACCGACAGTAAATGGTCTTAATAATAAATAAAACCTTCTGTCGGATAAAACCGACAGAAAATAGATTAATAATAAAAAAAATAAAAAGGGATCGTCTGCGAGCTTCAACCATTCACTGCACTTTCTGCAATATTCATCCACATCCGACGAGCTTCAACCTCTCTTAAACTTCAAGCAATCCCTTGAAACCTCAAACCCAAGTCTTTTCACTACTTGGGCACCACCCAATTGGGTCTGCAACTTCACAGGGATCGTCTGGGACTCCGACGGCTTCGTCTCCGAAATCTTTCTCTCCCAGCACAACCTTTCCGGGTTTCTTCCATTGCATGCAATCTGCTCCCTCCTAAGTCTCAATGGCAGTGGATTTTCTGGGAAATTTCCATGGAAATCGCTGTAATTTTGCTGTGATTTTGTGACTAGTTGATAAAAAAATATATAAAAAAAAGAAACAAATCAGAGTAGCCAAGAAATGGCCAAATGAACTGAGGAAACAACATCGAAGAAAAGGTTTCATAAAATGGAGGTTAATCACATACACATTTCTCTATATTTTAAATGAAGGAAAAAAAAACCCGCACCTCATATTTTTCAGTTTGTTCCTTCCCAGAGATCAACGCCCATATCTCCCCAGTTCATCTCCCCAGTACATGACCTGCATTTCGAGAGTGTTTTTTCTTTTAGTTTCAGATATTTGCAAATTACTTACACTACTTGTTGGAAATCCGTAGCAGCAAAAATGGATGGAGCTTTTATCAGCGATGAGGCTTCTCTCTCTGCCTCGGTCCAGCTGCTTTGCAAAAGGATTGATTCGTCTGAATTCGGGGACTTGTTCGGGCCAACCAAACTTGATAAGTCACTTGTGAAGAAGAAGAAGGAAGAGAGGGAGAAGGCACTGGCGCAACGAAGAGAGGGAGGGGTTTTATTTTGGAAAATTTTCATTACTGTCGATCTTAACCGACAGAAATATTTTTAAATAAAAACCGACATAAATTATTAAAAAAATAAAAACAGACAAAAGACAGAAAAAAATGGCGGCAAAAATCTCCTCAAAATTTCCTCCCAAAATTTTAAATTCCCTCCAGAATTTTAAATTCTCCCCAAAATTTTGTTACGATTTAAAAAAATAAAATAATAATTTTTTGGTTTAATAAATAAATAAATAATATGTATTTAAATAGAATACGTTTTTTAAAATTAAATAAATAATTGTTTGGTTTAATAGATAATAACCCATGTAAAATATGCAATAAAGAAACAAAATGATAATTGTTCAATGAAAATGTCATCACACAAACTAAATATTGTGTAATCAATACTTGAAAAACATAAATAAAAATTTAGCACAAATTTCTTTTCCCACTTAAAATTTTAGGCAAATTTAACGGAGATATGCATTCTACGAGGGATATTTACACACCCCGTCCCGAAGGAGGGCATGCTGGCCGTCACGTGAGAGTGACGTAACCATTTGCACAGTACGGAAGCTTTAATTATATAATTTATAAGTTGATACACCCGAAGGTGAGTCCTAATTTTGTCCAAACACCGTCGAATTCCTCGTAGCCACCACACCTCAGCTATTCTTTAACCTGGAGGGGCGCAAAACCAAAATTGAGTGGGTCAGTAAAACAAATCTTTTCAAATCCAACTTTTCTCAAAACATTGTAACCCCTCTCCGTAAAACTTGTATACTTTCCCAGAAATGTAAAATATAAATATACATATATAATCTCAAAACTTCAATTCACTTTTTCAACATTTTTCATATCAGTTATGCCATGCCATGTCTAAATTCAACAGTATAATATGAATGCATCAACATAAATCAGGTGAAAGAAAATAATCAACCGGAGACCCTACAATGGTCCTGTACGGTTGAATCTAGAGCTCAAAATATCATCTAACCGGAGTCACCAACTGTGATATGTACGGCCATGCCGGAGTCATCTAGTATGACCTGTACGGCACTACACTGCACATAAGTCGGAATTACCTAATGTAATCTGTACGACTTAATGGTGTAATAATATGCTCTAGTGCTTTTCTCATCAATCATCTGTGCACATAATCTAAGGTCACCTACCAGTCGGAACCCCTCTAACGGTCTGTACGACTGGCATGTCGGAACCACCCCCGGTGGTCTGTACGACTAGCATCTACTTGGATCCAAGGTGAGCATACGATGCGGTGAATAATAATAAGCACTAATACCAAGGTGCAGTTTATGAGCTCAACATATCTCAACATCATCATAACAGTAATAATACTCACCTGATACTCACCTGTGCGTCCACAGCACCATTTCATATATATGCATCATATCTCAATTCATACTTTTCATATCATTTCATGCATGGCAATTCGATTCACATTTCTATATACTTTTCATATAATTTTATACATTGCATTTAAAGCATACTTTCATTAAATTTCAATTTCTGGGAAAACGTGAAGTATATATATATACGGAAAACAAAACTGCCCACTCACCTGGAGTTCGCCCTACAACTCCCTAGCACAATACGCCAAGGCGTCATGACGATCGGCGCCTAAAACAATAATCAATTCCAACCTTAGAATTCATATCGATAGAATATATAACTTATATAAAATACGTCACTACGTAGTTCGATCCGGAAGATCCACCACTCGGATTTTAAATCCATAACTTCCAGAGGTCCACAATATATCTCTAGGATAACCTCCTAAAATTTCATTACCATCCAACGGTCGGATCTCCGTCAATTAACAAAACTAGGTGACGGTTAACATTCTATATTATGGACTTACAACTCCAATTTCGGAAGATCCGCAAATCGGATTCCCAATCTGTAAGTTCCTATAATCCTCAAATATTACGTATTACAACGTATCAAAGTTTGGTGATGATCCAACGGTCGGATCATTAATTCACATTTTCACCTAATGCGAAAACTATAGAACGTTATTCGAACACCTAACCAACAATCCTTAATAACTTTCTCATACGGTGCTTAAATTGGGTATATGAATATACCACAGTGATCTACTCGACGTCACGGACGTCGACATATTTTTAAAATAATGTTTTACTGTAGAACGCGCCCCCACGCGCCAAGGAAGGCACGGACCTACGCGCCCCCACGCGCACCTTCTTCTTCCTTGGGTCGCCGGACTGGTTTTTCCGGCGGCCGTTTTTCAAATTGCCATAACTTTGTCATTTCTCAACGAAATCAAGTGATTCAAAAAAGAAAGTTGTAGCCCTTGAAGAGACAAAGAGAATGGTACCTTGCACAACACCTAGTTCGCCGTGGTTTGGCCGGAAACTTCCTCGAAAGCCTCGGAGGTCGCTGGAAACTGGGTATTTTTCAAATGAGTATAACTTCTTCAATATTCAACGAAATTGAGTGAAACAAAAAGGAAAGTTGTATTACTTGACGAGACGAAGAGATTGATACCTACCTCAACTCCTAACGCGCCAGATATTCGCCGGAAAAAGCCTCGAAAGCTCCGGCCAAACTTTGAACTTGTCGATCTCCGTGTTCTTACGTCCAAAAACTTTCAACGAAGCACTCCGAGCTTCCTTGGGACCTCACTAAGCTCGCTGTGATCTTGTTTTAGCCTAAAATGTAGTCATTTAGAAGATCATGAACAGTACCATTTCACGGGAACTTTGAAACTAGGGTTTTCCGAAGCAAAACTTACCTGAAATGGATACCATCGTGATCGTGGAGGTTCCAGGAGTTTGATGGTGGTCTTAACTCCGTCGTTGGTGGAAGTTTAAGGTTGTTTTGTGGTTGGTTTGGTTCGAACGGAGAAGAAGAGTGACAGAGAGTCTCGTGAGGGAGGAGAGAGAGAGAGAATGTTACGGGTTATGGGGAGGGTTTTGAGGTGTGGGGATCCCACATGTCCAACCCAATTCCAATTTCATAAGTTCCAACATAAAAATCCAACTTAAGCCTAGTTTAAGTTCCTAAAACCAAATAACTTAGGAACTTTAAGTAAAACCAATTGTTAAATTTTCGCCCCTTAGTCCCGTTTAAGGGCATTTTCATCTTTTCACGTCCTCGGAATTAAAATTTCTGGGACGGGCTGTGACAATCTTCCCTCCTTATAGAATTTCGTCCCCGAAATTCCAGTAACCAACTAAATCAACCATACTCCAACAATAGCTTCGGGTAAATCTCTCTCATCCGATTCTCTTTCTCCCACATAATTTTCTACTGAATGATTTCCTTCACAAGCTTTTACCACTTATTCTGTCTTAATTCTCAGGACCTTCTTTTTCCAATCCCAAGTCGTCCATAGCTCCTTACTAATTAGATCCAGCTTAATTCTCAATAGTTGCACCAGAATTCCATGAGACGACTCTGCCACCTAGTGACAACGCATCGAACACAAAATACATTATGTGTCTTAGCCAATTCTAAAGGCATCACAAGCTTGTATGCAACTTCGTCGATTCCTTTAATGATCAAAACGGACTGATGTGTTCAAGACTTATCTTGTCTTCCTTTCTGAATCTTACTATTTCTGTTCATGGTGAAATTCCAAAAATATCAAACCATTTACCTTACACACTCGATTAGTGGCATATCCATCTGTTGATCTCTTTTGCCATTCCTGGTTACTTCAGGTTAACTTAATCACCTGAATACTTTGAGGAGACTCATCCATAGTCTCAGGGTCTACTAAAACTCCTTCGTGATCGAATCTTTCTTTTTCCCCTTCTTTCCTTGCCTTGGTTAATTCTTAAATTTCCTCGTCAAACATTTAAGTTTCGAGTACGACCTTACCAAACAGGCCTAACTTGAAATTTAACAAGTATAACTTCTTCTCGATCTTCCATTCTTAATTTTACTTCAGTTGATTTCCAATCCACAAGAAGATAATCTTGGCAAACGTACCAATCATTAATTCTTACTAGAGTCTTCTCATCAAGTGCTTTAGCTACAACAATTCACGATCACCATGATCGTACAATCATAATCACTAAGTAATTCAATCCACCTTTGTTGCCTCATATTGAAATCCTTCCGAGTAAACAAATATTGGAGACTCTTTTGATTTGTAAAATCTTGCATTCTTATCAACATAGAATGTCTCCATAACTTCACAGCAAGGATGATAATCGTGACTTCCAAATCACCAGTAGGGTAATTCATCTCATGAGATTCCATTTGTCGTGAAACTTATGCAATCACCCTAACATTTGCATCAACATGCATCCAATACCATTCAAGAAACATCACTAAAAATTTATGATTACCACTATTCTCTGGGATTACTAAAATACGTGCATGAGTGAGGAAATACTTCAGTTGTTGAATCCTTTGCTCACAATTTCCTTCCCACTCATACATAACCTCTTTTCTCAACAGTCTCGTCAATGACAAAGCAATGACTGAAAAAAATTTCACAACCATCCAAGATAGCCTGGTAAGCTAAGAAATTCCAAATCTCAATTACGACTCGTGGTTGTTCCAAATTCTCAATTTCTGCTATCTTTTAAGGATTCACTTGAATACCTCAAGAATATATAACAAATCTCAGAATGCCACCTGATTCATCTAACTTTAGCATTTGCTACTTAGCATACAACAAATTTTCTCTCAATCTTTGCTTCACCAACTTAATATGTTTACATGCTCTGCTCTGGCTCAGAATATGCCAGAATATCTTCAATGAAAATGATATCTATTTATCAAGGCATTATTGGAATACTTCATCCAATAATTCATAAAACAGCATGAGTATCCATATAGCATCACCAAACTTCATAAAGACTATAACGAGTCCAGAAAAACAATCTTAGGAACAACGTTACTCATAATCTTCAATTGATAATAAACAGACCTCAAGTCAATCTTTGAAAATATACAAGCACCTTTGAACTGATCAAATGAGCGTCAATACACCACAATGGATAACGGTTCTCATTCGTTACCCGATTCCATTATCTATAATCAATGAACAATCTCTAAGTCCATTTCCTTTCTCACCAACAAACTGGTGCTCCTCAACAGTGTTGTACTAGGTTGAATAAAACTTTTATCAACCAATTCTCTCAACTGAATTTCCAATTCCCTTAACTCATCACGAACCAATCTTTAACATAAATTTATACCTGGCAACAAATCAATAGTGAACCTCATATCTCTGCCTGAAGACAATCCATGTAATTCCTCAGGGAAAACATCGAGAAAATGTCTAACCACCTTTACATTTTCCAAAATACTAGAAGCACATCATTTAGCACCACACGAGCTAAGTATCCTTGGCAGCCTTTCGATAACAATCTCTTTGCTCTCACAGCATAAATGATGGCCTAACTCAATCCACTTTGCATACCCACAAAAGTAACCTCTAGTCATCCAATTTGGGAAAGGTAACTGGTTCCCGTAGCAATCTATCTTGTTATGATTTAACGCAATTAAACTATCCCTAAAATCACTTTCAGTTCATCGATGTCCCACGAAATAATATTCACTGGCATAACTTTATCTTTTCACCATACTGAACACCTTGAACGACACCAAACTCATGTAGGTAACCTACCTGTTTACTTGCTTAACAGATCCAACGAATAAGTTATAAATATTACGGTCTGCAGCCCGCAATACTAATAAATCATCGTTGTCTCGATAAGTAAGCAACAATTCCCAAAGGTGTAATACTATCATTTTGTTCTTCATTAGAATACACATATACGCCTCCTCTATCACGCTCCAACATTACTTTCTTTGGCAACATTGACAATAAATAGGATTATATCAGCCGGAGTCAGCTAGGATGACCTGTACGGCTGAGTCTAAGCTCATCCATCCATGTTAACACATAAGTCGGAGTCACTTATAGTGGCCTGTGCGACTTACTCAACAATTATCCCAGTAATACGTCAGCCGGATCCACATCTTGTGGCCTGTACGGCCGAGCCTATAACTCACCAATTTCTCATGTGTCAGCCGGATCCACCTCTTGTGGCCTGTACGGCTGAACATATAACTCATCAAATCTCTCTGTACTCACGGTCAATCCGACCAAACTACTAAGTCCATAACTCTGCTGAATCGACACTATGATATCATGGAAAATTATTGAGTACAACTGATTCTAGGGACGATTCACAATTCTGTGTCCCCTCTGTTCACATAAACACATTCATTAATTTCACACTTCCCAAAGTGTTAATTTTGTACCTGCTGCACAAGGTACATTTCCTTTACTCGAGACACCTTGTCTCAAATATCTGGGATTACCAGTATATCCATCACTTTTACTCTGACTAGCGACAATAAAACCTCAGCTGGAAGAATTAATTCTAGCTTCACTTCTTTTTAAACTCTGAATCCTTCGATATTCTTGATATGACGAATCATTAACTTTATCGTCTTCTTTTGATTCCCATTCATTTCTTATTCTTCTTTATTCTCATTGATCATGTTCTCAGAGTCCTCAAGGCTCAACAACATCTTGTATACTCCAGGTAAGAAGTACAATGGATAGTGGTCACCCAAAATACCACTTCCCGTTTTGCCACCCAGCTTAAAACAACATAACACCTCCACCAAAATGGCAGTAATATCTGAATGGAAACGAGGCTAGTCTGAAAACTTTCTATAATATTCATTTATCGTCAACTTCCTTGATTCACATTTGCAAACTATTGCTTACTACCATCTATAAATGCCGGAGGGATAAACTTTTCCTTAAACAAGTCCTTAAACAATTCTCAATCGACTGTTCCTCCGGTGACAACAAATCATACTCCTGTTTCCACCAGGATACAAATTCATAACCAAAACCAGGTAGTCGTCTCGACCCCTTGTCAGAAGGAAATTTCCTTTGACTTGCATAATCTGAAACATCTTTTCCAAATGGTTAAACCGTTACTTCGCTCCCTCAGGTTCATCATTTCATAAGGTGATTCAAATTCGACTCATATCCCTTCTTAAAATGTCCCTTTTTATAATAGACTGAATCACCATAATAATAGTTTCCCCTAAACTGCTATATTAGGGAGACTAAATTCCTCTAACTAAGTGGCTTGCTACGAGGCGATGTAGTTCTGACAGAATTCACTAGAACTTCTCAAAATGTCCAAGATTGCAACCATGCTCTGATACCAACTTACACACCCCGTCCCGAAGGAGGGCATGCTGGCCGTCACGTGAGAGTGACATAACCATTTGCACAGTACGGAAGCTTTAATTATACAATTTATAAGTTGATACACCCGAAGGTGAGTCCTAATTTTGTCCAATCTGTCAGAACACCGTCGAATTCCTCGTAGCCACCACACCTCAGCTATTCTTTAACCTGGAGGGGCGCAAAACCAAAATTGAGTGGGTCAGTAAAACAAATCTTTTCAAATCCAACTTTTCTCAAAACATTGTAACCCTTCTCCGTAAAACTTGTATACTTTCCCAGAAATGTAAAATATAAATATACATATATAATCTCAAAACTTCAATTCACTTTTTCAACATTTTTCATATCAGTTATGCCATGCCATGTCTAAATTCAACAGTATAATATGAATGCATCAACATAAATCAGGTGAAAGAAAATAATCAACCGAAGACCCTACAATGGTCCTGTACGGTTGAATCTATAGCTCAAAATATCATCTAACCGGAGTCACCAACTGTGACCTGTACGGCCATGCCGGATTCACCTAGTATGACTTGTACGGCACTACACTGCACATAAGTCGGAATTACCTAATGTAATCTGTACGACTTAATGGTGTAATAATATGCTCTAGTGCTTTTCTCATCAATCATCTGTGCACATAATCTAAGGTCACCTACCAGTCGGAACCCCTCTAACGGTCTGTACGACTGGCATGTCGGAACCACCCCCGGTGGTCTGTACGACTAGCATCTACTTGGATCCAAGGTGAGCATACGATGCGGTGAATAATAATAAGCACTAATACCAAGGTGCAGTTTATGAGCTCAACATATCTCAACATCATCATAACAGTAATAATACTCACCTGATACTCACCTGTGCGTCCACAGCACCATTTCATATATATGCATCATATCTCAATTCATACTTTTCATATCATTTCATGCATGGCAATTCGATTCACATTTCTATATACTTTTCATATAATTTTATACATTGCATTTAAAGCATACTTTCATTAAATTTCAATTTCTGGGAAAACGTCAAGTATATATATATATATACGGAAAACAAAACTGCCCACTCACCTGGAGTTCGCCCTACAACTCCCTAGCACAATACGCCAAGGCGTCATGACGATCGACGCCTAAAACAATAATCAATTCCAACCTTAGAATTCATATCGATAGAATATATAACTTATATAAAATACGTCACTACGTAGTTCGATCCGGAAGATCCACCACTCGGATTTTAAATCCATAACTTCCAGAGGTCCACAATATATCTCTAGGATAACCTCCTAAAATTTCATTACCATCCAACGGTCGGATCTCCGTCAATTAACAAAACTAGGTGACGGTTAACATTCTATATTATGGACTTACAACTCCAATTTCGGAAGATCCGCAAATCGGATTCCCAATCTGTAAGTTCCTATAATCCTCAAATATTACGTATTACAACGTATCAAAGTTTGGTGACGATCCAACGGTCGGATCATTAATTCACATTTTCACCTAATGCGAAAACTATAAAACGTTATTCGAACACCTAACCAACAATCCTTAATAACTTTCTCATACGGTGCTCAAATTGGGTATATGAATATACCACAGTGATCTACTCGACGTCACGGATGTCGACATATTTTTAAAATAATTTTTTACTGTAGAACGCGCCCCCACGCGCCAAGGAAGGCACGGACCTACGCGCCCCCACGCGCACCTTCTTCTTCCTTGGGTCGCCGGACGGGTTTTTCCGGCGGCCGTTTTTCAAATTGCCATAACTTTGTCATTTCTCAACGAAATCAAGTGATTCAAAAACAAAAGTTGTATCCCTTGAAGAGAAAAAGAGAATGGTACCTTGCACAACACCTAGTTCGCCGTGGTTTGGCCGGAAACGGCCTCGAAAGCCTTGGAGGTCGCCGGAAACTGGGTATTTTTCAAATGAGTATAACTTCTTCAATACTCAACAAAATTGAGTGAATAAAAAATGAAAGTTGTAGTACTTGACGAGACGAAGATATTGATACCTACCTCGACTCCTAAATCGCCGGATATTCGCCGGAAAAAGCCTCGAAAGCTCCGGCCAAACTTTGAACTTGTCGATCTCCGTGTTCTTACGTCCAAAAACTTCCAACGAAGCACTCCGAGCTTCCTTGGGACCTCACTAAGCTCGCTGTGATCTTGTTTTAGCCTAAAACGTAGTCATTTAGAATATCATGAACAGTACCATTTCACGGGAACTTTGAAACTAGGGTTTTCCGAAGCAAAACTTACCTGAAATGGATACCATCGTGATCGTGGAGGTTCCAGGAGTTTGATGGTGGTCTTAACTCCGTCGTTGGTGGAAGTTTAAGGTTGTTTTGTGGTTGGTTTGGTTCGAACGGAGAAGAAGAGTGACAGAGAGTCTCGTGAGGGAGGAGAGTGAGAGACAATGTTACGGGTTATGGGGAGGGTTTTGAGGTGTGGGGATCCCACATGTCCAACCCAATTCCAATTTCATAAGTTCCAACATAAAAATCCAACTTAAGCCTAGTTTAAGTTCCTAAAACTAAATAACTTAGGAACTTTAAGTAAAACCAATTGTTAAATTTTCGCCCCTTAGTCCCGTTTAAGGGCATTTTTGTCTTTTCACGTCCTCGGAATTAAAATTCTGGGACGGGCTGTGACAGATATTATTTTTGTAAAACTTTGATGTTTTATCCCCTAAACTTTTCAGGAACAAGGGATATTATTTTTTAAAAACTTTGATGTTTTATGGTTTGGCTTTAGAACTTACAAAGGGATTGAATTTTTGGCTTAGAACTTATGTTGGGGGGTTAAATATATTTTTATGGATAATACATGTGTTCCCTTATGGGGGAATGTACATCTTTCGTTGAATATATATAGTAGCTTCAAATCTACTATTAAGAATGTAATTGGCAGGTTTTTATAATTCAAGGACTATTTTTTTTGAAAAAAATAGTTTAAGGACCTAATTTTCACTCAGTTGATAATTCAATGACTAAATTGCCAATTCACCCTAAAAAAATGCATTGAGCTATAGTCCTATGCCTTTACGGGGACAACTTACAGGGGATCGTACAAGTGACGGTTTGTATAAAACAATAATTTGTGAATAAAAATTTTACACATGT
This sequence comes from Malus sylvestris, assembly GCF_916048215.2. NCBI lineage: Eukaryota > Viridiplantae > Streptophyta > Magnoliopsida > Rosales > Rosaceae > Malus > Malus sylvestris. The sequence goes on from NC_062267.1 coordinate 11,562,968, forward strand.
TTATTCATTGGCATAAGATGGCACCATGACGATGTATCCATCATGCAAGTCTTTCTCTTTTCTAGAACCATGTCTAAATTCGGCTTTGTTCAAAGAAATTAAGAAGATAAATCACGACATAACAAATTTTTTATCGGAAATAAAAATTTAGCACAAATTACTTTTCCCACTTAAAAATTTCGGCAAATTTAACGGAGATATGCATTCTACAAAACTTTTTTCATACGTAAAAAATCGTAAAAAACAAACATTCAGAGATTACGTAACGGAACAAAAGTTTTTTACGGTTATAAATGAAAAATCACAATTTAACGGTTTATTTTAGCTCTGATTTTAATGATTTTTTACAGCTACACTCCTCGACCCTATAAGAATGCAATAAATAAATTCGATCTTCAATTTAAAATATTTACACTAGTGGATACCACAAAATCTTATTTTATACTTGATGGGGAAATATAACATTAACTCTAAGTGTTTGTTTAATCTACCGTTTTGACTCGATATGCATTCTACGAAACGTTTTTCAACAATCCAACCGTCAAATTTATTTGTACACACTCTGAGATTGCATACGTAAAAAATTGTAAAAACAAACATTCAGAGATTGCGTAACGGAACAACAGTTTTCGACGGTTATAAACGAAAATTCACAATTTAATGGTTATTTTAGCTCTGATTTTAATGATTTTTTACAGCTACACTCCTTGACCCTATAAGAATGCAATGAATAAATTTGATCTTCAATTTAAAATATTTACACTAGTGGATACCACAAAATCTTATTTTATACTTAATGGAATTATAACATTAACTCTAAGTGTTTATTTAATCTACCGTTTTGACGCGATACATGTTCTACGAAACTTTTTTCAATGATTTAACCGTCAAATTTGTTTGTAAATACTTTGAGATCACATACGTAAAAAATCACAAAAAACAAACATTCAGAGATTAGGTAACAAAACAAAAGTTTTCGACGGTTATAAACAAAAAATCAAAATTTAACGGTTGTTTTAGCTCCGATTTTGATGATTTTTTATAGCTACACTCCTCGACCCTATAAGAATGTATTGAACAAATTCGATCTTCAATTTAAAATATTTACCCTAGTGGATAATTTTTTATACTTAATGGAAGTATAACATTAACTCTTAAGTGTTTGTTAAATCCATCAATTTGATAGGATATGCATTCTACGAAACTAGTTTCAACGATCCAACCGTCAAATATGTTTGTATATATTCCGAGATCGAATACCTAAAAAATCACAAAAAACAAACACTCAGAGATTAGGTAACAGAACAAAAGTTTTCGACGGTTATAAACCAAAAATCACAATTTAACGGTTATTTTAGCTCCGATTTTGATGATTTTTTACAGCTACACTCCTCGACCCTATAAGAATGTATTGAACAAATTCAATCTTCAATTTAAAATATTTACCCTAGCGGATACTTTTTTATACTTAATGGAAGTATAACATTAACTCTTAAGTGTTTGTTAAATCCATCAATTTGATAGGATATGCATTCTACGAAACTAGTTTCAACGATCCAACCGTCAAATATGTTTGTATATACTCCGAGATCGAATACCTAAAAAATCACAAAAAAAACAAACACTCAGAGATTAGGTAACAGAACAAAAGTTTTCGACGGTTATAAACCAAAAATCACAATTTAACGGTTATTTTAGCTCCGATTTTGATGATTTTTTACAGCTACACTCCTCGACCCTATAAGAATGTATTGAAAAAATTCGATCTTCAATTTAAAATATTTACACTGTGGATAAATCATATTTTATACTTAATGGAAGTATAACATTAACTCTAAGTGTTTGTTATATCTATCAATTTGATAGGATATGCATTCTATGAAACTAGTTTCAACGATCCAACCGTAAAATATGTTTGTATATACTCCGAGATCGAATACCTAAAAAATCACAAAAAACAAACACTCAGAGATTAGGTAACAGAACAAAAGTTTTCGACGGTTATAAACCAAAAATCACAATTTAACGGTTATTTTAGCTCCGATTTTGATGATTTTTTACAGCTACACTCCTCGACCCTATAAGAATGTATTGAACAAATTCGATCTTCAATTTAAAATATTTACCCTAGCGGATAATTTTTTATACTTAATGGAAGTATAACATTAACTCTTAAGTGTTTGTTAAATTCATCAATTTGATAGGATATGCATTCTACGAAACTAGTTTCAACGATCCAACCGTCAAATATGTTTGTATATACTCCGAGATCGAATACCTAAAAAATCACAAAAAAACAAACACTCAGAGATTAGGTAACATAACAAAAGTTTTCGACGGTTATAAACCAAAAATCACAATTTAACGGTTATTTTAGCTCCGATTTTGATGATTTTTTACAGCTACACTCCTCGACCCTATAAGAATGTATTGAACAAATTCGATCTTCAATTTAAAATATTTACCCTAGTGGATAATTTTTTATACTTAATGGAAGTATAACATTAACTCTTAAGTGTTTGTTAAATCCATCAATTTGATAGGATATGCATTCTACGAAACTAGTTTCAACGATCCAACCGTCAAATATGTTTGTATATACTCCGAGATCGCATACCTAAAAAATCACAAAAACCAAACATTCAGAGATTAGGTAACAGAACGAAAGTTTTTTACGGTTATAAACGAAAAATCATAATTTAACAGTTATTTTAGCTCCGATTTTGATGATTTTTTATAGATACACTCCTCGACTCTATAAGAATGCATTGAACAAATTCGATCTTCAATTTAAAATATTTACACTAGTGGATAATTTTTTATACTTAATGGAAGTATAACATCAACTCTTAAGTGTTTGTTAAATCTATCAATTTGATAGGATATGCATTCTACGAAACTAGTTTCAACGATCCAACCATCAAATATGTTTATATATACTCTAAGATCGCATACGTAAAAAATCACAAAAAATAAACATTCAGAGATTAGGTAACAAAACAAAAGTTTTCGACGGTTATAAACGAAAAATCACAATTTACCGATTATTTTAGCTCAGATTTTGATGATTTTTTACAGCTACACTCCTCGACCCTATAAGAATGCATTGAACAAATTTGATCTTCAATTTAAAATATTTACACTAGTGGATAATTTTTTATACTTAATGGAAGTATAACATTAACTCTTAAGTGTTTGTTAAATCTATCAATTTGATAGGATATGCATTCTACGAAACTAGTTTCAATGATCCAACAGTCAAATATGTTTGTATATACTCCGAGATAGCATGTGTAAAAAGTCGCAAAAAAAAAAACATTCAGAGATTAGGTAATGGGACCGTGAGTGAAAAAAAAATATTTAAACCATTTGTTTATTTATTTATATATTTTTAATCAATATAACATTTTAAAATAATATAATAGTCAATGTCTGTCGGTTATAACTGTCAGAATAATAAAATAATAACCGCCAGAAACTAAAATAATAAAATTGTCAATTTCTGTCGGTTATAACTACCATAAGTAACTTAAAAACCGCCAGAATATGTTAAAAATATTAAAAAAAAAAGAATTCAAAAATACTGAGGGTTAAATCCGTCAGGAAAAATCCGCCAGAAATTTCTGTCGGATATATCCGACAGAAAGTAACTTTAATCCGACAGTAAATAAATTATGTGTCGGATATCTTTTATCCGTCAGAATGGCTTATTAACAGCCAGAATCATCCGACACCTAAAGTTAATATTGTAGTAGTGCCAATGAACAATGTTTTTTGGTGTCACAAGCTTCACCAAAAAAGAATTGGGCAAAAATACCTTTCAAACAAAAAACTTCAAAAGAAACTCAAAATAATGCATCAAATGTGACAGCGGTATTTTTGTCCTTTTAACAGTTTTTTTTAATAATTAGTACCTCATAATAAGCTAGCAATAATGTGATTCAATTAGTTGTTCATTAAATATTATTTTCTCTATTTTTAAACACGTTCAAAACATCTTAAGAGGCGTGTTATGCAAGTTATAAAAAAAAGTATTTAGCATGCAAATAATAATGTGATTAAATTAGTTGTCAAGTGATTTTTTTTTTTGGACAAACGATATTATGTACACTAAGGGGGAGGGGGGGTGAGCTTAACCTCACAATGAGCTAGCAATATGTGATTCTATCAGTTATTTATTAAATATTATTTTCTCTATTCTTAATATAAATTCAATAGAGACCAATTTTATTATGTGAATTCAACTGCTTTAATTGATTTATGAGGGGTTTCTTCTAGCATGATCTAGGATTATTCATTTACTTCAAATATTTGACGATCCTTTTGTCAATTTATGCATATAAATACATTTAAAACGTGTAAGTCACGCCTAGCACGCCGTGATTCAAAAAATACCTTCTGCACGCACGTGAACGCGTGCATGAAGGCTAATATTAATAAAGAGGACAAAAGAATTTAAATTTTAATAAAAAAGACCCAATTTTAATATAAATAAAATTAAAATTAAAATAAACCTGACACGTAGGATCCGTGCGTCCATCACAAACACTATTTATGAAACTTAACAGTACTATACTATTTATGAAATCGAACGATACTATAGTGTTTATGAAACTGACCGGTACTACATTATTTATGAAACTGAACAATACTATACTTTTATGAAGGTGAAAGGTACTACACTATTTATTAGTCTAAATTCATAAATATTGTAATATCCCACATTGACCAACGGAAAGGGGGTGATGTGCCTTATATGTACATGCTTCCATCCTTATAGCATGAGGTATTCTGGGAACTCACACGAGAACTTCCTAGAGGGTCACCCATCTTGGGATTCCTCTTGCCCGAGCTCGCTTAACTTCTGAGTTCCAATGGAACCCGAAGCCACTGAGTTCCCAAAAGGTCTCGTGCTATAGGGAGAGAAACATGTACATATAAGGTACATCGCCCCCTCTCCGTTGGTCGATGTGGGATGTTATAATCCACCCCCTTTAGGGGCTCGATGTCCTCATCCTCACACTCGCATCGCACGGCAGAGTGGCTCTGATACCATTATGTCACATCCCGGACCGGCTTCGTCGTAGCACAATATTGTTCGCTTTGGGCCACACTCTCAGGGTTTTGTTTCTGGGAACTCACATGAGAACTTCTTAGTGGGCCACCCATCTTGGGATTGCTCTCGCCCGAGCTCGCTTGACTTCAAAGTACCGATGGAACCCGAAACCAGTGAGTTCCCAAAAGGCATCGTGCTATAGGGAGGGAAGCATCAACGGAGAGGGGGTGATGTGCCTTATATGTGCATGCTCCATTCTCTATAGCATGAGGTCTTTTGGGAGCTTACTGGCTCGGATTCCATTAAAACTCCAAAGTTAAACAGGTTCGGGTGAGAGCATTCCCAAAATCGCACTGGGAAGTTCTCATGTGAGTTCCCAGAAACAAAACCGTGAGGGCGTGGCCCAAAGCGAACAATATCGTACTACGGCGAAGCCGAGCCAGGGATGTGACAAATACTGCTTAGTTTTTGGTTCACTTTCTATTTATAGTGTCTCATTCTTAGGCCAGTTTCTTAAATAGTGCCTAGTTCTTGGTCCACTTTCATATATAATTCATAGTTCTTGGTCATGTTTCATAAATAGTGTCTCAATCCTAAGCTATGATGTATTTGAAACTTCACCTAACTATGCAAACATCTATTAGAGATTTTAATAGTATGTAATATATCATATATATTTATATTATATTATTTATATAATATGTGTGTGTATGATAGATAAAGGTGCGGCAACCTTAGCAAAATGTTAGGTTTTATTCAATCTTTTACTGTTGTATATTTTGTTGAATGGTTGTAATTCTTGGTTAAAAGACATGATGCTTACTCAAATTGTATGAGTAGAATTAAAAGATGTAATTAGTCAATATTTATTTTCTGAAAATTGTAAATGAAAGACATGTCTTTTGCACTATTAAGAAGGGTTGTATATCTTTAACTAAAATGAAAGGACTCAATGAACGGGTGTTTTAATGTCTATAAATACCTATTGTGGCATAATGTTTCACACACAATTTTCAAAAATTTGTTTTCTACATTCCTTGCTCTCTTATCTCTCCATCACATTCATACAATTTCTTTCTAGTACTTGCACAGTGCATCATCGAGATGTGGCCTAGTCATACTTAATATCGCTGACTTATTCTCCCAAGATGCGGAATCAGATCTTTTGATACTTAACGGAGGTTACGACATCCAACTTTATTAGCCAATGTTTCCCTAGAATCCTATTGTAGAGAGACAAGTCGCTTACTATCATGAACGTCTGCTTTGAGACAACTAGTGGTGTTCTCACGTCTAGTATAATGTTGTCGATGTCAGTCGAGGTGTGCCCGTTGAATCTGGTGCGTACCTTCACTCGACGTATGATTGTGCTTTCCAAGCCCATCTTCTGAATTACTGAGAGCTGAAGTAGGTTGACTAAACTTCCATTGTCAACCATCATTTTGTCGACTATAGCATTGGCTAGTTAGACAAATATCACTAGTGCGTCGTCGTGTGGGAAGTCGACGCCTCTAGCATCTTGCTCGGTGAAGCCAATGATGGGTCCAGTTTGAGTCAATGATGGGTCCAGTTTGAGTGTCGACTGCGTGGACCTGTGAGACTAATAGAGCCTGTTAGATCTTCCTCTTCTTGGAGTTGTTGGTGGCCCCCAAGTGCTCGGATTTGGCGAAATGCCATTGATTCGAATTGTCTTGGTTGACAACTCTTCGTCGGAGTCTACATTCCTTCTAGGTTGCGTAACTGGCTTGTCCAAGTATCTTTCGACCTTGCCTTTTTTCACCATCTTTTCTAGGTAATTTCTCCAAGTGTAGTAGTCGTCGATTGTGTGACCGGGACCTCAATAGAATGTGCAATAAGTGGTGTTCCAACTTAGAGGTGTCTCCCTTCGATTACTTCGGCAACTTAAAGCATGGTTCATTCTTGATGTTGTGGAGGATTTGGTGGATCGAGATCGAGAATTTAGTATAGTTCTTAGGTGTCGAGCCTCCTTTGGTTGAGGATAAGGCCATGTGTTTCGCTTCCTGCCTATTTTTGATGTTGTACTGCTTCTCGTCCTCATTCTTTCGAGCTACTGCCGAATCTTTTCGAGGCTGCTCAGGTGCCTTGTTTGTTACCCGAGCCTCGTCCCAAAGTGCATGCTTATCTGATAGAGCGAATGAGTAAGCCATAGTCAGATCTTCTCCCATGATCAATTCTTCGAATAACGGGTGCTCTGCTGGGATTCTTTTTTGGAAGGCTGCACTAGCTATCGAGTCATTGCATCTGACTATCTTTGCCTTATATGCTTTGAACCTCTTCACATAGTTGTGGAGCAACTCCGTTGGGTTCTTCTTGATATTGAGCAAGTGGTTGGACTTCTTTTTAATCGAGCAATATAATGAATATTCTTTGGTGAAAACCAAAGAAAGCTTATCGAAACTCTGGATGGACTGTGGCGGTAGAGTGTGAAACCAATCTTGCTCATCGCCTTGCAAAGTAGTGGCGAATATCTTGCACATGAGGGCGTCGTTATTCTAATGAGGGATCATTGCGCTGCAGTAGTGCTTTAAGTGACTCTCCGGGTATTCGTCTCGTTTAAAATATGTGAAATATGGCATGTTGAACTTGCGTGGAGGCTCTGCCTGCTTGATCTCGTCCGTGAAAGGTGACCTGCTTATGTTGGTCATGTTTTGTCGTAGCGCCTCGTCAGTGACTTCGTTGCACTAGAAGTCACGCAATTGTTTCGTCATGAACCTCTCTACTTTTTTTTTAATTTACCTTTGTTGGGGTAGCAGAGTTTTCGTCTGCTCTCGGTCGTGATCTGTTGATCTAAGCTGCTCTTCCCTATGCTCGACTTGTCTATGCCACGACTGCGGTGCATATGGTGGTACGTTTCTAGCAAGCGAGCGTGTTACTCGCTGGCTGCTAGTTGAACTTGAGAAAGATTGAATGGCTACTTTTCTCCGTTCGTCGTGTTGCTTACTCCGATATGACGTAGATGATGCTCCTAGTAGGCATAGTCGTGAATGAACACTTCGCCTGGAAGGTTGTCCATGTTGATTATCGGAGTGTGGCCCGAACCGTGAATGTATGTTCATCTGTAGGCCTAACTAAGAGTGCATGCTCATCCGCACACTAAGACGAGAGTATACGCTATCTCGAGGGCCCAGGTGGTAATGTAGACGGCCAGAACACTCTGTTCATAACTGTTCGAGGGGCTACTTATCAGGACGCTGTTGGAGAGGTTCGTCGTCTGCCCTTGTCCTGCTTCGGGACACCTCGTCTGGGGCACATGACATCTCAATGGGCTATAAAAGTTGATTCACCAAGGTCGTCTACTGCGCAAATGCGCTTGTCAACTCTATGACTTGTCGGGACAAGTGTTGTTCGCCATTTAGGGTAGAAGAGCTTGGACAATACACGTCTCCTTGAGTAATGAAAGTGTAATGGACTCCAGACGTGAGATTTGAGTTGGGATATGTCAAATTTACGGAAAAAGGTGAAAATACCCTCGATTCAATCTTCGGTCCAGAAATTTGAAGTTGGGATGGTTGAACCGATCTTGGACCAGTTTGAGCTGCTATGTGGGTCTCAGGAGCGAATTAGACCACGGGACCGAGTTGGGTCACTCAATTGGCGTAGGCTGGGCCGCTGAAGCATGCGTTCGTTGGCCATCTTCTCATCTCGAGCACGGCTTGGGCCTGCTATTACACGGCTTGTGCCAGGCTACAGTTGCTGGCGTCTGGGCCTAGGTTGCTACAGCGGCAACAAGTTGGGCTGCCTATTTGGCCGTGGCCTGATGGTCCGGCTGCCATGAAGTTGTCCCACTATACACTGCCACAATGGTCCCCGTGGCCACGATGGTGGCGATGCTCCATGGTGGCAAAGTTGCTCATTTTGCCATCGCGTTGAGTCTCGTGGATCATCTGGTAGGGTTTACGTCTTGATCTCCATCACTTGGTCCAAATCCTTAAAAGTAGGAAGTTTTGTTCGTTGTGGTTTCCGAATTTTCCTCCATTGTATTTTTCTCTTATGTCTATTCAAAGAATTAAAAAATTCTAGGAATAAAAATGTACGAAAAAATTCCGAACAAACGAGAAACTTTGAATGCGAGAGTCTTCTTCGAGCGTATGAATCAAACTCTTAATGAAAACACCAATTTGTGGATGCAGATTTCCGTCATATTCTCATTTGATGAAAATGCACTTGCAAAATAATAACACATTCATTTAAGGCCAAAAGCCTCACGCGCCTATGATGAATGGGGGGGCCTTTGGCCGAAGAATCTTCGATGCCAAAGTTAGAATTATGAAAAGAATGTATTTGGAGTTTGTGGGTAGCAAATGACTTAACATTTTAGTGGGATAATAGGGGCATTTATAGGATGGTGGCCAACCCTATTAGTGGAAAGTGGCTGGCCATATATGGTGTAATTGGATGAATAATTGCAAGATTTTATGTGAAATAATATCATGCAATTAACATGGTAATTAGTTCTAAATCAAATAGGAAGTTGTGGGAGTTACCTTTTGAATAAAATCAATAAGGGATTGATGAGGAGTGATGAGAGAGATTTGAATAAATATTATATTGATTACCTTTAACTCTTCCTTGATTGAGTTGTTATTGTCCATTGCATGCGGGTGAGAATCAATGTGTTCCTCGAGGGTAATCTTTTCTTTTTTACTCAAAATTCATGAGTCACCTCTATAATTTTTAAAATTATTTTTAGCTCCACATCATTCTTGCGAACATACATCCGACGCGAGTACCTAACGCGTCACTAAAGTTCAACTTAAAGTTTTTCTTCGATTAAAAAAAAGTGCAAATTTTGGTTGTTGGAGGAAACGGAGGTGGGAAACACTGGGAAAGATATTTGATTAGATAAACGTTTCGTCCATAAAAAATAAATTAGGTAAAAGTTAAAAATCTCCAACTGGCAGATCCTATAAAACTCATTGAAACATCCCAAGTGAGAAAATTTGACAGAGATCTAGACGTATACACCAAGTGGCGGACCCCATAAAACGTGTTGCATTTTCCAACTTAAATATTTAACACCAAAACAAAACTCATTGAAACATCCTAAGTGAGAAAAATTGACGGAGATCTAGACGCATACACCAAGTGGCGGACCCTATAAAACTCGTTGCATTTTCGAACTTAAATATTTTAGCACCAAAACAAAACTCATTGAAACATCCCAAATGAGAAAAATTGACAGAGATCTGGATGCATATGCCAAGTGGCGGACCCCATAAAACGCGTTGCATTTTCCAACTTAAATATTTTAGCATCAAAACAAGACTTATTGAAAGGTCCCAAGTGAGAAAAGTTGATGGAGATCTGAGCACATACGGAAAAAAAAACTAGTTATTAGTTTATAGAATGCAAGAAGGAAAGTGGGTGGAAAACACTAAAACACGTCTTCTAAACTACAATGAGCAGGGCATGAGGGAATTGAGGACAAGTTGCTCCTGCAGCTCGATCGATCTAATACTAATTTATGAATGCTTAAGTAATAATTCAATCATCAATTTACATATCATTTAATGTACAAAATTTTATTTATAAATTTAACCCTAAAAAATCCAATACATTGGAGTATGAAAGTGGAGATATTGGTTGTTGGAGGAAAAGTCGGTGGGCGCACTGGGAAGATATTTTAGCATCAAAGCAAAACTTATTGAAACATCCATGTAAAAAAAGTTGACGGGATCTGACAAAAATTCACATGTAGAGCTGCAAGCAAAAGATCACTGTCCCAGCAAATAAAGCATTTTTAAATCAAGAATTGTAGTTGTATTGTTCCTCTCCTAGCAAATAAAGCATTTTTTGAAACCGGATTCCCCGGGATCCTATAAAACTGAACTCATTAATGAATATGTTCGGACCATTAAAATTTGATTCAACAACTACAAATAATGAGCTTCTCTAAAAGTTATAATAATTGTAACCGTTTGATCAAATTTCAATGATCCAAATGCATTGATTAGTGGACTCAGATTTATACAATCTGGAAGGGATCCGGTTCCCATTTTTTGTCTAAGATAAGACAATAACATAGTAGTTGTATTGTCCAAATGAGAATCCTCTCTGTATCATCTTTGTAAGGGTCCTGGAGATCCTCAAATTATGTTCGTTTATCTTATATCATGCGATCATAAATTATTTTAAATTAAGTATGAATAGTATCTGACGAAAACTAATTGTATAATATTACGATGAAATAACACCATTTAAAAATCTCTAGAATTTACATAAAGAGGATCCAAAAATGATGCTCCTGGTATTGTCCAAGATCGGACAATAACATAGTAGTTGTACGGTCCCTACCCAGCAAATAAACCATTTTTCGTCCGACATCGGACAATACCATAGTAGTTGTTTTGTCCCTAGCAAATAAAAAAAGGATTTATGCCCTAGCTTTTAACGTGAGAAAGAGGGTGAGTTCTAAAGGAAAATGGGTCTTTGATTGGTCGAATTTATGCTGAATTAAGGTTGCAGCCATGCGATTTCCATGGAATGTGGAAGCTTCATTCCATGGTTGCAGCTGTGCTTTTTTGTTTTGTAATGCCTACGAAACTGTTCGATCAGCAGCTACCGAATAACTTAGAACGTCAGAGGAGAGTGTTTGTTTTGAGTTTGGTTTTTAATTTTCTAAATGGATGTAAAAATAAATTTACATCCTGAATTGAGTTTGTGAGGGTAATTTAATTAGTAAATTTGGGTTTAAAGAAATATTGATAGTTGAATTTTAAAAAGAGTAATGATAGGTAGACCAATTTTTAGACCAAATTTGCAAACCATGTGATGTACCACTAATAGAAATAAGCACGTTAATCAATACTTAAATAATAATTCAATCGTCAACAACTACGTTATATGGTTTACGAAATTTAGTTTATCTAGCATTACCTTTAAAATAATGTGTATAAAGAGTAAACTAAGTGTAGAATAAAATAATATGAATTCAAATAAAATTTACCTAATATCCTGTGTAAGTCTTTTTTTTCTCACATGACATAGCTTTACTTGTTGTACTTATACATCAATGTAAGTAAATCATGGAGGAATATGAAACTTCGATGAAAGTCACGGAATCCCCTTCCCTATGTATACATATATATATATATATATATATACATATACAACAACAACAACAACAACAACAACAAAGCCTTTTCCCACTAAGTGGGGTCGGCTATATGAATCCTAGAACGCCATTGCGCTCGGTTTTGTGTCATGTCCTCCGTTAGATCCAAGTACTCTAAGTCTTTTCTTAGAGTCTCTTCCAAAGTTGTCCTAGGTCTTCCTCTACCCCTTCGGCCCTGAACCTCTGTCCCGTAGTCACATCTTCGAACCGGAGCGTCAGTCGGCCTTCTTTGCACATGTTCAAAATCACCGGAGCCGATTTTCTCTCATATTTCCTACAATTTCGGCTACTCCTACTTTACCTCGGATATCCTCATTCCCAATCTTATCCTTTCTCGTGTGCCCACACATCCCACGAAGCATCCTCATCTCCGCTACACCCATTTTGTGTACGTGTTGATGCTTCACCACCCAACATTCTGTGCCATACAACATCGCTAGCCTTATTGCCGTCCTATAAAATTTTCCCTTGAGCTTCAGTGGCCTACGACGGTCACACAACACGCCGGATGCACTCTTTCCATCCAGCTCGTATTCTATGGTTGAGATCTCCATCTAATTCTCCGTTCTCTTGCAAGATAGATCCTAGGTAGCGAAAACGATCGCTTTTTGTGATCTTCGCTAGATTGCTCCGGTCATTAGTGTGGATAAGTATATAAATGGATAGAGATAGGAAAGCAAACACAAGATGTACGTGGTTCACCCAGATTGGCTACGTCCACGGAATAGAAGAGTTCTCATTAATTGTGAAGGGTTTACACAAGTACATAGGTTCAAGCTCTCATTTAGTGAGTACAAGTGAATGATTTAGTACAAATGACATTAGGAAATATTGTGGGAGAATGATCTCGTAATCACGAAACTTCTAAGTATCGGAGTGTGGTGTCGTCTTGACTTGCCTTATCTGTCTCATAGGTAGATGTGGCATCTTCTCTGGAAGTACTCTTCCTCCATCCAGGGGTGGTATCTTTAACTGGTGGAGATGCACAAGGTAATGTATCAATTTCACTTGAAGCTTACTTGTAGTTTCAGGCTTGGTCAAGCGCGATACAAACCATGTAGTAGGAGTCCCCCAAGTCGTCGAGCTAGGGGGTCTGCTGAAAGAGGTGACAGACAAGGTAAGCAATCAGAGCTCCGACTGATTGTTCACCTTCTCCCCATCTTGCAGCAGCATGAAGGATAAAGAGAAGAAAAATGAGAAGAGATGATATGAGATACTTTTGCTTTTGAAGAAGTAACTTTCCACAGGCTTATTCTTGAACTGAGCTGGAGGGTTTTCTGGTTTCCTCCAGAGTATAAGGCCGACTGAAGAATTTGAGGGTCAAAACAAGTCCATCAAATCTAGAGTACGTTCCACCCTGCTGATATGGGATACTTTTGCTTTTGACAGAGTAATGAATGTATCGGCACGTGTGCTGTTACGCTTGTCTCCACATGCTTCCTTGTATCCTTCGCACTTGCCCTATCTGTTCCTCAAGCAGATGCGGAATCTTCCCTGGAAACATAAGATGTTGAAAATGAGTACTCGAGAGCAATGCCAGGTAAGTAATCAGGTAAGGGGTTCCAGGCAGTCAGTTCCTGGCTGGAAGCTTGATTCCAAGTGCTGACTGATTGCTCTCTTTCTCCTTGTCTTGCAGGTAAAAACAAGGCCAAAAGAAAAGACAGGGAAAAAGCATGATATGGGATACTCTTGCTTTTAACCCTGATGATATGAGATATTCTTGCTCTAGTATAGCTTGTTTGCAGAGGTATTATCGGGGGGAAAGAAAGCTGAATATTTCGAAAGGCTTCGTTGGGAGTGCCCTCTCAGATATGATGAAGGGTTGAGCATTTTTGCAGGTCTGCCTGTCCGTTGGGGATGGAGGTCGACATATATAGGAGTCTCCCTAACAACAAGTAGTAATGCTATTCCTTTACCCTGCTTGGTCATAGCACGGTAGTGGGAGTTGCCAGTTTCACATGTTTTAACTCTGTCAGAGCACTTTGAAAAAGTGGTCTGTGGTATCTGGCTCTCGAGATTCGGAGAACGATGCCTCTTCGATTTTTGAGAAAGCAATCATGATGGGGGTATGACTCTCGAGATTCGGAGAGCAGTGTCTCTTCAATTTTTGAGGAAGTAATCATGTTGGGAGTCTGGCTCTCGAGATTCGGAGGACGGTGCCTCTTCGATTTTGGAGCAAGCAATCTTGTTGGGAGTGTTGTCTCGAATGTGAGTAAAGGTTGGGCATGTTTGCTAGTCTACCTTGCCACGAAGCACAAAGGTTGACACACAGGGACTTTCCAATTATCCAGCAATGGTACTGTTCCTTTACCCTCTCTTCGATTTTGAGAAAGTAGTCATGTTGGGAGTCTGGCTCTCGAGATTCGGAGGACGGTGCCTCTTCGATTTTGGAGCAAGCAATCTTATTGGGAGTGTTTTCTCGAATGTGAGTAAAGGTTGGGCATGTTTGCTAGTCTACCTTGCCACGAAGCACAGAGGTTGACACACAGGGACTTTCCAATTATCCAGCAGTGGTACTGTTCCTTTACAGTTGTGGGTAATAATATGGTAGCTAGACCTTCAAAATTTATGTGTCTAAACTTTTGTTAGTGCTGTTTCTTTGCTATTCTTTTACCTTTCTTGGTCAGAGCGATGTAGTGGGAGCTGCAAGCTTCACGTGCTCAACTTTGGCAGAGAACTTTGGCAAAGTTATTTGTGGTACCCATGAGCTATTGTTGCGTGTGGGAAGTGGGTGATTGAATAGTAAGATTCATGTGCTTTCTACTTCACCAGAAGTCTTCGACAGAATGCCCATAATTTCTGCAAAGCTGAGTGTGCGTGTGACAGGTGCTGACAAGGCTAGAAAAGTAGGTGCCTCTTCGATTTCTGAGATCGGCCCTCGTGGTCTCTGAGCAGCCCAGCTTTTGAGAAAGCGAGCGCCTCTTCGATTGATTCGGAGAACGATGCCTCATCGATTTTTGAGAAAGCAATCATGCTGGGGGTCTGGCTCTCGAGATTCGGGGAGCAGTGTCTCTTCGATTTTTGAGAAAGTAATCATGTTAGGAGTCTGGCTCTCGAGATTCGGAGGGCGGTGCCTCTTCGATTTTGGAGCAAGCAATCTTGTTGGGAGTGTTTTCTCGAATGTGAGTAAAGGTTGGGCATGTTTGCTAGTCTACCTTGCCACGAAGCACAGAGGTTGACACACAGGGACTTTCCAATTATCCAGCAATGGTACTGTTCCTTTACCCTCTCTTCGATTTTTAAGAAAGTAGTCATGTTGGGAGTCTGGCTCTCGAGATTCGGAGGACGGTGCCTCTTCGATTTTGGAGCAAGCAATCTTATTGGGAGTGTTTTCTCGAATGTGAGTAAAGGTTGGGCATGTTTGCTAGTCTACCTTGCCACGAAGCACAGAGGTTGACACACAGGGACTTTCCAATTATCCAGCAGTGGTATTGTTCCTTTACCCTTGTGGGTAATAATATGGTAGCTAGACCGTCAAAATTTATGGGTCTAAACTTTGTTAGTGCTGTTTCTTTGCTATTCTTTTACCCTTCTTGGTCAGAGCGATGTAGTGGGAGCTGCAAGCTTCACGTGCTCAACTTTGGCAGAGAACTTTGGCAAAGTTATTTGTGGTACCCATGAGCTATTGTTGCGTATGGGAAGTGGGTGATTGAACAGTAAGATTCATGTGTTTTCTACTTCCCCAGAAGTCTTTGACAGAATGCCCATAATTTCCGCAAAACTGAGTGTGCGTGTGACAGGTGCTGACAAGGCTGGAAAAGGCTGGAAAAGTAGGTGCCTCTTCGATTTCTAAGATCGGCCCTCGTGGTCTCTGGGGAGCCCAGCTTTTGAGAAAGCGAGCGCCTCTTCGATTTTTGAGATCGGCCTTCGTGGTATTTGAGCAGCCCAACTTTTGAGAAAGCAAACGCCTCTTCGATTTCTGAGATCAACCCTCGTGATCTCTAAGCAGCCCAGCTTTTGAGAAAGCAAACGCCTCTTCGATTTCTGAGCAGGCGCCTCTTCGATTTCTGAAGCTTCGTCGAGTGCAGATTTTTATAGGGGCTGGCATTAAGTTCCAAGGCACACTTGAATCTCCACCAGTAGAAGCTTCATTCTTGCACTTCTAAGATCTTGATTTGTCCGACCTCTTCTCTCTTCAACACCTTTGAAAATGTCTGGCCCCTCCGACCGTCGTTTTGACTTGAACCTTGTTGAAGAGGCAGCCCCGCCTTCTCCAGACAACATATGGCGCCCATCCTTCGTCTCCCCTACTGGTCCTCTTACCGTTGGGGATTCCGTGATGAAGAATGATATGACCGCTGCGGTGGTGGCCAGGAACCTTCTCACTCCCAAAGATAACAGACTACTTTCCAAACGGTCTGATGAGTTAGCTGTTAAGGATTCGCTGGCTCTCAGTGTTCAGTGTGCAGGTTCTGTGTCTAATATGGCCCAACGCCTATTTGCTCGAACCCGCCAAGTTGAATCATTGGCGGCTGAAGTGATGAGTCTCAAACAGGAGATTAGAGGGCTCAAGCATGAGAATAAACAGTTGCACCGGCTCGCACATGACTATGCTACAAACATGAAGAGGAAGCTTGACCAGATGAAGGAAACTGATGGTCAGGTTTTACTTGATCATCAGAGATTTGTGGGTTTGTTCCAAAGGCATTTATTGCCTTCGTCTTCTGGGGCTGTACCGCGTAATGAAGCTCCAAATGATCAACCTCTGATGCCTCCTCCTTCTAGGGTTCTGTCCAGTACTGAGGCTCCAAATGATCCCCCTCCGGTGCCTTCTCTTTCTGGGGCTCTACCGACTGCTGAGACTTCTCCTAAGCAACCTTTGTGAAGGCTCCCTCTTGTGTGCTTATTTTGACTCATGTATATGTACATATTTGTAGCTTATCGGGGATATCAATAAATAAGCTTTCCTTCATTTCAACGTATTGTGTTAAATACACCAAAGCCTTCTTCGCTAAGTTCTTTGAATTTTCTTTTGTTAAAGCTTGTATGTTGAAGCTTTCTGAGTGGAGCATGTAGGTTTGGGTAGTGTTCCCTTAATTTCCCGAGTGAGGAAAACTTCTCGGTTGGAGACTTGGAAAATCCAAGTCACTGAGTGGGATCGGCTATATGAATCTTAGAACGCCATTGTGCTCGATCCTGTGTCATGTCCTTCGTTAGATCCAAGTACTCTAAGTCTTTTCTTAGAGTCTCTTCCAAAGTTTTCCTAGGTCTTCCTCTACCCCTTCGGCCCTGAACCTCTGTCCCATAGTCGCATCTTCTAATCGGAACGTCAGTAGGCCTTCTTTGCACATGTCCAAACCACCGTAACCGATTTTCTCTCATCTTTCCTTCAATTTCGGCTACTCCTACTTTACCCCGGATATCCTCATTCCTAATCTTATCCTTTCTCGTGTGCCCACACATCCAACGAAGCATCCTCATCTCCGCTACACCCATTTTGTGTACGTGTTGATGTTTCACCGCCCAACATTCTGTGCCATACAGCATCGCCGGCCTTATTGCCGTCCTATAAAATTTTCCCTTGAGCTTTAGTGGCATACGGCGGTCACACAACACGCCGGATGCACTCTTCCACTTCATCCATCCAGCTTGTATTCTATGGTTGAGATCTCCATCTAATTCTCCGTTCTTTTGCAAGATAGATCCTAGGTAACGAAAACGGTCGCTCTTTGGTATTTCTTGATCTCCGATCCTCACCCCTAACTCGTTTTGGCCTCCATTTGCACTGAACTTGCACTCCATATATTCTGTCTTTGATCGGCTTAGGCGAAGACCTTTAGATTCCAACACTTCTCTCCAAAGGTTAAGCTTTGCATTTACCCCTTCCTGAGTTTCATCTATCAACACTATATCGTCTGCGAAAAGCATACACCAAGGAATATCATCTTGAATATGTCGTGTTAACTCATCCATTACCAACGCAAAAAGGTAAGGACTTAAGGATGAGCCTTGATGTAATCCTACAGTTATGGGAAAGCTTTCGGTTTGTCCTTCATGAGTTCTTACGGCAGTCTTTGCTCCTTCATACATATCCTTTATAGCTTGGATATATGCTACTCGTACTCCTTTCTTCTCTAAAATCCTCCAAAGAATGTCTCTTGGGACCCTATCATACGCTTTTTCCAAATCTATAAAGACCATGTGTAAATCCTTTTTCCCATCTCTATATCTTTCCATCAATCTTCGTAAGAGATAGATTGCCGCCATGGTTGAGCGCCCTGGCATGAACCCGAATTGGTTGTCCGAAACCCGTGTCTCTTGCCTCAATCTATGCTCAATGACTCTCTCCCAGAGCTTCATTGTATGACTCATTAGCTTAATACCCCTATAGTTCATGCAATTTTGTACGTCGCCCTTATTCTTGTAGATAGGCACCAAAGTGCTCATTCGCCACTCATTTGGCATCTTCTTCGTTTTCAAAATCCTATTGAAAAGGTCAGTGAGCCATGTTATACCTGTCTCTCCCAAAAGTTTCCACACTTCGATTGGTATATCGTCTGGGCCTATTGCTTTTTTATGCTTCATCTTCTTCAAAGCTACAACCACTTCTTCCTTCCGGATTCGACGATAAAAAGAGTAGTTTCTACACTCTTCTGAGTTACTCAACTCCCCTAAAGAAGCACTCACTTCATGTCCTTCATTGAAAAGATTATGAAAATAACCTCTCCATCTGTCTTTAACCGCGTTCTCTGTAGCAAGAACCTTTCCATCCTCATCCTTGATGCACCTCACTTGGTTTAGGTCCCTTGTCTTCTTTTCCCTTGCTCTAGATAGTTTATAGATATCCAACTCTCCTTCTTTGGTATCTAGTCGTTTATACATATCGTCGTAAGCCGCTAACTTAGCTTCTCTGACAGCTTTCTTCGCCTCTTGCTTCGCTTTTCTATACCTTTCACCATTTTCATCAGTCCTCTCCTTGTATAAGGCTTTACAACATTCCTTCTTAGCCTTCACCTTTGTTTGTACCTCCTCATTCCACCACCAAGATTCCTTTTGGTGTGGGGCAAAGCCCTTGGACTCTCCTAATACCTCTTTTGCTACTTTTCGGATACAACTAGCCATGGAATCCCACATTTGGCTAGATTCCCCCTCTCTATCCCACACACATTGGGTGATTACCTTCTCTTTGAAAATGGCTTGTTTTTCTTCTTTTAGATTCCACCATCTAGTCCTTGGGCACTTCCAAGTCTTGTTCTTTTGTCTTACTCTTTTGATATGTACATCCATCACCAACAAGCGATGTTGATTAGCCACGCTCTCTCCTGGTATAACTTTGCAATCCTTACAAGTTATACGATCCCCTTTCCTCATTAGAAGAAAATCTATTTGTGTTTTTGACGACCCACTCTTGTAGGTGATCACATGTTCTTCTCTCTTCTTAAAGAAGGTGTTGGCTAAGAAGAGATCATATGCCATTGCAAAATCCAAGATAGCTTCCCCATCCTCGTTTCTCTCCCCAAAACCATGGCCACCATGAAAACCTCCATAGTTGCCTGTCTCCCTGCCCACGTGTCCATTTAAATCTCCTCCTATAAATAACTTCTCCGTCTGAGCAATTCCTTGCACCAAGTCTCCAAGATCTTCCCAAAATTTCTCCTTCGAACTCGTATCCAACCCTACTTGAGGTGCGTACGCACTAATCACATTGATAAGTTCTTGTCCTATTACAATCTTGATTGCCATGATTCTATCTCCTACCCTCTTGACATCTACAACATCTTGTACCAAGGTCTTGTCCACGATGATGCCAACACCGTTTCTCGTTCTATTTGTGCCCGAATACCAAAGTTTAAACCCTGAGTTTTCTAGATCCTTTGCCTTACTACCAACCCACTTAGTTTCTTGTAGGCACATAATATTTATCCTTCTCCTCACCATAACTTCCACTACTTCCATAGATTTTCCCGTTAAGGTTCCTATATTCCACGTTCCTAAACGCATTTTGCTCTCTTGAACTCTACCCTTCTGTCCTAGCTTCTTCACCCTCCCCCGTCTAATAGGATCAAAGTACTTCTTTTGTGTGTCCCGGGTAAAGTTGATAGGAGCATATGCTCCCAAACAACTTTGAGTGGAGTCGTTCGAAAAGAAGTTTCTATGGCCCCCTTGCTCATTTAACACTGCATCCGGGTGCCGATGGAGATACAGCGACCCTTGCTCACTTATCACTGTGCTCAGGCCACACAGCGCGCCACTTACGGGTGACGCCCTAGCTTTAGCGCGATTTTGTTCTGGATTCATTTTCATAAGGATTCGACGTGATCATGGAGTGCCGGCTGTCGACTACCTGACGCCCTCCCCCTCCTCCTTTATCCGGGCTTGGGACCGGCCATGTAAGACATAGGCGGAGTTATATATATATATATACATATACATTTATATATATACAGGGCCCCCTTTAACAAGAGGGATTCTCATTAAAAAAAATACGGACATCATCTTGATTTTTAGATTTGGCTTTAATGAAATTCTGTGGTTAAGATTAAATCACAGACCACAGAATTTCATTAAAACTAAATCTAACGGTCAAGAGGGGATCCCCAATTTTTTTAAATAAAATCCCTCTTGTTAAAGTGTGTATATATATATATATGAGGCCCCCCTTTAACTACGCTCCAAACTTTCTATATTTGGAAAGAAAAATACACTTGTGAGGAATGTAGAATGAGATTTTTGGAGTGCCAATAAGGCAATAACACTTCCTATATATATATATATATATATATATATATATATATATTGTGTTAGTTACACTGTTTTGCATTCTTTCCAAGTCCAAGAACAAGGAATTGGATCCTCTCCTGAGCCCAAGGAGAGGATCCTCCTGACCAACACACTTTGGTCGTTGGATTTTCATCCAACGGCTATAATCATTATAACTTTAGAGGGATCCCCCTATTTGTAATCGTTGGATAAAAATCCGACGACCCACGTGTGTTGGTTAGAATGATCATCTCATTGGGCTCAGGAGAGGATCTAATTCCCAACAACATTTCACACTTAAAGCTGGAAGCAATAGATTATGGGGTATGCTATCCACACACTCTATTTTACTTTTTACACACCCCTTAATAATTTATGTTCGTTGATCTTCTTCAATTTATCCGATCCGACGACCGAAAATTAAAAAGATCTGTGAGAAGTAAAATAGTATGTGTAGATATCATACCCCTAGAATATAGATCTCTGTCTGGATGGTCAGTCGTTGAAGTGAATCCGAGAGAAGAAAAAAGCGGGTTATGAACATTTTAATAATTTATTATACACCTAGGCCTCGTTTGGCACGCCGTATAAGGGATCAGATAGAACTAATAGTACGGGCCCAACCGTTTGGTGTCCTCTCGTACTAAATAGTCGCCGGATTAATTTAAGCAGTCGGATATGATAGTTGGGTATACACCTTCCTAATAAACCCTTCCAAAAGGAGTGGATTATTAGTCCGGTTCCCTTTCCTCTCTCTTGCACTTTGTTCTCCATGACGTACACCTCATCTCGCCGTTGTCCCGTCGTTGTTTTCGCCATCATCCCTCTCGTCGTCATCGTTCTCCTATAGCCGTCGCCCCATCTCGCCGACGTCGATCTGCCCATGAGGTGCACGTCTGTGACAGTGAGGTGCAGAAAAGAATAGAAGCTGATGTGCAGAGTAGAAGGGGGAGGTCTGTGACAATGAGCATCGCAACTTCTTTTGGCTACCGGATCTCCCTGCATCTTCTCCGCCGCTGCCGTTTACTACTTCCGCCGCCGATTGCAGCTGCGAGACACTGCAGGTGATGTGGAAGGAGGTGGAGACGGGGACATATCGGGTGGGGAAGAAGGGGCTCTTTGGCAGGTTTGATGCCAACATGTCGCTCTTTTTTATTGGATATGGAAATGTCAGGAGTCGAAGACGGCGTCGGTGCAGGGAGAGAGGGGGTGGCTGATGGCTTACAATATTCAAGGTTGAGAGAGAGGGTGACTGGTGGCTGAGAATATTCAGATTAAGATTATCCGATTCAGTATCAAACATTGTGTAAATAATACGGTCATTAGTCTGATACTGCACCAAACGCCCGATTAATTTAGTCAGTACTATCCGGTGACTGTTTATCCTATCCGACAAAAATAGTGAGTACAGTCCGAGCTGCCAAACGAGGCCCTAGAGGCTAGACCTAGTTTCATATTAGATACAGGAGCATTATACATATGGTAATATGTAAATTTTTTCATGATACAATTAAAGCTTATTTTTTGTTAAGTCTCTTGGAATTTGATTTTAATCATATTTTACTTCCTGTAACTCAAAAGTCGTAACTTTACTCTTTGACATTAAAAAATCGCTTCATTTTACCTTTTGAAACTTAACTTTGAACCCAGTTTGCCCCCCCTAAAAATTGAAAGTCTACAACTAATTGGAATATACATTTGAGTTCAATTAATTGGTATATACATTTGAGTATCACCTGCTCAGTATTAACGTGAAAATAATATGTATCTTGCTGTCCTAATCATTTATACGAATCAAATGACATGGTCCATAATACGCGTTGGAGGAGGAAAAGTAGGTGGGAACACTGGGAGGAATGAGAAATTTTTTATTGTGACGGAAATACGAGTGATATATTACGTGTTTTTATGTAAATTGTGAGAAATTTTATTTTTTAAGTTATTAACTTTTTAACACATATATTCCACCATTTGTACAGTTACACATGATGTACCACATCGTGTGTCAATCACAATGAAAAATCTCTCGGGAGGAACATAGTGATTATGTAAAGAGAAATGTTATTAATACCATATTTTTATATCATATTTCTATAAGCAGCATCTGATGTGGTCATTTGAAAAATTTGCAAAATGTTAAGAAAATGAAGGAGAAAGATTCATCATATATCACAATTATCATTTAATTAACTAGTTTTTCTTAATTATTAGTTTATTGAATAATGAACTAAATTTATAAATCTGATTAATTCAGATAATGTGACTGTCCATATCAAATGCCATCTAAAGTGGAATAAAAATATGATACAAAAACATGATATGAATAACATTACTTATAAAAACATGGTATGAATAACATTTCTCCTTTTGAGATTCCTATCCTTCGACGACACAGTTGTGACCATGGCTGAGTTGGTGGGAGGAGCTTTTCTCTCTTCTTTCCTCTCTGTTTTGTTCCACCGGATGGCTTCCCGTCCCGTCCTCGATTTCATCTATGGGAAGAAAAACAACAACGAGCTGCTCATGAGGGAGTTGAAGATCAAGTTGCTCACTGCTAACCAGCTGGTTGACGATGCCGAGGAGAAGCAGATGACAAGCCCGACTATAAGGGAGTGGCTCGACGATCTCAAAGATGCTATCTACTGTGTAGGAGAGTTGTTGGACGAGATCAACACTGAAGCTCTTCGACGCCAGCTGGAAGGTGACGATGACCATTCTCCTGCAGCTAGCAGCAGCACAAGCTGGATCTCGAGATCAGTATTCAAGCCTTCTTCTGCGTCCGATGAATTTCACAACTCTCTTGAACCGAAGATATCAAAGGTTCTGCGCATGTTAGACCTCATTCTCAATGAAAGAGACGCTCTTGGTCTGAAAGAAGGAGTTCAACATAGACCACAAGCAAGAAATCGTCAAACTACTTCACGGGTGGATGAGTATGGTGTCTTCGGAAGGGAAAAGGACAGAGAAACGATTCTTAAAGTATTGCGTTCGGATGATACGACTGGCGCTAAGATAGGAGTTCTTCCCATCGTGGGTATGGGAGGGATTGGGAAGTCCACCCTTGCTCAACTTGTGTATAAAGATATCAAGGATGACTTTGATGTCCAAGCATGGGTTTGTGTCGGAGAAGAATTTGGTATTCTTCAAATAGCACAAACAATATATGGGAGAATCACAACTAAGACTTGCACGATCACAGATCTGGATCTGCTTTCTGAAAAATTGGAGAAGGTTTTGACAGGAAAAAAGTCTTTGTTCTTGATGATGTTTGGAATGAAGATTATGATGATTGGAATAACTTGATGACTCACTTCAATAGTTGCGGAGGACATGGAAGTAAGATCATTGTCACAACACGCCTCGGACATGTTGCATCTATCACGGGGACTCTTTCAACACATTATCTATAGATAATATCTGAGGACGATTCTTGGTTGTTATTTGCAAAGCATGCGTTCACAAATGCCAGTGTTGTTGGAGCACATCCGGAGCTTGAAGTCATTGGAAGACAATGTTGTGTTTGGCTCATATAATTATGAGTTGGCAACCATTTCCTCTCAACTTTGTGGACTTTGGAAGCATGTTTTGTGGAAGCATGTTTTGTGGAAGCATGTTTTGGGGAAGCATGTTTTGTGGAAGCATGTTTTATGAAAGCATGTTTTGGGGAAGCATGTTTTGTGGAAGCATGTTTTGTGGAATTTGGAAACATGTCCCGTAAACTTTGTTTTTTGGTGGTTGACATAATTGATGGTGCATGTCTATAAGTGAAGGCATTTTTCATACACAAAGGAAAGTGAGCTTGCCGTGAGAAAAGTGTGGGAACATCCAGAGGAGAACACAAGTGGTAGAAAAATATAGAGTGAGAGTGAGAAACTCTTGGGGAGAGTGAGTCTCTTAGTAAAATTCTGTGAGGGTACAAGGGATTGGGGTTTGGGTTATGTCGATTTAACTCAAGTGTATCTTGTACTAGTTATTCTCATAGTGAAGAGCAATATCTCTTGGAGGACGTAGGCAGGTTTTTGCCGAACCTCGTAAATCTCTCAGTGTCTTTATTTCTTGTATTTTAAATTGTTCAACTGTTGGTTTATAAGTTGGTGAGATAACGGGCCAAGGCACAACAATTGGTATCAGAGCTTTGTTGGAAGCTTTGGTTCATTGACGGTTCAGATTTTTTATTCACCATGATGACTACAAACACGTCATTTTTAGTTGAGAAGTTTAATGGGAAAGACAGTTTTACTCTTTGGCAGATGAGAGTAAAGGATGTCTTGACTCAACAAGGCTTGGCTAGAGCTTTGAAGGGAAAAGATGGGAAGCCTCAAGAAATGACAGATGACCAGTGGGAGGAGCTGGAGGCGCGTTGTGTTAGCACGATTCGACACTGTATAGCTGATAACATTATCAATAATATTATGGATGAAGATTCTGCGCCTGCACTTTGGGAGAAGTTGGAAAAACTCTATATTGCTAAGAGTTTGACCAACAAGTTGCATTTGAAGCGGAAACTGTACAAGCTGAAGATGGATGAAGGTGGGAATCTCATGGACCACATGAATGAGTTCAACGGATACTTGGATCAATTGCGGAAAGTTGATGTTAAGGTTGAGGAAGAAGACAAAGCCCTCTTACTTCTTACCTCACTTCCAGATTCGTATGAAAATCTTGTGACAACCTTACTGCATGGAAAAGATACAGTAAGTTTGGAGCAGGTGCAAGCTTCTTTGGTGTCTTATGATACACAAAAGAAGAAGACCATTGTTGATGGTGGGCACGAGACTGCTTTAGCTGTTCAAGGTTGGAATCGTGGAAGAAAATTGGGAGAAGGATCTGAGATAGACAACAGGTTCAAATCCGGTTCCGGAGGCAAAGGTCTACAATGCTACAACTGCAAAAAATTCGGGCATAAAAAGAAAAATTGTCCCTTGAGAAAAAGAAAGGATGATCTTGGTTCGGGTTGTAGCAATTTTGTGGCGGAAGACTTCGAGTATGCCCTCTAGGTACTCGAAGCAACACTTCTCCTGGTGATGTTTAGTCTCAAGTGTTGCAGGGGTTTTGCAATAGGTGGAGCTATGGGATTCACAGGTGATGAGATGATCATGAGGTAGGAGGAAATGTGGGAATTTTGTCTGGCTCGATGGGTTGTTACTGGAAACGGGCGCGCTGACGAGTTTCCAGGTTGCAGACAATGAAGAGGAGGAAAACCTACTGGAGGAGACGAGGATGTGTCGAGATCCTGTCTGAAGCTAAATGGTGATTTTTAGCTTGCAGCAGCTGCACATGCATTGACAGTGACTGAATCAGGAACAGGACCAACGAGGTTGATTCAGGGTGTGTATGCTGGTACGTAAGGCCAATGGACATTTGTGATGGGTGCAAGGATTTTTGCACAGTATATTCGCCAAGGTGGAGATTGTTGTGTTTGGCTCATATAATTATGAGTTGGCAACCATTTCCTCTCAACTTTGTGGACTTTGGAAGCATGTTTTGTGGAATCATGTTTTGTGGAAGCATGTTTTGGGGAAGCATGTTTTGTGGAAGCATGTTTTGTGGAAGCATGTTTTGTGGAATTTGGAAACATGACCCGTAAACTTTGTTTTTTGGTGGTTGACATAATTGATGGTGCATGTCTATAAGTGAAGGCATTTTTCATACACAAAGGAAAGTGAGCTTGCCGTGAGAAAAGTGTGGGAACATCCAGAGGAGAACACAAGTGGTAGAAAAATATAGAGTGAGAGTGAGAAACTCTTGGGGAGAGTGAGTCTCTTAGTAAAATTCTGTGAGGGTACAAGGGATTGGGGTTTGGGTTATGTCGATTTAACTCAAGTGTATCTTGTACTAGTTATTCTCATAGTGAAGAGCAATATCTCTTGGAGGACGTAGGCAGGTTTTTGCCGAACCTCGTAAATCTCTCAGTGTCTTTATTTCTTGTATTTTAAATTGTTCAACTGTTGGTTTATAAGTTGATGAGATAACGGGCCAAGGCACAACAGACAAATTGTTAAGAAGTGTCAAGGCCTTCCTTTAGCTATAAAATCATTAGGGGGTCTATTACACTCTAATTCAAATCCAAAGGAATGGGAAAAGATATTGAAGAGTGACTTATGGAAGTTGTCGAACGATAAGATTTTGCCAGCTTTATGGTTAAGCTACTATTATCTTCCACCACATCTCAAGTGTTGTTTTGCTTATTGTTCGATATTTCCAAAAGGTGACAAATTTACAAAATCAGGGTTGACCTTATTGTGGATGGCCGAAGACCTCATACAATCCAACGAGGAGGGCGTATTGGATCCGGAAGAAGTTGGAAGTGATTACTTTGATATTCTATTATCACGGTCTTTCTTTCAACATTCAGGTGAATTATGGGGTGAGTCATATTTCACCATGCATGACCTTATCAATGATTTAGCAAAGTTTGTATCTGGAGAGTTTTGTTTGAGATTGGAGGAAATTCAGCCGCCCAACAAAAATTTATGCAAAACTCGTCACTTTTCATTCATGAAATTTGGAGGTCATGCCATTCAGAAATTTGAGGCGCTGGATGAGGCTAAGCACTTGCACACCTTTCTACAACTTCAATACGTACCAGACTGTAGAGGTAATAAGTTGGACTACACACTTGTTGATTTATTACCAAATCTACCATGTTTAAGAGTGCTCAAGTTATGTGCTATCGTTGAGTTGCCTAGCTCAATTGGCAACTTAAAACAATTAAGGCATTTGGACGTGTCGGACACTAAAATAAGAGAATTACCTGAGACGGTGTGCACCTTGTACAATTTACAGACCTTGTTATTGTTTGGTTGTCATCGTCTGATTCAACTACCATCCAATTTTGGAAGGCTAATCAACTTGCACCATCTCGATATCCGTGACACAGAGATTCAAAAGATGCCTGCAGGGATGTGTAATTTGAAAAATCTCCAAACATTAAGCCATTTTGTGGTGGACAAACAAACAGCTCAAAGGATTCGAGAGTTAAAAGAACTTCAGCATTTGCGTGGAACACTTCACATCTTAGGAGTTGGTAACGTTAAGGGGAATGCTTTGGAGGCAGATATCATGAGCAACAAGGAGTATCTGGACCAACTTGTTTTGACATGGGGAAGAGTTTATGATGCTAGTAATCATGATCCAGAAAATGACAGAGAAGTGCTCAACAGGCTCCAACCTCACACGAACCTCAAACAACTTGAGATTATGTCTTACGGTGGTTTAAGATTTCAATGTTGGTTAGGACATCCATATTTCTCTAAACTATTTTCCATTCAACTTACAGTTTGCAAACATTGCTGCTTATTGCCACCACTTGGGCAACTACCCTCCCTCAAAGAGCTTCATGTTCGATGGATGAATAACGTGGTTGAGATTGGTAGCGAGTTTTACGGTAATGATACTTGTGGGATTACTCCATTTAGATCTCTACAACAATTGTTCTTCATAGATATGTTGGAGTGCAAAAAGTGGTCATATTACGATGGAAGCAGAAGCAACACCACAATACTGTTTCCTAATCTTCGTGAGCTTGTACTGAGCAGATGTCCCAAGCTAACTGAGATAGTACCGTTGGAGAAGCTCCTAAGGCTTGAAAGCGTACAATTGTGGGACCTGGAATCCTTCAATGGTTCACTTGCACATGTGGAATCTGAATGCCCTAAATTCCTCTCCCTCGTTCACTTGGGAATAGACAACTGCCCAAATTTTGTAAGTTTTCCGGATGGAGGGATGGATGCACCCAAATTGGAGGAGCTGCGTATCTCTCAATGCAAGAAATTGAGGTCGTTGCCAGAACAAATGCATACCCTTCTACCGTCTCTTCAGAAATTGGAATTGTTCAGCGGTCCAAAAGTTGAATCATTTCCTCATGGAGGGTTGCCGTCAAATTTACAACACCTTCGTCTTGACTGTTGTAGAAAACTCGCTGCAAACTGCTCATTGTGGGGTTTAAAAAGACTCAACTCTCTTAGATATTTGAAAATCTTTTTCACTGAAGAAGGTGGAGAAGAAATGGGATGTTCGTTTCTGGATGAGGGGCTGCTGCCCACCGCTCTCACTCATCTCGCCATCCGCAATCTTCCCAATCTTACAACCATCCAAGGCAAGATGTTGAGACAACTCACCTCTCTTGAAGACCTCGCAATATACAGATGCCCTGAGCTCCAGTGCTTTCTTGAAGAAGCGCCAAAATCTCTGAAAAGCTTGACTATTAGCGAGTGCCCTAATATATCAGGTGCTTGCCAGGAGAATGGCTTCCCATGTCTCTTTCTCGACTGAAAATCTGGAGGTGTCCGCTGCTAGAAGAACGATTCCGAAGAGAGACGGGAAGATTGGCCCAAGATTGATCACATCCCCAGAGTGAGTATAACATAGATGTTCTTGAAATTAGGTCTCTCTCTTTCAGGTGTATGTGTGTCTATCCAGCAGCACATGCTCTTGTTGTGCAGTGTTGAATTTGCCACAAACTTGGTAATGAAACAACAAAGGGGGAGCTGCTATAGCCCTTGTTGTTTTGCGATAGAGTCGGTACAAGGTACATGATTACTAGGCTAAAACAAGAGCAAATTTGATTTCGTCAATTGGTCTATTCGAATGTATATGTATCACCTTGCTCATTCTCATAATCTCATTGTATGTATCATGTTGACTTCAAATTTGATGGGGCCATCAAGTTCAGCTCCTCCTAACGCCATTAAATTCGTCACTGTTTGATTAATGTCTGGCACTGTCAAGAACAAAAGTGAAGACTTTCCATTCTGCATCGCATGATCCCTGTCAAACTTTAATCATTATCAGATCCCAATTTCACTCTAAACACAAAGCTTAAATCCAATTACTGCCCAAATATAAGTTATAACCATATTACCAAAAACTAGAAAGAATCATAAAATCCAAAAAACCCAAGAAATTCAAAGTTTTACGCTTTCAATTTTCGAATAACAAGAACAAGTTGTATAATTTGTCGCAAAGGATGTGTAAAAATCTGGTTTAGACAAATCATCAAACATCTGGTGTGCATCGAGCAACCAGTCTCAAAGAAGAGAGAGAGAGAGAGAGAGAGAGAGAGAGAGAGAGAGTTAATTGGGGGATTGCATCGAGCACCCATCTGGTGTGCCCAATTGTAGCTACCCCCATCGAATAGTGCAGACATTAACGGCGAAGTCCAACCCTTCGGCGTTGAATCGGGCGTCTTTTGGCACGTCCTTGTGCAGCTGCAGTAGCTACCTAAACGACACAGCTGCCATTTGTTCCCTCGCTGTCTAGGCTACGTACCGCTGACTGGGGAAACCCACTCACTGATTGTCGTTTTAACTTTGAGTCGTGACTGATATTAGACGACATGTCCTTTTGAGGGTCTCAAAGTAAATAACTTAGATTGGGGATTAGCATATGATTAGGGGTGGAATTTTTTCCCGAAAATTCCGAACCGTCCCGAACACGTCCTGAAATTTGACCGAAAAATTCCCGAACCGAATTTTCCAAAATATTCGGTACCCGAAACCGAACCCGTCCCGAAAGTTTCGGTTTGGGATTCGGCCACAACTTTGAAAGCGTTTGGTAATCCTAAACCGAACCGAATATTATATATATTTATTTATTTATTTTTAATTTTTAACTTGAACCGTTGGATTTGTTAAGATCTATCTAATCCTACCATCCATTGAGTTAGGTCATTTGTTAGGTTAGGTCTCTCAGACTCTCTATCAGTCACTCTCGGTCACTCTCTCTCTCACAGTCTCACCTCACACACACTCTCACTCACTCACAGTCATGCCGCTCCACTCCTCCGTCGAATCCACGCCGCTAGTCATCCTCCATCGACTCAGGTAAACGCAGGAAGGAAGACTCGAATCCGACACCAATCGAGTCCCAAAATCCAGGTTAGGGTTTCTGATTTTCACTGGGGTTTTGTTCTTTAGTGTTTAGGGTCAAATTTCATGTTGATTAACTTGATTTCTGAGTGATTAGTTTGTCGAATGTGTAAGGGTTTGAGGACTGTGGGTTTCGAATTAGGGTGGGTCTGTGCAGGACCTGCATGCAGGATATGGTTCTATGTGTTTTGAATTAGGGTTTGAGGACTCTGGGTTTTGAATTAGGGTGGGTCCAAATGATACGGTATTGAGTGTTTTTATCCCAATTCTATGATGCATTGGCCCGGACATATATACAAGCTTATATTGGTCTCACCTCTCAATTGTTGTGATAATCCTTGTTATACATAGCCATATATACAAGCTTATATTGGTCTCACCTCTCAACTGTTGTGATAATCCTAGTTATACATAATAATTTCTTATCCGGACGTTAATGTTAAAATTTCATTCAAGTTCAGTCATTCAATTTGTTATATTTTAGGATGAAAGTTGTGCCTTAGCTTCGCTCGACTCCTGTTTTCATTTTTTTTTCTTTTTTAATTTTTTACCTAGTCTTAGACATGACTGCTTCTATTAGGGTTATTAAGAGATTCTAGAAGCTTATGTTTTATGATTGTACTCTCAAAGTGTTTTGAGACTAAATCTAAAACCTAAGTGAGAAATTTGTATCGAACAATTGGAAGGATATACTATATGAAAAAATTGATATCCACAAGAAAAATCAGATATTAACGTCTGGATAAGAGATGAATTGCTTCATTACATATTGTTAACCCAACTGGAGAAATTGTCCCTCAATTTTAACTTAATTGAAGCAATGGTTCATCAACTTTAACCCAATTGGAGCAATGGTTCCTCCATTTTAACCCAATTGTAGCAATGGTCCTTCTAACATAACTCATTTTGACAAAATTCTGACAATGTTGACGAAAAGGACAATATCTACATATTTGATGAGTTGATAAGCCAATGGTGTTGGATTTTTAGTTGAGGGATTATTGCTCCAATTTGATTAAAATTTAGGGACCATTGCTATAATTACTCTTGTTTTGTCATCTCCACTCCTCTTTATGAAATTGTTACAATTTTTTAAATCCTTTCTTGGGTAGGACATATGAGAAGGTTGCTTTTTTGCTTAGATTGAACAATAGTAAGAATTGATCCATGTGGGCTGCCCTATATTCAAACAAAATAATATATACCTCATGCCCAGAACTCGGGGTAATACTTTTAGTACATATTTTTGTGTCCAGAGTGTCAAGGAAATGACTAAGCTTGGACAAGTTGGGGTTAAGACTGGAAAGTCAGATGAGATTAGGCATGATTGTATTGCTCTGAATTAGATTCTTGCATACACAATAAAACAGCTGCAATAATTTAGAATCAAACTTGTCTTTCATGAAAACCTAACTTAAAAATTCCCCCACACGAATTTTCCAAATTTCATATCGGTTCTTCCTTATTACTTGTTTTGTAGTCTCCTACTCTGTACAGTAATAATGCAAAAGCATACGCAACAGCTTTCATGTTGAATAGCCGATATTTGAGTAAAAACAACCAAACTGTAAACTTCAAGTTATTTGGCTACAACAATAACAACAACAGAGCCTTTTACCATTAAGTGGCGTTGGCTATATGAATCATAGAACGCCATTGTGCTCGGTTCTATGTCATGTCCTCTATTAGATCCAAGTACTCTAAGTCTTTTCTTAAAGTCTCTTCCAAAGTTTTCCTAGGTCTTCCTCTACCCCTTTGGCCCTCGACCTCTGTCCCGTAGTCGCATCTTCTAACCGGAGCGTCAGTAGGCATTCTTTGCACATGTCTAAACAACCGTAACCGATTTTCTCATATCTTTCCTTCAATTTCGACTACTCATACTTTACCTCGAATATCCTCATTCCTAATCTTATCCTTTCTTGTGTGCCCACACATCCAACGAAACATCCTCATCTCTGCTACACTCATTTTATGTACATGTTGATGCTTCACCACCCAACATTCTGTGCCATACAGCATCATCGACCTTATTGCCGTCCTATAAAATTTTCCCTTGAGCTTCAGTGGCATACGCCGGTCACACAACACGCCAGATGCACTTTTCTACTTCATCCATCCAGCTTGTATTATATGGTTGAGGTCTCCATCTAATTCTCCGTTCTTTTGCAAGATAGATCATAGGTAGCGAAAGTGATCGCACTTTGGTACTTTCTGATTTCCGATCCTCATCCCTAACTCATTTTGACCTCCATTTGCACTGAACTTGCACTCCATATATTCTGTCTTTGATCGACTTAGGCAAAGACCTTTAGATTCCAACACTTCTTTCCAAAGGTTAAGCTTCGCATTTACCCATTCCTGATTTTCATCTATCAACACTATATCGTCTGCAAAAAATATACACCAAGGAATATCATCTTGAATATGTCCTGTTAACTCATCCATTACTAATGCAAAAAAGTAATGACTTAAGGATGAGCCTTAATGTAACCCTACAGTTATGGGAAAGCTTTCGGTTTGTCCTTCATGAGTTCTTACAGTAGTGTTTGCTCCATCATACATATCTTTTATAACTTGGATGTATGCTACTCGTACTCCTTTCTTCTCTAAAATCCTCCAAAGAATGTCTCTTCGGACCCTATCATACACTTTTTCCAAATCTATAAAGACCATGTGTAAATCTTTTTTCCCGTCTCTGTATCTTTCCATCAATCTTCGTAAGAGATAGATTGCCTACATGGTTGAGCGTCATGGCATGAACCTGAATTGGTTGTCCGAAACTCGTGTCTCTTGCCTTAATCTTTGCTCAATGACTCTCTCTTAGAGCTTCATTGTATGACTCATTAGCTTAATACCCCTATAGTTCATGCAATTTTGTACATTGCCCTTATTCTTGTAGATAGGCACCAAAGTGCTATTTCACCACTCATTTGGCATCTTCTTCATTTTCAAAATCCTATTGAAAAAGTATGTGTGCCATGCTATACCCATCTCTCCCAAGACTTTCCACACTTCGATTGGTATATCATCTAGGCCCACTGTTTTTCTATGCTTCATCTTTTTCAAAGCTACAACCACTTCTTCCTTCCTGATTCTGCAGTAAAATGAGTAGTTTCTACATTCTTATGAGTTACTCAACTCCCCCAAAGAGTACTCCTTTCATGTCCTTCATTGAAAAGATTATGAAAATAACCTCTTCATCTGTCTTTGACCGCGTTCTCTGGAACAAGAATCTTTCCATCCTCATCCTTGTTGCACCTCACTTGGTTTAGGTCCCTTGTCTTCTTTTCTCTTGCTCTAGCTAGTTTATAGATATCTAACTCTCTTTCTTTAGTATCTAGTCGCTTATACATATCGTCATAAGCCGCTAGCTTAACTTCTCTCACAGCTTTCTTCGCCTCCTGCTTCGCTATTCTCTGGCCAAATTTAACATCAAAATAAACAAGTTGTAACCTAATCTAAAGACACAAGGTTATTGCTACGCGCTTCATCATCATGGTCATTAGTTTTCACTACACGCTCTTCAAGGTACAAGCTCAAGCCTCTCTCTGCGTTTCCCTCTCTGCAATCTCGGAAAGCTCCCTGTAACTGTTCTTCTCATTGAAAAGGTTGTTCGTTTCAGGCTGAAGACCGTGAAGGGTCCTCTGTGCTGCAGCCCACTGTGCTTCTCTCTCCTCTTTTCCATAATCTTTCTTTGAAGTGAAGGCAGTCTGGTGGGAAGACACAATAAGGAAAATTGTGGCAATAAACATGAATCTAACATATAATGTCAAGTAGTGCTTACAATGTAGCGGAATGCAACATACCTTGTTCTCCAAAAGATTATTCCACGCTTTTCCGCTTTGAATGTATCGGATTGCGAAGTTAAGAAAGTCAAGAGGCGCATATGTCACTATACTGTAAAGCCAGATGACACCAGTCCACCCCCAGCCCAGTTTGCATAGAATGCTATGAGAGTTGCAACCAGCCCATTTTGCGGAATGAGTTATTATTTTTTAAAAAAAAGGGAAATTATTTCATCATACGCTTACCAGTGCAACCAATTGGAACATCAAACAGATTTTTAAGCTCGTTAACAGAGTAAAATTCTTGCTTTGAAATGTACAACTTCTAGATTAATCGCCTTAACATTATTAGAAATTACTACAAATTATAAAACTTCAACACATCCAGTAGAGCAAATAGGTAAAATTGTAAAGGTACTCGGTTGGCAAAAATGCTTACCAGTTGAGCAATCATGAAAGCTCCAAGTAAGAGAAGTCCAGGGCGTTCAACAAAAGACCAGCTACGAGACCTTGTGACAAAAATAAGGGCTTGGCTCACAATACTCACTTGTAAGTACAACGCCGCCATCATTTGCTCAGGCCTATTCCTCAAAGATCTCACATGGAACTTGTCCTGCATTATGAAAATAATTAAATAAAATCTCAAGAATGAACATAGTTGCCAAAATAAGTGTGACCTAAATAGCTTATATATTAATGGAAAACAAAGAACTATATATTCCTACCGAGAAGAAGTCGGTATCATTCATAAGCCAGAAGAACACTACTGTCATTAGTGCCAAGTAACCTCCAAGGACAATGCCAGTAGCAAAGATCTCCCTCAGTTTCCAGCTGTCTGGCTGTGGAGATGGCTTCACTCGATCCTTTGAGATTGTCACCATAGTTCCTAGCAGATTCGTAAAAACAAAGTCAGACTTGTTTAAAACTATGGTGTTCTAATGGTAACTGATGCAAACAGATAGGCGGATAATCTTACCATCATTTAGGATGGTGATGATCAATACCATGAAGGGTGCAAAGTCAAACTTCCATATCAAAGCAATTAACATATATCCAAACTGCATATAACTTGGCAACATGAGAACAAACCACAACCAAAAATAGGAAAACTCTAACATCTAAATACCGATCATTGTTTCACTTACCACTATACGTATGGTAATTGAAACAGCATAGATCTGCAAATAGAACAAACGAATTAGAATGACCTGAGAAGATTAACAAATTATCTATGGACCATCTACAGCTCCACTCAATGAACATAAATGTAACTTACAGTATAGTTCTTCATCCTCTGGAATATGGCTCTGCTTGTCAGTACTGCACTTATGATCACACTTAGCCCTGGTTCAGTGAGAACAATAACTGAAGCACCTCTTGCAGCATCAGTAGCATCAGCTACGGCAATACCAATATCTGCTTTTTTCAAAGCAGGAGCTTCATTGACACCATCTCCAGTCATTCCACAGATGTGCTTCCTCTCTTGCAGCCTCTTTACAATTTCATATTTGTGTTCTATTATATTAAAAAAGACGTGTTAGAACAATGGTCAATGACTCAATATCAAGTTAACAACATTCATAAACCGTGCACATTTGATTAATAATGAAACAAAAAAAAATCAAATTAAAAAGTGGACAATTGTGATAGTGTCGCCAAACAAGTACTGAAAGCAGAGCAACATGCCCAATAACTTTCATGCTATGAGCAATCATGAGTCTAGGCTGAATTTAAACCAATAACAATTGATTTGGAAATGCAAACTACTACCAAGAAATGTGAGGTTTATAACTTCTCATTAAAGAGTTTGCCTGTTTAATTAGAAAGTGGAAATAACAAAGCAATTCCCGTAGAACCCACCAGGAAATACTCCAGCAAATCCATCAGCCTTCTCAATCAACTCGTCCACAGGGAGGGAAGCTATGGCTACATCCTTGTCTTGGCCAAGCAATGTGGGGGATGGGTACATGCTTGTTCCCATACCAAGCCTCCTTCCAGTTTCCTTGCCAATGGCAAGCTGATCCCCTACACAATAGGAGCACAAATTATACTGAATGGATAGAGCATCGAAATTCCCCAGGCAGGAGAAAAATAAAAGGGACTATATGTAGCCATGGTGTAATACACAGTTTTAAGGGAAAATGAGCTTACCTGTAATCATCTTCGCATTCACACCGAGATTGAGTGCCCTGCGAATTGTTTCTGCACTGTCATGCCTAGGAGGATCAAATAACGGCAATAAACCAACGAACTGCCATGGTGTCCCTGGACTCTCTTTTGTTTTCTCTGGTACTTGCTGGAGATAAATCAACGACAGAAATGATATCAGAAATTCAGTTTACACAGGAATAAGCATATGATAAAGGTTCTTCTTACAAACCTGTCTTGCAACACCCAGAGAACGAAGTCCACGTTCAGCAAACTTATCAATCACCCCATGCACCTTTTTCTTGAAATCTTCCTTGCAGTTGCATAGGGTTAATATCTGAGGATAAGAAATATCTGCATTTGTTATGTCCAGAGAGGGATATTTCTTCCCCAAATCAAGGGCTAGAATTGACTTAAGACAAGGTTACCTACTCAGGGGCACCCTTACTAGCACGATGCCAATTTCCATCCGAATCGATGTAGGTCAGAGCAGTCCTTTTGTCTACGGGGTTGAATGGTAGGAAATGGACTTCTCTTATACCAGGTCGTACCTACCCAAATGACTATATGACACAGAGAATTAAAATTATAAAAGCTTGGATCACAAAGCAAAGATAAAGAAAAGAAAAGCAAGAGACCAATTAGCTCCTTAGGATCAGCAAGCATTCCTACAATTGCAGCATCAATAGCATCCTGATTTTCAGTCCTAGAAGCCCTTGCTGCAAGAAGGATAACATGCTCTTTCTCCACACCCTTGGAAACACTTCAATCAGATTTCTATCAACTGAGAGCTTGTTCAGGGTCAAAGTCCCAGTCTTATCACTGCAGAGGACGCCCATGCCAGCCATTTCCTCAATGGCAGTCATTCTCTTGGTGATAGATCCTTGCTGTGCAAGTCTGTGGGAGCCAATAGCCATGGTGACTGATAGAACAGTTGGCATGGCAATTGGGATTCCTCCAATCAAGAGAACCAGCAAATTATCAATCCCTTGCCTGTACTTGCACTTCTGTATTGGGTACATTACTATTATCTCAATTAGTATCCCCACAGGAATTGAACAAATGCAGAAGTTCCCGATGGCAGTGAGAACTTTCTGGAAGTGCCAAACTTGATTGGTGTTGTCCACCAGATCTGCAGCCTTGCCAAAGAAGGTGTGCACACCAGTACCGATAACAACTGCTTCAATTTCACCCTGTTTACATGTTGAGCCAGAAAACACTTCATCCGAAGGATTCTTAGTAACAGGAAGGGACTCCCCAGTAAGGGCAGATTGATCAATTTTCAAAGGATCACCCTCGAGAAGGCGGGCATCAGCAGGAACAATATCTCCCAATTAGATACTGATTATGTCTCCGGGCACCAAAATTGAAGCATCTTGCTCGGTCCATCGACCATCTCTAAGAACCTACATTAGGTAACCATAAAAAATAAAGAAATATGCAAAAGAATATTTGCATCACCAATATAAGCATTGTTCAACAATTTTATTACTTCACCTTAGTCTTGGGAGCTAGACCGGCCATAAGGGCTGCAGCAGCATTACCAGCATTGTTTTCTTCGACAAAACTGATAGTAGAGTTAATGACCAGAAGAACAACAATGCCAACAAAGTCCTGCCAATCAGTAGGCTTTCCATCACCATTTGCCAAGACAATAGCCATCAGAGCAGCAGTTTCCATGACCCATGACAAAGGATTCGACATAAATCCCAAGAACTTGAGCAGTTTGCTCTTTTGTTTACAGAAGACGAAAGAATCACCATGTCACACCAAAAAATAAATATATCCGAGGAGGAACAAAGATTTCAATAAGTCCGAAATTATAACAAACCTTTTTCTCTTCTAGTTTGTTTGGTCCAAAGACTTGAAGCCTGTTGGCTCCTTCTTCTCCGTTCAGACCTTCTCTTGTACATTTCAGCTGCTCAAAGACTTCCTCTACCGGAATCCGTTCCTGTGAACAAAAATGAACAAATACACATGAACGAACAGTTTCACTTCTTAGGGGTAACTGCATGCAACCAACTGTTTTCTGCAATACGAAATTTAAACAATACCTATTTTCTGAACATGAAGCTTTCTGATGTTCCTATAATAGAATCATTTCCATTTCAATATTATTCTGAATTGTTTGTATGCAGCACTTATATTATATATGCGGTTTCACATCTTGTAAAGCCAACCGGACGTGATGTTTAAACCGCATTTGTCATGATTAAGTTCGGTGCTACACGCATATAATTATTTCAAACTAAAAACTTATTGTAAGAATTCACCACTGCACCATAGTTTATTTGTAATTAGCAAACAAACAGTTCATGATATTTTTAGATTTTTCTTCGGTAAACAAAACCCTCAACACCTAGGATTCACAGATTAACAATCAATAGAATCACGAAATACATGTCTTCACAGATGGGATCTGCTTTAACTCACTGCTCATGTGAACCTTAAAAAAAACAAAGTCTAACAATTGATTTCAAGTTCGACCAAAACAAAAGACAATTGATTTCATGGACAAAAAGTCAAACATTTCTATATCCCTTATTGATTTCAAGACATAGTGAATTAAAATAATTAAATACTTAAAAATGATATTTCAACTGCTTGGGTCATCTCCAACCGAAGGCTGGCCGGAGGGTTCGTTTTAGCCCTCTGCCCCTTCAAGAAATTAATATTTTAATGAATAGTGCATGGTCATATTTCTTACCATCTTCAATTGAAAGTCAATAGGCCATAATGCGTTGTTTTGGGACTTGGTCTTCTATTTTGCACTTATATGATGAATAGTTGGCTGGTTTTCTTAAAATTAAAACCATGTTACGCTGGTGTAGACTTCTCAGACATTGGTTGAAACCACAATTAATTAGTAAGGTGGGCTATTGCATGATTTTCGGCTTGGCTTCCTACAACTGACTTGTGCTACAGCCCAAGGGAGCCTTCGCATGGGTCCATCCCTGAGTTGTGTATTGTTTGGGTTAACTTATGAGAAGACTTTGGTTTATCTTCTGGTTTGATTAAGAATTGAAATATATCTTTTGTAGAGAATTATTTGGATGGTGAACGATGGAACGATGGACTACTGGCTACAATAAGAGAGCGGGTATGGTTCCTTTCAATACTAAAGTGATTGAGATTTACTGTGGGCTTAAACTTTTGATGTTAGAATTTGCCTTTATTTCAATCACTCAAATTACCCTAAGAATTACGTATAAAATCGGAAATAAGGTCATTTGAGAAGTTTGTTTCAATCAGTAACAGGATGAGCCTCCCTATGGCAGCAAAGTAGTATTTCTGGTCAAAGAGTAACTCTGCATTGTTGTCACTCGTTCCTGATAATTTTAACATTGTTGCCCATTGGTTCCTGATAATTTAATAATTTCTTGTAGATGCAGTTTCTAATTAAGAGTGAACATGAATACAAACATTGATGCCAGGATTCAAGATTATTTGGTTATAATCTGGTTGTAGAGTTTATATATTATATGTAGCATATACATATGGTAATCTTGATTTCATAAACTTATTGAGTATTGTTTTGGTGAGAAGTTTCCTGAATATTGGTTTAATCTGTGGGCAGGTGACTTCTTGTTTGGAAGGGGCAAGAATTGGCAAACTCTATGAGATATCTTATGCTGGTATGCTGTGAAGTAATTGATTTTCAATTAGTTAGTATCTTATGTGTCTTGTATGGTATCATGTCATTTGACTCATTTTTCTATCTAAAAAATGGTATTGTTATATCTGACGTCATTGTCTGCCGTGTGAAATATACCATAAGCAAACTGAAGGTTAATAGTTGATAATTCTATTTGTCAAGATTGGTGTAACAGTTGGATCAGCCTCCAATATGTAACACATTCAACAATATAGGTTACAGAAAAATACTTTTTTTGGGGAGTAAATATGT
This sequence comes from Malus sylvestris, assembly GCF_916048215.2. Lineage (NCBI taxonomy): Eukaryota > Viridiplantae > Streptophyta > Magnoliopsida > Rosales > Rosaceae > Malus > Malus sylvestris. The sequence goes on from NC_062267.1 coordinate 11,603,568, forward strand.
GCTATAAGGCTGTAACGCAGTCAACCACTTTGGCCTTTAGCGGTGGGGATGCTGACTAATCTGTATCTGCAATGACGCAGGAGAAACTTGTGACTTATACCATTGTGTGCTTGAGAGCAAGTCATTTCTTGAGAAGATGACAGTTCTTGAACACACCATTCCGTACTTTTTGCCGATACGAGAAGTGGAAAATGGTCTTCTTTCCTCCAATGCTATGGTATGATTGGGTTCGTGCATTGGCCTTGATGTGCATTCAGAAACTTATAGATTACGTTGGAGAGATTTTACAGGCTTATGTGGACAGAAGGGAACAAGTATGCTGCTGGCTTATGTAAACGAAAATGAATTTGTATTTACTAAAATATGGATGGGTTAAATGCCTTGTTGCCAAATGTTGAAGAGCTAAATGTATACTGGATGAGATGTGCAAATTAGAGACGCGGGATTAGGGGTGGGGGGTGGGGGGTGGGTGGGTACTGTAGCTTTGTTCCATGATAGCTATTTGTTTAATTGGTTACAACTTCACTGATTGTCATGTAGGTTAGGCTTGCCAAAGCCTAATTGTATTTTCCAAACTTGATTTTGATTTGTTGGTGCTTTTGTTCCCCTGCATAGACTCTGTTTTTGGATATTTATGTATCAGTGGAATAATATTTTGATGTGCCAAACATCTTCGTAATAATATGTCAGCGTATTCATATTCCTTGCCAGTCCCTTTTAGAGTTCTTGTATGAGTTTGTGTGGTTGGGTGTCATATGGGTAGCAGGCATGATTATATATCCTCAAAAGTAAATGCGTTTCCATCATCATGAAGAACATTATTTTCCTTTTGCAGTAAGGTTGTTGTGAAGCTTAAATATGCAGAGCTTGTTTCCGTGCTTCCAAATCATGTCAGTGTGGTAGCATGGCCAGTGTGTCAACCCAGAAAAAGCGGTCCAAATATATCATCCATGAACAAAAAGGAAAACGGAACATTGGAAGGTCCAACTACCCTCTTCTATACAGAGGATTCCTTGCGAACTATGAGCTTACCGAAAGGTATTCTTTCTGGTTGGTGACCTTTGTACTTGCTTACTGCTGCCAGTATAAGTGATATTTAAAACCTTGATGAACTTCCCTCAACACTATGACCAGATGATACTCGGCAAATTCTGATTAATTTTTTGGCCTAGGATTACGTTTGAGATATAACAAAACCAAACCGTCGCAACTTTAATGCTAATTTACCTCTGTTCTCCCCACAATATCCTCGCCATCTCACCACCTGTCTGATTCTCATGAACTACTGAACAGGGCCGGTCCTGAGGCATCGTATAGTTTGAGCAATCTCCTCTTCATTTCATTTTTCGTTTTTTCTTTCTTTTCAGATTTGTAGACTTATTTCTGAAGAAACTTCATTTTATTTCTATACTAGACCCAATAGCAATACTAGTAAAGAGGGCAACAAAACTTCCAAAGAAATAATTTAACTAATTAATAGGGCTTTGGGAAAAAAAAAAGAAAAAAAGAAAAAGAAACTAATTATATTTAACTAATTCAACTTGAAACTTCCACAAAATCCGGCTACAATGCTTATAAACTCAATCAATTATAATAATTTCCACAGTGCAATCATTAATACAATGAATAAGTTAAGTGATATACTCAATTATTGCTCCACTATTGAAATTAGCTTACAAAATTGAATGTTAAAAGGAGCATCTGATTGAAAAAAGTCCCTTGCATACAGAAGAGCGTGTATCTGAATAAACTAGTTATTTGTCATTGAGAATGGACATGCAGATGAGAAAGCGCGTGCAAAAAAATTAGTTATTGTGTTGTAAATAATGGATGTCCACTCATCCACTCAACAAGTGGATGTCCAAGAAGCTTGCTCAACACTACTCATTTTTTCCTATAAAAGTAAACCCCACACAACATCAAATGGGTGAAGTTCACGGGAAAGAAAGAGAGGAAGGACGGAAGAGGAAGAGAGAAGAGAGAGAGAGAGGAAAGAAGAGGAAGAAAGGAAGAAGAGGAAAATGAGGGGGAGATTAAAGAGAGTTATCTTTGTACTCCTATTATTTCAAATTATAATGAAAGCTCCACTGCTGCCCCAAGGACGTACTCCAGTCACACTGACTATAGAGGAACCTCGTAAATTTTGTGTCTTATTTCATTTATTCCACTGCACCCACAGTCGATTTTACAACACGTTATCAGCACGAGAATCTCTCATGTCAATGGAAAGCACAACGCCACAAATCATGTTCACCTCCTTCAGCTGGAATCTCACAGATAAGAAAAAAATTTCATTTCATCTTCAAATCTCAGTACAATTGATTTTCTTGAAGCAACTATATATATTGTTATATGACTGTAAATCATCCTTTGCAGAAGCAAAAGAGTAAAAGACTCAAAATTTGTAAGAGAATTTGACAGCCATGTAAATAGCCTCGGAACTCCAACTTGCGGACCTCGGATTGAAATACTTTCTTCTGGAAAGTTGTTCGTCTGCTCAGTATCTACAACATATCAAAATTTCAGAAACCGTTAACGGTGCGATCGTCGCAGGTGTCTGAAATACCAAACCAGTTTCCAATTTCCGCAGAAAACTGGGCAGCCACCTTATGAGTACCAAAACTCCATTTCGGTAGCTCAAATCGAAATTGTTTCTTCACGAAAGTTGTTTGGTATCCTCTTATCCATATCATACTAAATTTTGAACTAAATCTAACAGTTTGATCTTCTCATAAGTTGCAGACACTCTTGACTCCAAAACTTATGGGAACCGTTTCGACTTTTTCGAAACTCACCGGAGGAGGAACATCAATTGGAACTTATTGTTACTATTATTTACTGAGTAACCAAAATGACTTCGAACTGTGAAATAATAATAAAAATAAAAGGGATGAAACAAAAGAAGTGGCAGACCAAGAAAATGAAAAAGCAAAACATGAGGACTTAATCATTGCATTTTCTGTTTTGGCATATTTATGTGCATGGTGTTGGTTTAAAGCCCATGTCACAAGTTCTACTTATTTAAAGCAATTTATTTACAGTGGGTAGAATTATTACCCTTTGTTTTAAAGCTTTGATATTTATGTGAATGATGCTGAATCAAAGCCCTTGTCACAAGCTTTATTTACTTTAAAGCAATTTATTTACTATGGACGGTTTTACCGCCTATTGCTTTAAGTTTTAATGGTGCTAGGGCTGGGCACGGGCCGGGGCGGGGCGGGCCGAACCTAAGTTTGTAGGAACCGGAGCTTAAACGAAACGGGCCGCGACGGGGCGGGGATTGGATTTTCTAGTATAGGAACCGCACATTACCCGGCCCGGTTGAAACGGGCCGATTCGGGCCGGGTCCACGGGTACCCTTTTTTTTTTTTTTTAACAGCACAGATTGCAAACTGCTCAGATTGCAATTTGCAACTGCACAATCACAGGCAGCTCTCCTCAGGTGACAACGACAAATTCGTCCTAACAAATCACGGCCAAGTCACATTAGTGCCCAGAATCATAGATACAGATAACCAGAACAGAAAAGCTCAATAGTTTGTTGATCATTGGTATGACAGATTTGTCGAACCGCCTTCGGCATCGTCATCGGGAGTGCTGGCGGGAAGCACCAGCGACGAGAGCATGCAGGTGCCAATGGCGGCGACGAACGGCGCGTCGTTTGAGAACTCCGCTCTGCAAGGTCTGTATCCACAGGGCAATAGCCAAATAAGACGGTAATCAACATGCCGAGGCTTTTTAAATCTTCCCCTGAGTCCTCATCCACCATTCTCCCAGACATTTCGACGATTCTTAAACCAAACAAACAAACAAAAAATCAAACAAACAAAAAAAATCAAAAAAAATCAGAAGGCCAGGGGAGGGAGAGATCGAGAGGGAGGAAGTTAAGAATCGACAGATCCAAGGTGTGAGAAATCAGAGACACATGCGTCGGGAGAGAGAGAGAGACTGAGGGGGAGAGAGATCGAGAGGGGGGAGGTTGAGAATCGACAGATCCAATGTGAAATCAAAGACAGATGCGTCAGGAGAGAGAGACTGGGGAGCGAGAGAGGGAGGAGACTGAGGAGAGGAGAGTGACGAGAGCCTTCGAGAAGGTGTGAGCCACTGTGGTGGAGGTCGCGGTGGGGTGTGGGTATGGGTATGGTGTGTCTGCTTTGGGAATGAGAGCTGCAGAGATGGGTGTGGTGGAGGTCGCGGTGTGGTGTGGTGGAGGTTGCGGTGTGGTGTGGGTGTGGGTGTGGGTGTGGATTGTCTGCTCCAGGAAGGAGAGTTGCAGAGATGAGGGGAGAATAAACATGGAGAGTTGCAACTTGCAGGGATGGGAGAGGAATGAAAAGTTGCAGAGATGAGAGTATCGAGATAAGAGTGAGTGAGTGAGACAAGGTGGCAATGTTCTCGAGATTGAGAACTGTCACGGAATGCCTGGGAGACAGTAATCTTTTCAAAATTGGGATGTTACACAAACGGGTCCTCGGGTACCCGTTTTTTTTATAATTTTGGACTCGGCCCGCCCCTAAAATTCTAAAGCCCCGCCCCGCCCCGCCCCGTTTCTCTTTTTAAAAATTAAGAATCGGCCCGTACCCGCCCCGAACCTTGATTACCCGCCCCGACCCGCGGTTCCTATACCCGTTTGCCCACCCCTAAATGGTGCTGAATTAAAGCCCTTGTCACAAGCTTTATTTATTTAAATGCAATTTATTCATTATGGCTGGAATTACCGCCTATTGCTTTAATTTATTTATTGTACTTATCTTTTGTTACAATGAGTATATATAAGACCCAAAATTCCTTGATCAGATCAGAACCTGCAGTTTCTTGATCCTCATCATATAAAATGATTGGACCCGAAGTTCCATCATACAAAAAGATCAGGCATGAAGTCCCTTGATCCTGAAGATCGGGACATGAAGTTCCTAGATGAGTACCGTAAGTTTGAAGTGCCGCAGTGCCTTAACTTAATTGTAATAAAAGCCATACGAGTCTTAGTTTACAGACTATTAAATAAGGATCAGAAGTTCCTTATGTCCATACTCAAAATGGTTTAGCAGAAGCCTTTATTAAGCGAATGAAATTGATTTCCCGCGCTCTGCTCATGAAAACGAAATTGCCAATTTTCTACATGGGGACATGTAAACTTTACATGATGCATTATTAATTCGGTTGAGACATGTTACCGACCATCAATACTTCTCAGTACAACTCGGGTTTGGAACCAACCAAACATTATACATTTACGAGTTTTTGGTTGTGTTGTCTATGTGCCTGTAAGACTGCCACAACGTACTGAAATGAGGCATCATTGCAGATTAGGCATTGATGTTGAACACCATCTATTATTCAATATTTGGAATTCTTGATTGGGGATATGTTTACCGCATGGTTTGCGGACTGTCATTTTGATAAGACAATTTTCCTGCCATTAGGGGGAGAAAATAATATCGTTCTAGAAGAACGATGAGAAAATATCATTCCAAAAGAATGATGAGAAAAGACCGTTCCAGAAGAACGAAGAGAATTTGTCTTATTTTGATTCACGAAGCAATCAATGAGAAAATGAAATATGAATAATTGAATGATGCAACGAAAGTGATGAAATCATATATACTTACTGCAAATGTGCCTACAAGAATTGATGTCTCTGTTGGATAAAATAATGAGACAGTAAATGATTTATCTGTTGCACGCCTGAAACGTGGCAGATTTTTAGACTCAAAAGGTTCAGTTATTTGAAAGAAGAATAATATGGCACTACTGAACTATTGCATTCCCGAAGCATAACTGTTGCATGCCAGAAGCATGACAGTCGCCGTATGGATACACGTCCCAGATATGACAATCCACAGACATGGGAATATTGATGTCTCATGCATGAAGCATGATTGACGTATAGGTTCTAAATGACTCAACTCTTGGAAGTGGAGATTAAAATCCAAGCTCTATAACGCTCAAGAAGAGGTTATGATCCGCATTCTCTAAACTATGACTATCCTGTAAAAGATAGTGTAATGCCCTTGAAGAGGCAATGGATATCCAAAGAAATGAAAAGCTTTTATGCATGCGCATGCACATGAGAATATGGGATCACGGATTGATGATAACCAATGGTAATTTTGGTTTTTACAAGTAGCTACTAAATTCATCAATGAGCTATGTTAATATTGAGTCACATTCTTTTGTTCGTCAACAAAAGGAAAATTATTGGCCAAAAATGGAGAAAGGCAATTCCATTACAATTTTGTAAGAACGTGGGCAAATGAACCTATATATATTTGAATACAATACAAATAGCCAAAAGATGTTGAACCAAGGAGATTATATATGGGCATTTGTAATACAGTGTAATACACTTACATGATATGACACAAGGTTGTAAACGAGTTCATATAAATGGAGAATTATATATGAAGGGTTGTGAGTCACCCACATCATATCTCCATAAGTAAATCCTTCAAATATACATGGGAGCAAATTGCTCTGTATAAATTCCAAAGGAAAATGTGTCATGAAGTGTAGAAAATCCCTGAAGGATTCAAATTGCTTGAAGTAAGCCCCCGAAGGGTAAAGCATAAAATATATACTCAATATCAATGGATGATATAAATTGCCTTAGTGAGTACTATCATTATGATATTGTTGCAACATACTAAAATCTCTTGCAAGAGTCAATGACATTAAATTAAAACTCTTGAAGAGTTGATGATATTAAATTGGGACTCCTGAAGAGTCTAGAAAAATTATAAAGTGTTGAAGGAATTATTGTCTCGAGCTGCAGATTGAACAATCTACCAACACGAATCTTATCCATGATATTTATGATATTAAAAGAACCATATGGATTGAAGATTATGAGTTGAATACTCATATGATGAAGACACTAAGAATAATCATTTATCTTCGTGAGGGTAAAGATAAATTAATATTTGGTCCAGAAGTACCACATCTTAGTGAAGTATATGCTTTATTGTATTTGGCACAATACATTGAATGAAATAAAGCTTATTTATTAATATCTCCAAGAAATTACAGATATATACATACACATGAGTTAAAACAAACAAACAGGATGGAGCCTTCACAAAGGTTACTCATGTGCAGCCTCAGTACTCGAAAGTACCCCAGAAGGGGGAGGCACTGGAGATTGATCATGTGGCACCCCAGTACTTAGCAAAACACTAGAAGGGGAAGGCATCCGTTGCTTTCGGAATCTAGCAACAAACCTCTGGTGATCACTTTGAATTCGACTTTCAGATTCCTGCAGTTGGTCGAGCTTTCTTTTCATGCTCGTAGAGTAACTATTTGCAAGCACGTCTAACACCCTATTCTCGTGCTTGAGCCCTCTGATCTCTTGTTTAAGACTTGCCACCTCCGCCATCAATGATTTAATTTGGCGAGTTTGAGCAAGTAGGCGTTGGCCCATATTGGAAACAGAGCCAGCACACTGAACACTGAGAGCCAAGGAGTCTTGAACGGCCGACTCTTCAGACCGTTCTGAAAGGATCTTGTTATCCCTTGTAGTGAGAAGATTCCTAACTACCACAGTAGCGGTTATGTTATTCTTCATCATAGAGTCCCCAACCGTAAGAGGACCATTAGAAGATAAGAAGGACGGGCGCCATATATTATCCTGACGCTGCTCGTCTGTATCACTCCTAAGACTCAAATCTAAGCAAATGTTAGATGGGCAAGTCATTTTTCAGAAATGATGAAGGAAAAACAGAGGTCAAATAAAATTTCAGAAGTGCAAGATAGAGGAAATTTCTACAGACAGCAACTTTCTGAGCATACTCTTGAACACAATTGATGTCTCTATAAAAGAAGAGGCAACAGAGCCGTTTGTTCAAAGATTGAAGCGACACGACTCTCCGAATTTCAAAAAGCCAGATTTTCCTGAATAAAGTTCGTTGGCATTTTTCAGACGTAATCCAAGCTTTTCAGATGTCGCGTGCAATTTTGTCAAAGATCTCTGACAAAGTTGAAAACGCGTAAATCTTACTATTCTATTTACACTACAGTTGCTGACAAGAGTAAAAGCACAGCACCACCACTTGCTATTGAGAAATCTCTATATATGTCGACCTCTGTTCTCCATAACAAGGCAGACCTGCAATACTGCAAGAATACCTAACTCTTCCTCATCTCCGAGAATGCATCTTCAACATAGCATCTCGAAATACTCAGTTTTCTTCCTCTCCGTGAATACCTCTTCAAACATGTCACACCAGAGCAAGATTATCACATATCTTCAGGGACCAGAGCAAGATTATCTCATATCATGCAATCTCCCTGTCCTTTCCTTTGTCCATGTTCTTGCCTGCAAAGACAAGGATAAAGAAAGCAATATGTCGGAACCTCCACTCAAACTCCCGGTAAGGAACCGACTGCCTAGAACCTTTCCTGATTGCTTACCTAGTATTGCTCTCGAGTAGTCATCTTCAACGGTTGGAGCTGGGCCTCCAGTCACCAAGAAGTGACGAACCATCCAAAAGCAAGGGTTGCATTTCACTCCTGCATCAGAAGGCAAATACTGCAGGAGAAGATGCCACACATGCATAGGAGAAAACCAAGGAAAATACTACTTAAGCAAGGGGAGCAAGTAAGGCAAGTGAAAATGATACATTGGAGCATGTGGAGACAATCGCAACAAACATGTGCTGATTCATCCCCGACAAAGTTGAAGATCACTTGCCACATGAAGCTCCTCATGGTCCAATTTCATTCAAGATCAAGCCTCGAAGGTCCTTGAAGAAATCACAAGTCCGATTCAAGATCAAGTGTTCACTACTCTTGAATCAAATTCCGCTCCAGATAAAAGGAGTAAATTCAGACCTTTGGATGCTAGTCTAGCAGAAGGTCCTTCAGCCCAGTTCAAGAAAAAACATGTGGAAAGTTAACAACAAGTAAAGCACATCTTTCAGCAACTCTTCTCGCTAAGAGATTGAAGCAGAATGATCAACGATCAGCCTAAATGATTTGAAATCAGGGGGAGATACTCATCAGGGGGAGCATCCAAGACAGATCAAGATTTTAACGAGTCAATCGAAGACTTGTGGCCATCCAAGGGGGAGTGTTGTAAATAATGGATGTCCACTCATCCACTCAACAAGTGGATGTCCAAGAAGCTTGCTCAACACTACTCATTTTTTCCTATAAAAGTAAACCCCACACAACATCAAATGGGTGAAGTTCACGGGAAAGAAAGAGAGGAATGACGGAAGAGGAAGAGAGAAGAGAGAGAGAGAGGAAAGAAGAGGAAGAGAGGAAGAAGAGGAAAATGATGGGGAGATTAAAGAGAGTTATCTTTGTACTCCTATTATTTCAAATTATAATGAAAGCTCCACTGCTGCCCCGAGGACGTACTCCAGTCACACTGACTGTAGAGGAACCTCGTAAATTTTGTGTCTTATTTCATTTATTCCACTGCACCCACAGTCGATTTTACAACATATTGGTCATTGAAAATGCAGTTGAAGAAGGAAAGCCAAGAGTGCAGTTAAAGAAGGAAACCGGGTGGGAAACACTTGTATATGAGAGAGTACGTGCGAAAAAACTAGTTATTTGTTATCGAGATTATTTGTTATCGAGAATGCAGTTAAAGAAGGAAAAGTGGGTGGGAAACACTAACGAGTGGCGGGGCCCAAAAAATGCATCTTGTGAATTACTTTTTTCGTCTTTTGAAAATTTGGGACCTTTTTGCCTTGATTTTGAGCTTGTTTGGATGTGATTTTAAAACGACTGAAAGCGCTTTTGTTAAAAATATTTTTAGAATCAATCTTTAGTAAAAATGCAAGTGAATCATGGTAAAACACTTAAAGTGCTTCTTAGAAGAAGCACATAACTGGTACTTCTTGCAGAAAGCACTTTACGTGCTTTTGGAACCCAAAATCATTTTCTATAAAAGCACTTTTCTTTTGGTAAAATACAAATTAAATTAATAAGCTCCATTATTGCTCCACTACTGAAGCTAGCTTACGAAATTGAATATGAAAAGGAGTGTGTGATTGAAAAAGCCTTGCACACGAGAGAGCGAGCACATGAGGATAAATTAGTTATTAGTCATATAGAATGCATTTGTATATGAGATATATGAGAGAGCATGTGCAAAAAAAAAAAAAACTAATTATTAGTTATTGAGAATGCAGTTGAGGAAAAATTAATTATTACACATTGGAAATGCACTTGTATATAAAATAGCGTGTATGAAAAAAAACTAGTTATTAGTTATCTAGAACGCAGTTAAAAAGGAAAAATAGGTGAGAAACACTGGAGAGTGGTGGGCCCCATAAAATGCTTCGTTTGAATTACTTTTTTTGTTATTTGAAAATTTGAAACGTCTTTGCCATGATTTTGTCCACAAGGGAAAAACACTTCTCTTGGGTTTATTTTTAACGCCTCTTTAAACTCGATTTTAATCTCATTTTGCCCCTGTAACTCAAAAATCATAATTTTACTTTACGAAACTCAAAATTTCCTTGACTTTGCACCCTAAAACTTGATTTTGGCTCCCATTTTGCTCCTTACAAGTCAAAAGTTGTCATTTTACCCTATAAAACTCAAAATTCATTCCACGTTACCTTAATTATGTTAATTTTGTTATGTGGGATCTTAACGCTAGTGGTGATTTATAATATTTTCTGTTAATTTCATCATTTTACTCTATAGATTTTTGGATTGTTGGATGTTGACACGTTATTTCATTGGCACATGCAACATAGTCTTATTGAATTGTGGGTTCCACTTATGTTTAAGGGCTGACATTTGAATTTTAGGGAGAAGAGGGAGCCCACAAGTCAAGTGGAAAGAATTTTGAGAGTAAAATAGTGATTTTGAGTTACAGTGGATAAAGTGAGATCAAAATTAAATTTTAGAGAGCGTAGCTAAAAATAAGTATTTCTTTTGATCAAATATAAAATTAAATTAATAAACTCCATTATTGCTCCACTATTGAAATTAGCTTACAAAATTCAACGTTAGAAGAAGCGTGTGATTGAAAAAATCCCTTGCACTTGACAGAGCGAGGGCGTGCAGAGAAATTAGTTTTTGATCAGCATTGTGGAAGTTATTATAATGGCCTAATTGGATTAATAGTCTTCGTTGTGATAGGGTTGTTGGAAGATAACTCATGTGGTAGAAAAACTAAGGTTTAAGCCCATGTGGTAAAGTTTGTTAGGATTTATGTCTAAAATTGAAAATTTCATCAATTTTTTGTTAATTATTAGCACGTGAGCCACACATATTAGGCTAAAACAGAACTCTCCATACACATATTAGCTAAAACAGGCTGGCTCACGTGTTAATAATTAATAGAAAGTTGACGAAATTTTCAATTTTAGGCATAAATCCTAACATACTTTACCACAAATGCTTAAATACTAGTTTTTTATTTATTACAGAGCTATCTTCCAACTACCTTATCACCTGGGAACTATTAATCCAATTAAGCCTATTATAGTTGATCAAGTTTATAAGCATTCTAGTCCGATCCAACCTAATGATCGCATTATGGAGGTTTCAAGCTGAAGAAAAGTTTTAAATTTTCAAGCTTCTTTTTCTATTTCTTTTTTTCTTCTCTTCCAAATCCCTATTAATTAGTTAAATTATTTTGTTGTGGAAATTTTGTTGTCCGCTTTACTGGTATTGCTTTTGGTTCTAGTATAGAAATTAAATGAAGTTTCTTAAAAAATAAGTCTGCAAATCAAAAAAGAAAGAAAAAATAAACGAAGAGGAGATTGCGTCACTTGAATTTTTTTTTAGAACTTCTATCAATTCTATAAATGGTGTATCATTTACTTTTTGCCCGAGGCCTTAGGACTAGCCCTGTTCAGTAATTCATGAGAACTAGAAGGGCCGATGGTGCGAAGACGAGGATATTATGGGGAGAACGGAGGTGAATTAGAATGTAAGAAGCTATCAAAGTCTAAATGACCTTGATTAAAATGATGGTACAATTCAAATGGATCAAGACAGCAAAATACAAATTTCTAGTGGCAATGAGCAGGTGAACCTCAAATATACAAATTTCCGAAATTGAATATATTCCTACTTTCTAGTGGCAATGTGTAGGGATGAGTTTTACTTTGCTTTTGCTACTAAGACTAGTTCATAGTGTTTTTTCGTTTGTCATTTTTGTAGGGGCATTGTTTTACAGTTTAAAAGTTTAATTTAATTTTGTATTTGAGCAGAAAAAAAAGTGTTTTCCCTGGACAAAATCATCGCATAGACGTCCCTAATTTTCAAAAGTCGAACAAAGTAATTCAGACGACGCGTTTTATGGGCTCCACCACTCTTCAATGCTTTTCCCCTATTGAAAAAGGCCACTTGCAGGTGAAGAAAATGTGTGCAGATAAACTAGTTGTTAGTTATTGATAGTGCACTTGCATATGAGAGAGTGCGTGCAGAAAAACTAGTTATTAGTTATCGAGAATGTACAGAGGAAAGGAAAGTTGGTGGGAAACACTGGCTTCTCCCACCCCTCCTCCTCCGGTCTTCTCCCCCATCTTCATCTTCTTCCCTCGACCCCCTACCTGCAACTCAGGAAAAAAAAACCCCAGATCCCGTCATCATCGGGTTCAGGAGGTGGGAGGAATGGGTGTGGATTTAAAGAGTGGTGGGTGTATAGGGGAGGGAAGAGGGTGGGTGCGGAGGGAGTGATGTGGGTTTATGGGTGAGGTGGGTCGCCCGCTTGGGTGAGGAAGGTCCCGGAGGGGTTTCCTGGGTGAGGTGAGTCGCAGGGGGGGGCTTTTGGATTTTTATTTTTTTTTAGTTTAGAAGATTTAGGTTTTTTTATTAAAAGATTAAAATTTTATTATTTTGCCACGTGGCACACATTTGGCAGCCACGTGGCACACATTTGGCAGCCACGTGGCACACATTTGGCAGCCACGTCTGCGCTTAACGGATGAATGGATGGAAAATGTAACGGATGTATTATTTTGAAATAAAATAGTACGTGAGGTATGAAAGTGAAATGTTTTAAAGATGTTAATGTTGTATGAGGTTGTAATAGATTTTAAACCTGATGGACTACTATATAATTTACCCAAAAATTAATTATTACTCATAAAAAATGCACTTGTATATAAGAGAGCATGTGCGAAAAAGACTCGTTATTAGTTATCGAGAAAGCAGTTAAAGAAGGAAAAATAAGTGAGAAACGCTGGAGAGTGGTGGAACCCATAAAATACTTCCTCTAAATTACTTTTTTGGTCATTTGAAAATTTGAAACGTCTTTGCCATGATTTTGTCCACAAGGGAAAAACACTTTTCTCTTGGGCTTATTTTTAACAACGCCATCTGAAACTCGATTTTAATCTCACTTTGCCCCCTATAACTCAAAAATCGTTATTTTACTTCTCAAAACTCAAAATTTGTTCGACTTTGCACCCTAAAACTTGATTTTGGATCCCATTTTGCTCCTTAAAAGTCAAAAGTTGTCATTTTACTCTTTAAAACTCAAAATTCAATCCATGTTGCCTTAATTATGTTAATTTCGTCATTTTACTTTATAAAATTCAATTTTAATATTTTTGGATTGTTGGATGCTGACACGTTATTTCATTGGCACAAGCAACATAGTCTTATTGAATGGTGGGTTCCCCATATGTTTAAGGGCCGACTTTGGAGTTTCAAGGAGAAGAGGAAGTCCACAAGTCAAGTGGAAAGAATTTTGAGAGTAAAATGGTGATTTTGAGTTACAGATGATAAAGTGAGATCAAAATTAAATTTTAGAGTGTAGCTAAAAATAAGTATTACTTTTGATCAAATATAAAATTAAATTAATAAACTCCATTATTGCTCCACTATTGAAATTAGCTTACGAAATTCAACATTAAAAGAAGAGTGTGATTGAAAAAACCCCTTGTACTTGAGAGAGCGAGCGGTGCGGAGAAATTAGTTTTTGATCAGCACTGTGGAAGTTATTATAATGGCCTAATTAGATTAATAGTCTTCGTGGTGATAGCGTAGTTGGAAGATAACTCATGTGGTAGAAAAATTAGGGTTTAAGCTCTTGTGGTAAAATATGTTAGGATTTATGCCCACAATTGAAAATTCCGTCAACTTTCAGTTAATTATTAGCACGTGTACCGCACATATTAGGCTAAAACAAAACTCTTCATACACATATTACTCCAAAACGGGCTGGCTTAGGTGTTAATAATTAATAGAAAATTGATGAAATTAAGCCTATTATAATTGATGGAGTTTATAAGCATTCTAGTCGGATCCAACCTAATGATCGCATTATGGAAGTTTCAAGCTGAAGAAAAGTTTTAAAATTTCAGGCTTTTTTTCTTCTTCTTTTTTTCTCTATTCCAAATCCCTATTAACTAGTTAGTTTATTTCTTTGTGGAAGTTTTGTTGTCCGCTTTACTGGTATTGCTTTTGGGTCTAGTATAGAAATTAAATGAAGTTTCTTAAAAAATAAGTCTGCAAAACGAAAAAGAACGAAAAAATAAATGAAGAGGAGATTGCGTCACTTGAATTTTTTTTTAAAACTCGTATCAATTCTATAAATGGTGTATCGTTTACATTTTGCCCGAGGCCTTAGGACTGGCCCTGTTCAGTAGTTCATGAGAACCAAACGGGCCGATGGTGCGAAGATGAGGATATTATGGGGAGAACAGAGGTGAATTAGAATGCAAGAAGCTATCAAAGTCTGAATGACCTTGATTAAAATGATGGTACAATTCAGATGGATCAAGACAGCAAAATACAAATTTCTTGTGGCAATGAGTAGGTGAACCTCAAATATAGGCCTGGCAAACGGGTCGTGTCTGTCGTGTTCGTGTTGTTTTCGTGTAACACCTGTTATCTTAACGGGTCGTGTCATGTCACACCTGTTATCTTAACAGGTCGGGTAAAGTGACCCGACCCGTTAGGACCCATTAAGAAAAATATATTTTTTTCTTAAATGTGCACATACCACACATTGCCACTTAAATATTACTTCAAAACATTAAAACACATTTATCGTTTTAGTACTACATCTACACTTGAAAATAAGATCCTAATAAAAAAACAATCAAACACTACTAGTCTATTACAAAATATTAAATGTGCAAGGATATGCAAAATGAAAGAATTTTTGTTTTCAAGGTTGTGAAGCCTTTCATTAAGTATAACATAAGATTTTGTGGTATCCACTAGTGTAAATATTTTAAATTGAAGATCGAGTTCATTCATTGTATTCATATAGGGTCAAGGAGTGTAGCTGTAAAAAAATCATCAAAATCGGAGTTAAATTAATCGTTAAATCATGATTTTGCGTTGACAATCGTTGAAAAGTTTTGTCCTGTTACTTGATCTTTGAATGTTTGCTTTTTGCAATTTTTGGCGTATGCGATCTCGAAGCATATACAAACAAGTTTGACGGTTAGATCGTTGAAATTAGTTTCATAGAATACGTATCTCATCAAAACGATAGATTCACTAACACATAGAGTTTTATTTATCCTTTCATTAAGTATAACATAAGATTTTGTGATATCCACTTGTGTAAATATTTTAAATTGAAGATCGAATTCATTCATTTCATTCATATATGGTCAATGAGTGTAATTGTAAAAAATCATCAAAATAAGAGTTAAAATAACCATTAAATCGTGATTTCTTGTTTATAACCGTCGAAATTTTTTGTCCCGTTACTTGATCTCTGAATATTTATTTTTTACGATTTTTGGCGTATGCGATCTCGAAGCATATACAAACAATTTTGATGGTTGAATCGTTGAAATTAGTTTCGTATGATGCGTATCCCATCAAAATGATATATTCACTAACATTTAAGAGTTTATTTATACTTTCATTAAGCATAACATAAGTTTTTGTGGTATCCACTTGTGTAAATATTTTAAATTGAAGATCAAATTCAATCATTGAATTCATATAGGGTCAAGGAGTGTAGCTGTAAAAAATCATCAAAATCGGAGTTAAAATAACCGTTAAATCGTGATTTTTTGTTTATAACCGTCGAAAAGTTTTGTCTCGTTACTTGATCTCTGAATGTTTGTTTTTTACGATTTTTGGCGTATGCGATCTCAAAGCATATACAAACAAGTTTGACGGTTGGATCATTGAAATTAGTTTTGTAGAATACGTATCTCATCAAAACAATATATTCACTAACACTTGAGAGTTTATTTATCCTTTTATTAAGTATAACATAAGATTTTGTGGTATCTACTTGTATAAGTATTTTAAATTGAAGATCGAATTCCTTCATTGTATTCATATAGGGACAAGGAGTGTAGCTGTAAAAAATCATCAAAATCAGAGTTAAAATAATTGTTAGATCGTGATTTTTTGTTTATAACCGTCGAAAAGTTTTGTCCCGTTACTTGATCTCTGAATGTTTGTTTTTTGCGATTTTTGGCGTATACGATCTCGAAGCATATACAAACAATTTTGACCATTGCATCGTTGAAATTAGTTTCGTAAGATGCGTATCCCATCAAAATGATAGATTCACTAGCACTTAGAATTTATTTATACTTTCATTAAGCATAACCATGGTCTAAAATATCCATAATATCCCGATATTTCCATCGAAATTTCCGTGTTTTTGGACTACCGATATTTCCGATATCATCGATATTTTAGACCTTGCTAACTCACTCATGTATCTTACCATGCAATGTATAAAGTTTAAAATATTGTACTAATTCATTATATATAAATGATTATGGTGTGTTTAAACTTCTTTCATTAATTACTACATATTTTCTACACTCACAATGTTTGCCATCTCGCTATATAATCAACTTAAATCAGTTATATCTATCATGAAATGCATTTCCTTCCAATTTTTTGTGATAAACTAATAGATAATTGACTAAATAAACATCCTGCAAAGTTTCAATAAAAAGTTCCAAGTTTTTCTTACAATTTCCGTGGTTTTTATTCAATTTTTATCGATATCAATAATATCCCGATATTTCCATCGAAATTTCCGTGTTTTTGGACTACCGATATTTCCAATATCATCGATATTTTATACCTTGAGCATAACATAAATTTTTGTGGTACCCACTAGTGTAAATATTTTAAATTGAAGATCAAATTCAATCATTGTATTCATATAGGGTCAAGGAGTGTAGCTGTAAAAAATCATCGACATTGGAGTTAAAATAACCGTTAAATCGTGATTTTTCGTTTATAACCTTCGAAAAGTTTTGTCCTGCTTCTTGATCTCTGAATGTTTGTTTTTTACGATTTTTGGCGTATTCGATCTCTGAATTATAATTATTATAGTTTTTAGGGGTATAAAATTGTTGAATTAATATATATAATTATTATAGTATTTTTTTAGGGTTATAAAATTATAAAATTAATATTTTGCTTATCATGTTAACCACGTGTATACCCAAACCAACTCGTTATCTTAACAGGTGCTTATCAGGTTACCCGATAACGACCCGATTCGTTATTGTGTCGACCCGAACACCTGTTAATTTCGTGTCGTGTCGGGTCTGGTTATCGGGTCGTGTCAGGAATTGCCAGGCCTTGGGGCGTGTCAGAATCTATTAACCAAACTGATCCAATCCACACGTAGAATGAGAAACTAATATTTGGCATAGGCTAAACCCTATCTTCCAGATGGCTGACTTTTCAAACAAAATAAAAGCCACACGTCCACACTTGAATATGTCAACCAAATTGATCAAATCCACACGTAGAATGAGAGGCTGATCTGTGGCATATGGTAAAGTCTATCTTTCAGATGACTGACCTTTCAAACAAGATCAAAGTCACACGTCCACATGTTCACACTTGAATATGTTAACCAAACTGATCTAATTCAAACGTAGAATAAGAGACTAATATGTGGCTGTAGACATCGAAATTTCGCCGTGTTCACAGTGGCATAGGCTAAAGCCTATGTTCAAGATGGCTGGCTTTTCAAACAAAATAAATGCCACACTTCCACACTTGAATTTGTCAACCAAATTGATCAAATCCACCCGTAGAATGAGAGGCTGATCTGTGGCATAGGCTAAAGCCTATCTTCCAGATGGCTGACTTTTCAAACAAGATTAAAGTCATACGTCCACACCTCCACACTTGAATCTGTTAACCAAATTGATCAAATCCACACGTAGAATGAGAGGCTAATATATGGCATATGCTAAATCTTATCTTCCAAATGGCTGACTTTTCAAACAAGATCAAAGCCACACGTCTACACTTGAATCTGTCAACCAAACTGATCCAATCCACACGTAGAATGAGAGACTTATATGTGGCACGGGCTAAACTCTATCTTCTAGATGACTGATGTTTGTACCATACTTGACCAATCCCGAAACTATTGAGCACCGGTCAACGTTATACCGTCAAGGATCCAGAAGAGCTTCCCTTCAACCAGGAGGCCAATCACAGCGCGACACGTGTCGACATCAGAAGCCAATCACATCGCGACACGTGTCAACATCAGAAGCCAATCACAACATGACACGTGTCAATGTCAGAACAAAACTAGAAACTCTCTTCTATAAATAGGGGTCATACTCCCACAATAATCTCTAATGTCATTTTGTACTAAAACTATTCACTAGAACTCACTAAACCAGAGCTTGAACCTATGTATTTGTGTAAACCCTTCACAATTAATGAGAACTCCTCTACTCCGTGGACGTAGCCAATCTGGGTGAACCACGTACATCCTGTGTTTGCTTCTTTGTCTCTATTCATTTACGTACTTATCCTCACTAGTGACCGAAGCAACCAAGCGAAGGTGACAAAACCTGACACTTTCTGTTGTACCAAAGTCCTTGCTGATTTTGTGCATCAACATTTGGCGCCGTCTGTGGGAAAGACACTTACTCCCACTCTCTTCAGCTTTGTTAAGCTGGTTTCCATCGCAACGTACACTTTCCTTTGGGCAAACAGCTCTCTCCAACATGAGGAGCGAAAGAAGCCACAGCACACAGAATGACACCCCCGCTGGACCTAGTATGAAGCAGCGAAAACAGGAAGGAAATAGAGTTACTCTTCAAGCTAAAGTCGATGAGCTAGAGGTTCAGAACAACAAGATAGCAATGAAGAATGAAGTCCTCCAGGAACAATATGAAAAACTTTTCGAGATGCTTCACGAGGCTAGGCAGGCTCAAACACATAAGCTCGTCGCCCCTGTTGAGGTTAACAATCAACTGAATGCCCCCCAACACGGAGGGTCGCCGATATCCGACACGGACATCCCTGATAGGGATCGAGCTACACATCAATGTGATAATCAACATGAGACTTCTCTCAACCCAGCTGCTTCAACCCGAAGCAGGAGAAGTAGAGGAAAACACCTCCTCACAGAGGGAGTGAAAGGATCAAAAGCTGTCTATCGCGATTGTCGAGACTTCCTAAAGCAACGTCGAGAGAATCCCATCCACATAAGCTCGAAGATCAATGACCCAAGGGTTTCTGAAAGACCCGGTCCTCTTCCACGACCCAGGCCAGCCCCAATCTAGGGAATGGGCAACAAGTCCCAGAAGAATATGAAGGTACTGGGGACTCGGAAACATTCCGACATACTCACTCTAGAAGTCAGTGTGGCGAGTCCAAAGAAAGATCACGCTATCTTGATCAAACTTTCCTACTTCCAAGAGGCGATGGGGACTTAAAGAAGAAAACTTCGGTGGTGCACGATTCCGCTCAGGACCCCCTTGTCCTGCAGCTCCTTGAGGAAGTAAACAAGCTGAAGGCTGAACGTCAAGCCGAGATACCTGACTAGAACCAACCCAGGCCTGGCCCTCTTACAAGAAGGATCCTCAACACTCCCCTCCAAGCGAAGACAAAGCAGAAGCTTGACTTACAGCTCTATAGTGGAAGGGAAGACCCAATTGAACACCTTAACCTCTTTGAGTCCACCATGGTATACCGGGGACACACCGACGAAGAACGGTGCCTTCTCTTCCCCTCCACCCTCTATGGCGGAGCCTTAAACTGGTATTGTCGTCTTCCACCTGAGACAGTAGACTCATTTGAAGAGTTGAGGAAGCTGTTTGTCTCTCAACACATCTTCCAGACCGATCGCTTGCATTCCGCAGATGACTTGTACACTATTCGCCAGAAGCCGGACGAGTCATTACGAAAGTACGCTGGCCGCTTCAGCCATGAGTATTCTCGCTGCGCTGAGGCAGATGACAAGACCGCCCTCAAGGCTTTCACGGCAGGCTTACGTGACTATTTCTTCAAGTACATGATCAATGCCAACACTTGGAAGACTTACTCTGAGGTGATGACACAAGCTTACAACCATGCCTCCGCCGAGGCAAGGACATATCAAGGGAAACCCCCTACAGTCACCCCTTATCAGCAAGTAGAGAGTGGATGCCAGATCCAACCGAATGAAAAGACCTCAACCTTCCAAATGGTAGCAGCACACCCCCCTGCCTCATTTAATGCTTCGCCAAGTCAGCAGACATATCAATCTCAGGGCAAAAGGAAAGACTTCCATCCTCACCAACCTCATTTTAATAAAAAGAATAAGGGGCACTATCGCGATAACTCAGGATATCGTCACAATAATGCCCGCCCCCAGGCAGTCAACGCAGTGGGCCAATCACGTGTCAAGACAGGCCCTACCCCGAGGTATGAGACATACACCTCTTTGAATGCTACATGTGCTGCCATCTACCCCAGTATAGCTCACCTGATACCAAAACCAAAGCCAAGACAGCCAGATTACAAGTCCACGAAGAACACGGGAATGTTTTGCTGCTACCACGAGTATAATGGCCATGATAGTGAAAAGTGCATTATCCTCCGTGACCATATTGAAGCTCTGGCACGTGAAGGAAAAATTGATCAGTTCCTCATTCACCCTCAGAGGGATAACCGTAACCAACGCCAGGTGAATGTGATATATTCCATAAGCGGCGGTACACCCATGTCTGAATCTTCCAATAGGGCCATGAAAAGTAGTGAACGAACTTTGAGACCTGGCCATCAAGTGTTTCACGTGGAAGACATCAGAGGAGGCAAGTATCAAAAGCCTAACTGGGATCCAATATGTTTCTACCCTGAGGAAGAAAGAGGTATCATCTACCCTCACAATGACCCACTGATCGTGGAAGCTCACATAGCAAATTTTGATGTGAAACGAATCCTGATAGACACAGGTGCTTCAGTCAATATCATGTTTGCTGAAGCTTTCAAGGCACTTAATGTAGCTGAACACTTGCTCGATCGCTCGATTTCTCCTCTGATAAGCTTCTCTGGCGATATCGTGCAACCTTTAGGGAGTATACACTTACCCTTCACCATTGGTACAGGCCCCTACACAGCTACTATTACCACTAACTTCTTAGTGGTCAATTGCCCGACGGCATACAATGTCATCTTTGGGCGCACATGCATCAATGATCTCAAGGCCATGGTATCCACACATATGTTGTTGATGAAGTTTCCAACCCCTTTCGGCAATGGGTACATCAGGGGAGATCAACTTAGTGCTCGATCATGTTACAACACTTCAGTCAAACAACAACACCTGTCTGTCCCCAAGGAGACTCTCTCTATACATAACTAAGTCGTAAAGACCAGTCCAGATGAATCCAAATCGGGTCTTCAGGATGGCAACAATCAATCCGACGACCCTCGAGATGACTCCTTCACCCAGCAAGCACAACCCGCTGAAGAGTTAGAGAATGTCTCTATCTCCAAAGACCATCCAGACCGCATGGTGAAGATTGGCACTACTTTGTCACCACCCCTTCGGTTGTCGCTGATCTCATTTTTGCAAGAGAACGCCGAGGTCTTCGCTTGGTCATATAAAGATATGCCGGGCATCTCTCCCGATATCATCTGTCACCACTTGAGTATCGATCCCAAGACCAAACCAGTAAAACAGAAGCGAAGATCTTATGATGTTGAGCGATACGAGGCGATGAAAGCAGAAGTTGAAAAACTCAAGGATATAGGCTTCGTCCGTGAAGTCAATTACCCAACATGGGTAGCAAATGTTGTCCTTGTTAAGAAAAATCCGACCAAGGAAAGTCTCCTGCTTCAAAAGGTCTTGTGGAGAATGTGTGTCGACTACACCGACCTAAACAAAGGATGCCCGAAGGATAGTTTCCCTCTTCCTCTCATTGATAGACTTATAGACTCTACGGCAGGGTGTGAGCTCTTGAGCTTCATGGACGCTTATTCAGGATACAACCAAATCCTCATGAACCCCTCAGACCAAGAACACACGGCTTTCACTACTGACAGGGGACTGTATTGCTATAAAGTCATGCCTTTCGGCCTAAAGAATGCAGGAGCAACTTATCAGAGACTGGTCAATTCAATGTTCGCCGAACAGATTGGGAAGAGCATGGAAGTTTACGTTGATGATATGCTAGTCAAGAGCAAACATGCTGACCAACACATCACCAACCTATCTGAAACTTTCACCATTCTAAAGAGGTATTGAATGAGGTTGAACCCCAATAAATGTGCCTTCGGCGTGGGTTCTGGCAAACTCTTAGGCTTCATGATTAGCCAACGAGGTATTGAAGCTAACCCCGAAAAGATCAAAGCAATCCTCGACATGAAAGAGCCCGTAACTTCAAAAGATATCCAAAGCCTTACTGGTAAGGTGGCAGCCTTAACCAGATTCATCTCTAAGGCCACAGACAGATGTGCTCCTTTCTTCAAAGCACTCAAAGGAAATAAAAAGTACATTACATGGACGGAGGAATGTGCTGAGGCATTCAGGAACCTCAAAGAGTACATGAGTAAAGCCCCTCTGCTCTCCAAACCAGAAGTTGGTGACACTCTCATTATCTATCTATCGGTTTCGGCTTCAGCAGTCAGTTCTGTTCTTATTCGAAAGGACAGTGGGGTTGAAAGACCCGTCTACTACGCTAGCAAGGCTCTACAAGATGCAGAGACACAATACTCCAACATTGAGAAATT
This sequence comes from Malus sylvestris, assembly GCF_916048215.2. Taxonomy (NCBI): domain Eukaryota; kingdom Viridiplantae; phylum Streptophyta; class Magnoliopsida; order Rosales; family Rosaceae; genus Malus; species Malus sylvestris. The sequence goes on from NC_062267.1 coordinate 11,626,458, forward strand.
AGCTCTAGCATTGGTCATGTCTGCTCGAAAACTTCGCCCTTATTTCCAAGCACACGCCATCATCATGCTTACCAATCACCCTCTTCGACAGATACTCCAGAGTCCTGACACGTCTGGGCGAATGATCAAATGGGCGATAACATTGGGTGAGTTTGACATCTCCTACCAACCAAAACCAGCCGAAAAAGGTCAAGCAGTAGCAGATTTCATCGCCGACTTCACATATCCTGTTGACATTGCTTCCACATCTGAAGCAGTAGTTTTATTACCATCGGAAGCTTAGAGGATAGAATCAACAACCCCAGCATGGAGTCTGTATGTTGATGGCTCATCCAACCAACAGGGATGCGGAGCAGGATTAGTCCTCACTACCCCCGACAACGTGGCGATGGAATACGCTCTTCGTTTCAAATTCAAGGCATCAAACAATGAGGCCGAATACGAAGCCCTTCTAGCAGGCTTACGTTTGGCCAAGCACCTCAGGGTTAAACGAATTGATATCTTCAGTGACTCCCAATTAGTGGTCAACCAGGTCACAAACAACTTTGATGCTAAGGATAGCTCCATGGCAGCATATCTTGCGCAAACGCGACTTTTGCTCAAGCACTTCCACTACCAGATCACCCAAGTTCCTCGAGCGGCAAACAGTCATGCGGACGCTTTGGCTCGCCTCGCCTCGGCAGTGGAAGACAAAATTGGGAGAAAAATTCATGTCGAATTGTTGGCAGCACCAAGCACCATGGTCGCGGAAGTATGCAATTTACAACAAGGGGATAGTTGGATCACCCCAATTTATAAATTCCTTGCTCATGGCACCCTCCCAAATGACAAAGTCCAAGCTAAGCAGATCCGATACAAGTCTGCCCGCTACCTGATCATTAATGACCAACTCTACAAGCGCAGTTTTACCCTGCCATACCTAAGATGCCTTACACCTGCGGAGGCGGAAATTGTCCTTCGGGAAATACATGAAGGAGTCTGCGGAGATCATGCTGGGTCTCGATCCCTAGCACACAAGACTTTTCGCCAAGGATACTATTGGCCAACACTCCACCAAGATGCCATCAGAATATCTCGCTCATGTGATAAGTGTCAACGCTACGCAACTATCCCTCACTCCCCTCCCGAGCAGCTCACTCCTATGATCAGCCCTTGGCCCTTCGCCCAATGGGGACTTGATTTGATCGGCCCAATGCCTGCAGGGAAAGGCAAGGTCCGCTATGCAATCGTTGCAGTTGACTACTTCACAAAGTGGGCTGAAGTAGAACCCTTGGCAACCATTACTGAGGGAAAAATAGAGGACTTCGTATGGAAGAACATCCTCTGCAGATTCGGCATTCCCAATGCGATAGTCACGGACAATGGGCAGCAGTTCGACAACAAGAAGTTCAAGATGTTCTGCTCTAAGTTCAACATCAACTTATGTTTTGCCTCTCCAGCCCATCCCCAGTCTAATGGACAAGTCGAGGCCGTTAACAAAATAATCAAGCGCACTCTGAAAACTAGCTTGGACAAAGCTAAAGGTTGTTGGCCAGAATTCGTACCTCAAGTTCTTTGGTCATACCGCACTTCATATCGGACTTCCACAGGAGAAACTCCATTCTCACTTGCTTTTGGTACAGAAGCAGTTGTCCCGGTTGAGCTTGAGCAAGCAACATACCGAATCCAGAACTACATACAGAGTGAGAACGACAAGCAACTCACCCTCAACCTGAATCTAGTCGAGGAACACAGAAATCAGGCTCACCTGAGGAATGTCGCCTACAAGCAGCGAATCTCCAACTACTACGACTCAAGGGTCAAACCTCGCTCTTTCAAAGTGGGAGACTGGGTACTGAAGAAAAGATTACTATGTGATAGAGTCCCGAGTGAATGAACACTCAGTCCTAACTGGGACGGACCGTTCGAGGTCGTCGGCATCAGCCGCCCTGGCTCCTACAAGCTCAGAAGCTCCGACGGCAAGACCCTTGGCCATCCATGGAATGCTGACCACTTGAAGTACTATTACAAATAGACTTACATTGTACAAGTGTTAAGCTACAGCCGTTCGGCATCCTATGTAACAAAGACCATTTGGTATGAATTCAATAAAGAGGTGATTTAGCCAACCCGGCCCTAAACTCTTTTACATTCTGAGCAATGAAACACTCAAGTGTTGAAGCTTCAACGCACATGTTTCCAATACAAAATAAAATCTAAGTATATGTCAACAAGACTGTATAAATGATCTATGCAAACATAGCCAAACATTCATCAATGATAGTGCAAACACTTGAAGCTTGATAATACAAACACTTGCTTGATACTACAAACACTCATAAACATACAAAACAAAAAAAAAAAACTCTCAAGCTTATGACATGGCACATGCCATACAAACAACAAACTAGTGCAAGTAAAGTACATGCAGAAAGTGAAAGCACGTCTAGTCCTCCTCATCTGAGGTTGAACCCCTGATCATATCACTCTGAGTCCTACCGCCATTTTCTGCATCTCCGAACTCATCATCACCCTGATGACTCTGCTCATCAGCACTAGCCTCATCGCCAGACTCATCTGCACTGCTATAATAAACTGCAAGGTCGAAAGTTTCACCTTTTCGATGATGTTCATCTATTTCTTCACGGTATTTTCGAAGAACGCTTCCATCATCATAACGATCAAGGACAGCCATCCACTTTCTTTTTTCAAAATGAACTTCCCGGGTACAACGAGGTCTAAGGACATGGAGAAAAGCCTGGGAACCCAAGAACTCCTTCACAGCAGCTTCCTTCTCAGTCGGGATACTACTTTTCAGTTCAGAAACCTCAACCAAGGCACTATCCAACTCCCCTTTAACCTTGGAAACCTCGAGCATAGTTGTCTCCAACTGTTTCTTAGTCGCTTCCAACTGTACCTTGAGTCTCAAGTTCTCACCATTCCGCCTCTTCAAACTCTCAAAATGTTGATCCTTGACTTGGATGGCCTCAGCTAAAGCTTTGCTCGTCTTCCTGGCATCATTCACAAGCTGCTTATTCTCTTTCAATTTCACCTTGCACCGCTCAGCCTCTCGCAGTCTGTCGTGATACTCAGCCATGACCTGCATGACAAGACAATCATCACCACTAAAATAATGCTAATAAAGAGGAGAAAACAGGGGAATGACAAAGTAACACTCACATATGAAGACAGTTTCAACATCCGGTCGCAATCCGATTCATCTTTAGCCAAGGGCTCTCCGAGCTCATCGAAAGTGAATCGACGCCCTGCCAGGCAATTGTTGATATACCCAAAGTCCTTTGGCCGCATGGCAACCTTCAAATCCTTCCAAGGGACACTGCCAACCTCTTCCTTATCTTTACCCTTGCTGCTAGAACTAGGATCACCTTCCTGCCCAATGTGTTCCCTAACTGGAGGAAAGATGGGATTAATAGTAGGAAGAGGAGGCAGCAATCGCCTATCTTCCCCGGCAACTATGGCAGCAGCACATCCAATGGCCTCAGCTTCAGCTTTCTTCGAGGCAGCAACCTTGAGGACTTCTTCTCGAGACTTAGTTATAATAATTGGTCTCACTCGATGCTTGCGAGCTTCCTTGTGAAACAGGATGTCTTTTGAAGGAACTAACATGTGAGCTCTCCTTTTCTTGGTGCTAGTCTCCACTTTCTTGCCCACCTTCTCCACTGAACAAGGAAAATCAAAGTAAGGAATACCACATTATATATCTAAAAAAAAAAAAAAAAAAAAAGGGAAGAACAAGGATCAAGTGAGGATACAACTTACTCGCTCGTCTCTGGCACTCGGAAACTAAGGGCTGGAAACCGTACTTTCGAAACAAGGGACGTAGCTTACCCAAGTATCTATCTTCTTTAGGCACCCTCAGCACTTTCTCTACATCAGCTAGCTCCTGTCCGGAGAGTTTGATGGTGCCTCGTGTCACTGCATGAAGAAAAATCTTAGAAGCAAGAGAAAATCACGACAATAGCAAATAATGAGAAAATGGATACATTACAACCTACAGTCTGGAAGTGAGTAGGAACACGTCGCTCAGGCGTGACACCCTTAGCATGCTCCCAATCATTGTAAAGAAAGCACCAACGTTTCTTCCATGTGCAGTACGATTTTCTCTTATTAAAGACAGCACGCTCTCTCTCGCTCCGACATGCACATTCAGCATAACCAGTACATGTTTTCACCAGGCGCATCTTATAACAGTAGCGCCACTGATGGAAGGAAGGCTCACCTAATCCACACTCCATCCAAATAATATAAAACCCGATCAAGGTATCCCAGAAACCAGGGTTGAGTTGCCCAGGTGCATAACCAATAAAAGCCAGCATTCGTTGTAACCACGGATGCAAAGGTAAATTTACCCCCAAGGTCACTAATGTCTGGGTATAGAACATAACATGACCCTTGGGCGGCTCCGAAGGCAATTCTTCACAACGCACCAAACGTATTCCTACACTACGGGGGATACTACATGATTGCCTTAGGGCCTCAAGCTGCTTTTCGCTATCTAACAAGTTATTTTCTAAATGGTCTGCTGTGAACTCAGAGCGAAATATGGGTATGGCATCACAAACAACCCCCTCACCCACTCGTATGGAGGAAGAACCAATCTCGGCTAAGGTTTGACAATTGTGAGGATCAGAACGACATATGGGTATGGTGTCACAAACAACCCCCTCACCCACTAACATGGAGGAATAACCAATATTGGCTAAGGTTTGACAATTGTGAGGATCATCCAACGTTTCTTTTGTACAAGACTCTAACAAAGGCCATGAAGACTCCGACATTGCAGGCTCAAACCTAGAGCCCGAGCTAGGGGAGCCCTCATCACTAAGGCTTCCAGACTCCGACATCTACAACAAACAGAAACAAACTCTATTACTACATGAAGGATCAAAACATAAGGAAGCTCACAGGGCATGAAGAACAGCTCAACCAGTTGATTATGTTCGTCACAAAATACATGAACATTCCAACAATTCAACAAAAGGGAAAACATCCAATGTAGTGGAGAAGACTACCAACCTGAAGATGGTGCAGCAAAGCAATGCTAGAATCCCTCTCAAGAAAAAAGCACTTTGTCTTCAAAAATCACTACAAGATGAGCAAATGAAGGTAAGGTAAAGAATGGAAACTTATCCTTCTTATATATAGTTCAACATGGCTATTAACATTCAAAATTCAAATTCAAACCATGAGAAAGCCCCACATGGAGAATTTTCAAACTTCTAATATTAAGGAGTTTCAAATTTCAAATGTTTCAGTTCCCCCCTAAAAAAAAAAAAAAAATCCAAAAAAAAAAGAAAAAGGGAAGGGGGAACACAGCAGCTTCATCAATGGGATTCAACTCCCAATCTCAAAAGCTTCGCACTATGTTCATCAAGATAGTGCGAAGCACAATCAATTTATGGTGCTAACAAAAACTTCATCAATGGAGGACAAATATCAATCTCAAAGGCTTCGCACTATGTTCATCAAGATAGTGCGAAGTACAATCAATTTATGGTGCCAACAAAAGATTCATCAATGGAGGACAAATATCAATCTCAAAAGCTTCGCACTATGTTCATCAAGATAGTGCGAAGCATAATCAATTTATGGTGCCAACAAAAGCTTCATCAATGGAGGACAAATATCAATCTCAAAAGCTTCGCACTATGTTCATCAAGATAGTGCGAAGCACAATCAATTTATGGTGTCAACACCAAAGCTTCACCTATAAAGCTTCACCACCAAAGCTTCACCTATAAAGCTTCGCCAACCAAAGCTTCACCTATAAAGCTTCAACACCAAAGCTTCACTTATAAAGCTTCAACACCAAAGCTTCACTTATAAAGCTTCAACACCAAAGCTTCACTAGTCAAGCTATCTACCCAAGCACAAATCTATAGTCAATAAACCTTACCTATTAAACTATTTTCCAAACACAAAACCTTGTGGCAAATAAACAAATTTTGTTCACACAACCAAGATTCTCTTGAACTTGTACAACAACACATGAGTGCACACAAACTTTTTTGTTTTACATCCACAATATCCCTATCATAAACAGATATACAATTATATACAATCCAACCCAAGCAACCTTTTTTCTCCCTCTCCCTCTTCCGCCTCTTTCCATCTATCAAATTTCTGCAACTCCTGCTCTTCTTCAGTAGAGCTGAAGTTTGGACATCTTATAGTTCTTGAGCAGATGAACAACTTTCACGAAGGAAATGTTTCCATTTGAGCGACGGAAGTTAGAGTGATGAAGCTCCAACAAAACGACGGTCAGATTTCTGCAAGCTTCAACGCTGCTGCGGTGTTTCAAATATCTGGACATATCCAACCGTTAGTTTGTTCTGAATTTTTTATATGTTATGGAAGAGATGATGAGGAACAACTTTGTTGAAGAAAGTATGTTGATCTGAACACGACAAAATGAAGTTTCGAAGCTCGCAATAAGTCTGACGGATTAACAGAAAAATGATCCACAGTTTCTCATCATACCTGAATATCTGGAGTTTTACTACTCCGATGAATCTCAAAATTGGATATGTTGTAGTTCACCAGCTAAGGAACAACTTTGATGAAGAAAGTCTGTTGATCTGAACAAGAAAAAAATGAAGTTTTGAAGCTCACAATAAGTCTGACGGGTTAACAGCAAAATGATGAACACTTACTCAACATACCTGAATATCTGGAGTTGTACTACTCCGATGGCTCTCAACTTTATACATGTTGTAGTTCACAAGCTAAGGAACAATTTTCATGAAGACAACCTTGCGAGTTGAGCTACAGAACATGGTGTTATATTGCAGAGCTACCGCACCCTCTACGTTAACTCCTTCCTTCCCTTCCTTGGCTCCAACACCCACTTTCCTTCATCATGCCTTTGGACTCATTCAGATTTTTACGAGGACATGAAGACCTTTCCAGCAAAGAAAGGAAAAGGCAAGTCAAAAGAATAGCTAAAAGCCACCAAAAGTGACGGACAAAAGGAATAAGTGCACAGTGCCATATTGAACAAAGTCCGGGGAAATGGGGAAGAAGACACATGCAAAGGGATGAGACTTTGAGTCTCATTGTTATTATTTATCTACCTCCCAATATGCAGCAAGAATACATTGGGCTTCACAAAAAACTAAATAAAGGGGAGTGGGCACAAACATGTTCTCCTCTTTGGGCTTGCCACACAAATAACAAATGAACAAAGGCACTAGATCCCTTCTTTTCGTGGGCTTGCAAACAAATGAGCAGTTTTGGGCTACACAAAAATTTTGGGCCCTCCCAAAGCTAAACCTAGCTTGAAATATTTTTGGATAAGGCATCTATGAAAGGTGACATCAAAACAAGGCTTCGTTACTTTGACATATTAGTAGCAAGCAAGACACCTCATTCGGCAACTCTCCTCGCCTGAAGACTTGGGGGACTCCCACCATATGCTACTGCACCTTGATACTCGGAAGTCTCATAACCACTCAGTGACTTGGATTTTTCAAGTCTCCAACCGAGAAGTTTTCCTCACTCAGGAAATTAAGGGAACACTACCTCAAACTACATGCTTCACTCACAAAGCTTCAACAATACAAGTTTCGACAAAAGAAAAAATTCAGAGAACTTTCTGAAGAAGGCTTTGGTGTATTTAACACAATATGTTGAAATGGAGCAAAGCTTATTTATTAATATTTTTGATAAAGCCACAAATATGTACATATACATGAGTCAAAACAAACAAACAAAATGGAACCTTCACAAAGGTTGCTTAGGGGAAGTCTCAGCAGTCGGTAGAGCCCCAGAAAGAGAAAGCACCGGAAGGTGGTTATCCGGAGCCTCAGTACTTGACAAAACCCCAGAAGGATGAGGCATTGGAGGTTCATCATTTGAAGCTTCATTACCAGGTACAGCCCCAGAAGACGAAGGCAATAAATGCCTTTGGAACAAACCCACAAACCGCTGATGATCAAGTAAAACCTTACCATCAGATTCCTTCATCTGGTCAAGCTTCCTCTTCATGTTTGTAGCATAGTCATGGGCGAGCTGGTGCAACTGTTTATTCTCATGCTTGAGCCCTCTAATCTCCTGTTTGAGACTCATCACTTCAGCAGCCAATGATTCAACTTGGCGGGTTCTAGCAAATAGGCGTTGGGCCATATTAGACACAGAACCTGCACACTGAACACTAAGAGCCAGAGAGTCCTTAACAGCCAACTCATCAGACCGTTTGGAAAATAGTCTGTTATCTTTGGGAGTGAGAAGGTTCCTGGCCACCACTGCAGCGGTCATATCATTCTTCATCACAGAATCCCCAACGATAAGAAGACCAGTAGGGGATATGAAGGATGGGCGCCATATGTTGTCTGGAGAAGGCGTGACTGTCTCTTCTCCAAGGTTCAAGTCAAAACGACGGTCGGAGGGTCCAGACATTTTCAAATGTGTTGAAGAGGGAAGAGGTCAGACAAATCAAGATCTTAGAAGTGCAAGAATGGAGCTTCTACTGGTAGAGATTCAAGTGTGCTGTGGAACTTAATGCCAGCCTCTATAAAAATCTGCACTCGACGGAGCTTCAGAAATCGAAGAGGCATTTGCTTTCTCAAAAGTTGGGCTGCTCAGAGACCACGAGGGCCGATCTCAAAAATCGAAGAGACACCTGCTTTTTCAGCCTCGTCAGCACCTGTCACATGCACACTCAGCTTTGCGAAAATTACGGGCAATCTGTCGAAGATTTCTGATGAAATAGAAAGCACGTGAATCTTACTGTTCAATCACCGCTCTCCGCATGCACCATTAACTCCTCGGGTACCACATATAACTTTGTCAAAGATCTCTGACAAAGTTTAGGCACGAGAATTTCGAAGTTCCAGCTACCCTACTATTACCCACAAGGGTAAAGGAACAGCACCACTGCTTGACAACTGGAAAGTCCCTATGTGTGTCGACCTCCGTATTTTGCGGCAAGACAGGTTGGCAAGAACGTCCAACCTTTACTCACATTCGAGAAAAGACTCCCAACATAATTACTTTCTCAAAAACCGAAGTACCACCACTTTCCGAATCTCGAGAGTCAGATCCTCGACGGGATTGCTTGTTCGAAAACCGAAAAGGCACAACTCTCAGAACTTCGAGAGCCAGATTTCCTTAGATAAAGCTTGTCTGTAATCTTCACACGTAACATCAGCTTTCCAGATACCACATACCACTTTTTCAAAGTGCTCTGACAAAGTTAAAACACGTGAAGCTGGCAGCTCCCACTACATTACTGTAACCAAGAAGGGTAAAGGAATAGCACTACTACTTGTTATTGGGAAATCCCTATATACATCGACCTCCCTCCTCAACGGACAGGCAAACCTGCAAAAATGCTCAACCCTTTCTCGCATTCGAGAAGGCACCCTCAACATAACCTCTCGAAATACTCAGCAAATAAGCCACACCAAGAACAAGAGTATCTCATATCATCAGAGTCGAAAGCAAGAGTATCCCATATCATGTTTTCTCCCTGTCTTTGTCTTTGTCCTTGTCCACACCTGCAGGACAAGGAGAAATAGAGCAGTCAGTCGGAACCTGAAATCAAACCTCCAATCTGGAACTGACTGCCTGGAACCTTTGCCTGGTTGCTTACTTAGCATTGCTCTCGAGTACTCATCCTCAACTGTTGTCAAGGTCACGAATTCCACCGGCAAATACCTCATGACAGTTGATCAGATATTGGCTCTTTACACTGAAGCTGCCAAGCGTGGATGAGTCACTATGAAGGAATGTTCTGAAGGACCATTTAAATGCAAAGGTTGCACACCACTTCTGCCATGCAAAAGATTGAAGCAGAAGGTTCAACGGTGAGCTGAAACAGATCACTACAACATGACACATTTCCATACCACATTCATTATTCCGTCAACACCAAAAGTATCCCATATCATCGAGGTCGAACGTACTCTAGATTTGATGGACTTGTTTTGACCTTCAAATTCTTGAGTCGGCCTTATACGCTGAAGGGAACCAGAAAACCCTCTAGCACAGTTCAAGAATAAGCATGTGGAAAGTTACTTCTTCAAAAGCAAAAGTATCTCATATCATCTCTTATCCATTTGCTTCTCCTTATCCTGGCAGCTGAATGAGAGACAAGGAGAAGGAGAACAATCAACCGGAAGCCGAAGTCGAACCTCTGATCCTGGGTTGCTTGCTTGGAAGCCTGACTGCTTACCTTGTCGGTTGCTTCCTTCGACAGATCTCCTAGCACGGCGACTTGGGGGACTTCTACTATAAGGTTTGTATCGCACTTGACCAAGCCCGAAACTACAAGTAAGCTCCAAGTGAAATTGATACATTACCTTGTGCATCTCTACCGGTGAAGGACACCACCCCTGAATGGAGGAAGCGTACTTCTAGAGAAGATGTCACATCTACCTATGAGAAAGATAAAGCAAGTGGAGACGATACCACACCTCAGTACTTAGAAGTTTCGTGATTACTCAGCGGCTTAGATCTTGCAAGTCCCCAACCGAGGAGCTTCCCTCACTCGGGAACTTAAGGGAGCACTGTTTGTACCATACTTGACCAATCCCGAAACTACTGAGCACCGGTCAACGTTATACCGTCAAGGATCCAGAAGAGCTTCCCTTCAACCAGGAGGCCAATCACAGCGCGACACGTGTCGACATCAGAAGCCAATCACATCGCGACACGTGTCAACATCAGAAGCCAATCACAACATGACACGTGTCAATGTCAGAACAAAACTAGAAACTCTCTTCTATAAATAGGGGTCATACTCCCACAATAATCTCTAATGTCATTTTGTACTAAAACTATTCACTAGAACTCACTAAACCAGAGCTTGAACCTATGTATTTGTGTAAACCCTTCACAATTAATGAGAACTCCTCTACTCCGTGGACGTAGCCAATCTGGGTGAACCACGTACATCCTGTGTTTGCTTCTTTGTCTCTATTCATTTACGTACTTATCCTCACTAGTGACCGAAGCAACCAAGCGAAGGTCACAAAACCTGACACTTTCTGTTGTACCAAAGTCCTTGCTGATTTTGTGCATCAACAACTGACTTTTCAAACAAAATAAAAGCCATACATCCACACTTGAATCTGTCAACCAAATTGATCAAATCCACACGTAGAATGAGAGGCTGATCTGTGGCATAGGCTAAAGTCTATCTTCCAGATTGCTGACTTTTCAAACAAGATAAAAGCCACACGTCTATACGCCACACTTAAATCTGTCAACCAAACTGATCCAATCCACACGTAGATTAAGAGACTATATGTGGCATAGGCTAAAACCTATCTTCCATATGGCTGACTTTTCAAACAAAATAAAAGCCACACGTCCACACTTGAATCTGTCAACCAAACTGATCAAATCCAAACGTAGAATGAGAGGCTGATTTGTGGCATAGGCTAAAGCCTATCTTCCAGATGGCTGACTTTTCAAACAAGATAAAAGCCACACGTCCACACGTCCACACTTGAATCTGCCAACCAAACTGATCCAATCCACACGTCCACACGCCACATGTCACATCACGGCCTGGGCTCGACTCCGCCATAGCACGATATTGTCCGCTTTGGGCCCTGACCACGCTCTTAAGATTTTGTTTATGAGAACTCACGCGAGAACTTCCCAGTGGGTCACCCATCTTAGGATTGCTCTTGCACCATTCTCGCTTAACTTCAGAGTTCCTACGAAACCCGAAGCCAATGAGCGATTGGCTATGATACCAAATTGTCAAATCCCGGCCAAGCTCCACCACACCCCGAGCTCGACTCCACTGTAGCACGATATTGTCTGCTTTGGGCCCCGACCACGCCCTCACAGTTTTGTTTCTGGGAACTCACGCAAGAACTTCCCAGTAGGTCACCCATCATAGGATTGCTCTCACGCCATTCTCATTTGACTTCGGAGTTCCTACGGGTTTAAGCCATTGAGCTCCAAAAATGCCTCGTGCTAGGTAAAGATGTGAATATACATATGAGGCTTACAGGATCCACACCATTGGGCGATGTGGGATCTTACACCACACATCCCAAATCAATTTGAATTGTACTGTTTGCTTGGAGATATAATTATGTCCTTTATTTTATCAAACCCATATTTGCATAAGGAGTCAAAATCATGCATTCCACATGGCAAGAATCAAAAGGCATATACCATTTGTATTCATGTGATAATCATCCCATCCTACTACATCATCTGATGTCGCGCCTTAATGCACATCCATATTCCATCATATTCCATCATATTTTGGGGTATAATTATTCGAGTATATATAATTATTATAATTATTATAGTTTATTTAATATATATATATATATATATATATTATAGTTTTTAGGGGTATAAAATTGTTAAATTAATATATATTATTTTTTATATTATTTTTTTAGGGTTATAAAAATATAAAATTAATATTCTGTTTATCGTATTTCGTGTTACCCACGTGTATACCCGAACCAACCCGTTATCTTAACAGGTGCTTATCGGGTTACCCGATAACGATTCGATTCGTTATCGTGTCGACCCGAACACCTGTTAATTTCGTGTCGTGTCGTATCAGGTTATCGGGTCGTGTCAGAAATTACCAGGCCTGCTCAAATATACAAATTACCGAAATTTAATATATTCCTACTTTCTAGTGGCAATGTGTGGGGGATGAGTTTTACTTTGCTTTTGCTACTAAGACTAGTTCATAGTGTTTTTTCGTTTGTCATTTTCTTAGGGGCATTGCTTTACAGTTAAAAAGTTTAATTTAATTTAGTATTTGAGCGCAAAAAAGGTGCTTTTTCCGGACAAAATCATCGCATAGACGTCCTTAATTTTCAAAAGACGAATAAAGTAATTCAGACGACGCGTTTTATGTAGGGGTGGGTTCAAATAACCGAAAACCGAAAAAAACCGAAAACCAAACCGAACCGAGGCCGAAAAAAACCGAACCGAAACTGCCAAACCGAACCGAACCGAATCTGGTTGGTTCGGTTTCGGTTTTTAAGGTTCGGAAACCGAACCAAACCGAACCGAACCGAATAGATATATATATTTAATTTTTTTTCAATATTATAAATACTTTAGTGATACAATCATAACAAGACATAACCTGTTACCAAGTTGGTTTGCTTGAAACTTTTCAAGCCCCTGCGCATGGGTTCGAATCCTCATGCCTCCAGGGTTTTAGAAAAGATTTTTAGTTTTTTTTGAGCAATCAACAAACCTTTTAACTTAAAATTAAATATAAATACTTAAAACCTGCTGCTGTGAGGAATCGAACCCCTTCCGTCCAGGGGGATAATTCCTTCACGCCAACTTGACTGTAGGCTTGCTGTTGTCATATTTGTACCAGTATATGATTTATAGGTATTCTAATGTTGTGGTTGTTTTGCATTTTTTTGAGGAAAAAAAAAAAACCGAAAAAAAACCGAAACCGAACCGAAAAAAAAACCGAACCGAAAAAAATTTGGGCCGAACCGAAATTTCGGTTTGGTTTCGGTTTTGGCAAAAAACCGAACCGAAAAGAACCGAACCCAGCCCTAGTTTTATGAGCTCCACCACTCTTCAATGCTTTTCCCCTATTGAAAAAGGCCACTTGCAGGTGAAGAAAATGTGTGCAAATAAACTAGTTGTTAGTTATTGATGGTGCACTTGCATATGAGAGAGCACGTGCAGAAAAATTAGTTATTAGTGATCGAGAATGCACTTTTCTTTTGTTTGATTTACTTTTTTCGTTTTTGAATAAGTTAAATGATAAACTCAATTATTGTTCCACTACTGAAATTAGGTTACAAAATTCAACGTTAAAAGGAGCATGTGATTGAAAAAAGTCCCTTGTAGATTGAAGAGCGTGCGCGTGAGGAAACTAGTTATTTGTTATTGAAAATGGACTTGCAGATGAGAAAGAGCGAGCTAAACTATTAGTCATTGGTTATCGCAAATGAAGTTGAAGAAGGAAAACCAAGAATGCAGTTAAAGAAGGACAAGCGAGTGGGAAACAAGGGTAATGCTAGTGAAGAAAAATTATTAGTCATCGAGAATGCATTTGAAGAAAAATTAATTATTGGTCATCGAGAATGTACTTGTATATGAGAGTGTGTGCAAAAAAATTAGTTATTAGTTATCGAAAATCAGTTAAAGAAGGAAAAGTATGTATCCGACCCAAAAATAAAGAAGGAAAAGTAGGTGCGAAACACTGGAGAGTGGCGGAGCCCATAAAACGCGTTGTTTTTTTTTTTAAATTTGTGACGACTTTGCTATGATTTTTATCCACAATGGAAAAATATTTTTCTTTTGCTCAAATGCAAAATTAAATTAAACTTTTTAGCTGTAAAGCAATGCCCCTAAGAGAATGACAAATGAAAAAAACTATGAGGTCATCTTTTAGTAGCAAAACCGGAGTAAAACTCATCCCTGCACACCAAACTCTTCATCTTTCAGATTCCGATCCGACGACGACACAGTTGTGACCATGGCTGAGTTGGCGGCAGGAGCTTTTCTCTCTTCTTTCCTCTCTGTTTTGTTTGACCGGATGGATCGCATTTTCCCTCACTCAGAAAAACTAATCACACTCCTTAATTAAAAATAAAAATAAAAATAAATATTAGTTAAAAATCTAGATGGTCAATGATTGAAGTGGCAAAGTCATTTTTCAATCAAGAACTATCCCGCAAGTTGGATAGTATTGTCTCTATCCCAGCAGGTGTCGTCCCAAAAAAAGTATAGGTAAAAGTTAAAAATCTCCAACTGGCCGACCCATAAACCGCGTTGCATTTTCCCACTTTAATATTTTAGCATCAAAACAAAACTCATTGAAAAATCCCATTTGGAAAACGTTGACGGATATCTGAACGATCTGAAAGCTCTGAACTACTTGCAAAGCGTCATTCAAGCAAAACTAGCTCATCCTCACAATTCCAAACTCTTTCTTCATTCTTCAGATTCCTATCCGACGACGACTCAGTTGTGATCATGGCTGAGTTGGTGGGCGGAGCTTTTCTCTCTTCTTTCCTCTCTGTTTTGTTCGACCGGATGGCTTCCCGTCCCGTCCTCGATTTCATCTCTGGGAAGAAAAACAACAACGAGCTGCTCATGATGCAGTTGAAGATCAAGTTGCTCGCTGCTAACAAGCTGGTTGACGATGCCGAGGAGAAGCAGATGACAAGCCCGACCGTGAGGAAGTGGCTCGACGATCTCAAAGATGCTATCTACTGTGTAGGGGAGTTGCTGGACTAGATCAACACTGAAGCTCTTCGACGCCAGCTGGAAGGTGACGGTGACCATTCTCCTGCAGCTAGCAGCAGCATAAGCAGGTTCATGAAATCAGTATTCAAGTCTTCTTCTCCGTCCGATGAATTTCACAACTCTCTTGAACCGAAGATATCAAACATTCTGGGAGTGTTAGACCTTATTCTCAATGAAAAAGACGTTCTTGGTCTGAAAGAAGGAGTTCAACATAGACCACAAGACACAACTCGTCAAACTACTTCTCGGGTCGATGAGTCTGGCGTCTTCGGAAGGGAAAAAGACAGAGAAACGATTCTTAAAGCATTGCGTTCGGATGATACGACTGGCGCTAAGATAGGAGTTCTTCCCATCGTGGGCATGGGAGGGATCGGGAAGTCCACCCTTGCTCAACTTGTGTACAAAGATGTCAAGGATGACTTTGATGTCCAAGCATGGGTTTGTGTCGGAGAAGAATTTGGTATTCTTCAAATAGCGCAAACAATATATGGGAGGATCACGGATCAAACTTGCGGGATCACAGATCTGGATCTGCTTTCTGAAAGGTTGGAGAAGGTTTTGACAGGAAAAAAGTTCCTCTTCGTTCTTGATGATGTCTGGAGTGAGGATTATCTTCTTTGGAAAAACTTGATGACTCACTTCAATAGTTGCGGAGTTCACGGAAGTAAGATCATTGTCACAACACGCCAAAGAAGCGTTGCATCTATCACCGGGACTCTTTCGACGCATGATCTACAGATAATATCTGAGGACAATTCTTGGTTGTTATTTTCAAAGCATGCCTTCACAAATGCCAGTGTTGTTGGCGCACATCCGGAGCTTGAAGTCATTGGAAGACAAATTGTTAAGAAGTGTCAAGGCCTTCCTTTAGCTATAAAATCATTAGGGGGTCTATTACACTCTAATTCAAACCCAAAGGAATGGGAAAAGATATTGAAGAGTGACTTGTGGAAGTTGTCGAACGATAAGATTTTGCCGGCTCTATGGTTAAGCTATCATTATCTTCCACCACATCTCAAGCGTTGTTTTGCTTATTGTTCGATATTTCCAAAAGATGACAAATATATGGATAAAGCAAATTTGATCTTATTGTGGATGGCCGAAGACCTCTTACAATCGAACGAGGAGGGCGCATTGGATCCGGAAGAAGTTGGAAGTGATTACTTTGATATTCTAGTATCAAGGTCTTTCTTTCAACATTCAATAGACGAGGATGGTGAGTCATGTTTCACCATGCATGACCTTATCAATGATTTAGCAAAGTTTGTAGCTGGAGAATTTTGTTTACGATTGGAGGAAAATCAGCGGCCCAACAAAAATATATGCAAAACTCGTCACTTTTCATTCATGAAATTTGGAGGTCATGGCATTCAGAAATTTGAGGCGCTGGATGAGGCTAAGTACTTGCACACCTTTCTACAACTTCAACCCCAATATGGAGGCAATAAGTTGGTAGTGAACTACACGCTTGTTGATTTATTACCAAATCTACCATGTTTAAGAGTGCTCAAGTTATCAGGTTGGGATATTCGTGAGTTACCTAGCTCAATTGGCAACTTAAAACAATTAAGGCATTTGGACGTGTCGCAGACTCGCATAAGAGAATTACCTGAGACGGTGTGCACCTTGTACAATTTACAGACCTTGTTATTGGTTGAATGTCTTCATCTGAATCAACTACCATCCAATTTGGGAAGGCTAATCAACTTCCGCCATCTCCATATCAGTCACACAGAGATTGAAAATATGCCTGCAGGGATGTGTAATTTGAAAAATCTCCAAACATTAAGCGATTTTGTGGTGGACAAACAAACAACTCAAAGGATTGGACAGTTAAAAGAACTTCAGCATTTGCGCGGAGATCTTACAATCTCAGGAGTTGGTAACGTTAAGGGGAATGCTTTGGAGGCAGATATCATGAGCAACAAGGAGTATCTAGACAAACTTGTTTTGAGATGGGAAGGAGGTTCTGATGCTAGTAATCATGATCCAGAAAATGACATAGAAGTGCTCAACAAGCTCCGACCTCATACAAACCTCAAACAACTTGAGATTGTATCTTACGGGGGTTTAAGATTTCCAAGTTGGTTAGGAGATCCATATTTCTCTAAACTAGCTTTTATTAGACTTGAAGATTGCAAACATTGCTGCTTATTGTCACCACTTGGGCAACTACCCTCCCTCAAAGAGCTTCATATTCGATGGATGAATAACGTGGTTGAGATTGGTAGCGAGTTTTACGGTAATGATACTTGTGGGATTACTCCATTTAGATCTCTACAACATTTGTCATTGAAAAATATGTTGGAGTGCGAAAAGTGGTCATATTACGATGGAAGTAGAGGCAACACCACAATACTGTTTCCTAATCTTCGTGAGCTTGAACTGAGAAGATGTCCCAAGCTAACTGAGATGGTACCGTTGGAGAAGCTGCCAAGGCTTGAAAGGGTAAAATTGTATGACCTGGAATCCTTCAGTGGTTCACTTGCACATGTGGAATCTGAATGCCCTAAATTCCTCTCCCTCGTTTGCTTGCAAATAGAGATCTGCCCAAATTTTGTATGTTTTCCGGATGGAGGGATGGATGCACCCAAATTGGAGAAGCTGCGTATCTCTCAATGCAAGAAATTGAGGTCTTTACCAGAAAAAATGGATACCCTTCTACCGTCTCTTCAGGAATTGAAAGTGCTCGACTGTCCAGAAGTGGAATCAATTCCTCAATGAGGGTTGCCCTCAAATTTACAAGACCTTTCTTTTGAGTGTCGTAGAAAACTCGCTGCAAACGGCTCACTGTGGGGTTTAACAAGTCTCAACTCTCTTAGAAGGTTGGACATCAGATTCAGTGAAGAAGGTGGAGAAGAAATGGGATGTTCGTTTCCGAAAGAGGGTTTGCTGCCCGCCACTCTCACTAGTCTCTCCAAGGCAAGGTTTTGAGACAACTCACCTCTCTTGAAGACCTCAGAATAGAAGGATGCCCTGAGCTCCAGGGCTTTCCAGAAGAAGCGCCCAAATCTCTGAAAAGCTTGACTATTATGGAGTGCCCTAATATCGGGTGCTTGCCAGGAGAATGGCTTCCCACATCTCTTTCTCGACTGAATATCTGTAGGTGTCCGCTGCTAGAAGAACGATTCCGAAGAGAGACGGGGTAAGATTGGCCAAAGATTTCTCACATCCGAAATATATATAGAATACATGTCCTTGAGATTAGTACTTGCCGAACTCTCTCTCTCTCAATCAGGTGTGTGTGTCTATATGTATATATGCAAATCATTTGAATGACCCAAAACACTTTAGTTGGGTACTTTTCTGATGGTTATTTTTTTACTGCTATTTTTTTTAGTATGTTTGGTTAGTACTCCAGCTCCAGGCTCATTATCATTGTATGTAAGTTGTCTCGATCCATCCGATTTGTGTGGTCAGTTTAATCAAGAGAGCTTTAATGAAAAGAATTTAAATTAAGTTTAATTTAATAAAAAATCACCTTAAATTATTTTTTAACTAAAAAGCTTCATATTTAATCGTAAGGACAAACTAATTTATATTAGGTCCTACAAACAGTAAAAGACATTGGCTGAATTAAAAAGCCGAACATGCAATATTTTTTTTTTTACATCCATGCCCATGACTGAAACTTCATTCTGCCAGCCCAATTCCGTTAGAAATAATTTTTTCTTTATTTACAGGTATGTCACTACCTCATTAAAACCTAAATATCATATGAAAATGAAAATTTTAAAAGTTTCCATGAATTCTCCCATCAGGACGTCCCTGATCGTAGCATTAAGTGATTTGACTCTTAAATAAATACAAAAATAAGCTATTATCATCAATGTTACCTATTATTCATGTTTTAAATAAGAATGCATCTTAATAATCAAGCAGCGTGAATAAAATCAAATTAATCTTATAGTTCGACTACAAAACAAAACCAGCACATGAAATTAAAATTACATAGTAGCAATTTCCCATACAAGTGGCCTTGTTATTTTTTTATTTTTTTTATACAAATCAATTTGGAAATCTTATTATTTTCATCCTCATCCTACAATGTTGCACGATGATTTGAACTGTTTATCTTTAGGTCATCATTTAAAAACCATCCTTACAAAAAGCTAAATGCATTCAAAAGTTTTTGCTCATGTAACGATTATTCAATAATTCTTCTGAACATTGAAATTATGACAATATTATTCTAAAATGGTTTGACGATATCTTGTTTGGTTCTTTTGTTGCAAAGTTGCTCTTTAAAAAGTGGCCTATATAACATACGGTTTTGATCATTGAGTGACATTGCTTGATCATAAAAAAGAAATGAGAAAGTAGAAAGAAAAAATTTCACAATAAACTACAACAACAACAACAACAAAGCATTTTCCCACTAAGTGGGGTCGGCTATATGAAACCTAGAACGCCATTGCGCTCGGTTTTGTGTCATGTCCTCCGTTAGATCTAAGTACTCTAAGTCTTTTCTTAGAGTCTCTTCCAAAGTTTTCCTAGGTCTTCCTCTACCCCTTCGGCCCTGAACCTCTGTCCCGTATTCACATCTTCGAACCGGAGCGTCAGTCGGCCTTCTTTGCACATGTCCAAATCACCGGAGCCGATTTTCTCTCATCTTTCCTACAATTTCGGCTACTCCTACCTTACCTCGGATATCCTCATTCCCAATCTTATCATTTCTCGTGTGCCCACACATCCCACGAAGCATCCTCATCTCCGCTACACCCATTTTGTGTACGTGTTGATGCTTCATCACCCAACATTCTGTGCCATACAACATCGCTGGCCTTATTGCCGTCCTATAAAATTTTCCCTTGAGCTTCAGTGGGCTACAACGGTCACACAACACGCCGGATGCACTATTTCCATCCAGCTCGTATTCTATGGTTGAGATCTCCATCTAATTCTCCGTTCTCTTGCAAGATAGATCCTAGGTAGCGAAAACGGTCACTTTTTGTGATCTTCGCTAGATTGCTCCGGTCATTAGTGTGGATAAGTATATAAATGGATAGAGATAGGAAAGCAAACACAAGATGTACGTGGTTCACCCAGATTGGCTACATCCACGGAATAGAAGAGTTCTCATTAATTGTGAAGGGTTTACACAAGTACATAGGTTCAAGCTCTCCTTTAGTGAGTACAAGTGAATGATTTAGTACAAATGACATTAGGAAATATTGTGGGAGAATGATCTCGTAATCACGAAACTTCTAAGTATCGGAGTGTGGTGTCGTCTTGACTTGCCTTATCTGTCTCATAGGTAGATGTGGCATCTTCTCTGGAAGTACTCTTCCTCCATCCAGGGGTGGTATCTTTAACTGGTGGAGATGCACAAGGTAATGTATCAATTTCACTTGAAGCTTACTTGTAGTTTCAGGCTTGGTCAAGCGCGATACAAACCATGTAGTAGGAGTCCCCCAAGTCGCCGAGCTAGGGGGTCTGCTGAAAGAGGTGACAGACAAGGTAAGCAATCAGAGCTCCGACTGATTGTTCACCTTCTCCCCATCTTGCAGCAGCATGAAGGATAAAGAGAAGAAAAATGAGAAGAGATGATATGAGATACTTTTGCTTTTGAAGAAGTAACTTTCCACAGGCTTATTCTTGAACTGAGCTGGAGAGTTTTCTGGTTTCCTCCAGAGTATAAGGTCGACTGAAGAATTTGAGGGTCAAAACAAGTCCATCAAATCTAGAGTACGTTCCACCCTGCTGATATGGGATACTTTTGCTTTTGACAGAGTAATGGATGTATCGGCACGTGTGCTGTTACGCTTGTCTCCACATGCTTCCTTGTATCCTTCGCACTTGCCCTATCTGTTCCTCAAGCAGATGCGGAATCTTCCATGGAAACATAAGATGTTGAAGATGAGTACTCAAGAGCAATGACAGGTAAGTAATCAGGTAAGGGGTTCCAGGCAGTCAGTTCCTGGCTGGAAGCTTGATTCCAAGTGCTGACTGATTGCTCTCTTTCTCCTTGTCTTGCAGGTAAAAACAAGGCCAAAAGAAAAGACAGGGAAAAAGCATGATATGGGATACTCTTGCTTTTAACCCTGATGATATGAGATATTCTTGCTCTAGTATAGCTTGTTTGCAGAGGTATTATCGGGGGGAAAGAAAGCTGAATATTTCGAAAGGCTTCGTTGGGAGTGCCCTCTCAGATATGATGAAGGGTTGAGCATTTTTGCAGGTCTGCCTGTCCGTTGGGGATGGAGGTCGACATATATAGGAGTCTCTCTAACAACAAGTAGTAATGTTATTCCTTTATCCTGCTTGGTCATAGCACGGTAGTAGGAGCTGCCAGTTTCACATGTTTTAACTCTGTCAGAGCACTTTGAAAAAGTGGTCTGTGGTATCTGGCTCTCCAGATTCGGAGAACGATGCCTCTTCGATTTTTGAGAAAGCAATCATGCTGGGGGTCTGACTCTCGAGATTCGGAGAGCAATGTCTCTTCGATTTTTGAGGAAGTAATCATGTTGGGAGTCTGGCTCTCGAGATTCGGAGGGCGATGCCTCTTCGATTTTGGAGCAAGCAATCTTGTTGGGAGTGTTTTCTCGAATGTGAGTAAAGGTTGGGCATGTTTGCTAGTCTACCTTACCACGAAGCACAAAGGTTGACACACAGGGACTTTCCAATTATCCAGCAATGGTATTGTTCCTTTACCCTTTCTTCGATTTTGAGAAAGTAGTCATGTTGGGAGTTTGGCTCTCGAGATTCGGAGGACGGTGCCTCTTCGATTTTTGAGCAAGCAATCTTGTTGGGAGTGTTTTCTCGAATGTGAGTAAAGGTTGGGCATGTTTGCTAGTCTACCTTGCCACGAAGCACAGAGGTTGACACACAGGGACTTTCCAATTATCCAGCAGTGGTACTGTTCCTTTACCCTTGTGGGTAATAATATGGTAGCTAGACCTTCAAAATTTATGTGTCGAAACTTTGTTAGTGCTGTTTCTTTGCTATTCTTTTATCTTTATTGGTCAGAGCGATGTAGTGGGAGATGCAAGCTTCACGTGCTCAACTTTGGCAGAGAACTTTGGCAAAGTTATCTGTGGTACCCATGAGCTATTGTTGCGTGTGGGAAGTGGGTGATTGAACAGTAAGATTCATGTGCTTTCTACTTCACCAAAAGTCTTCGACAGAATGCCCATAATTTCTGCAAAGCTGAGTGTGCGTGTGACAGGTGCTGACAAGGCTAGAAAAGTAGGTGCCTCTTCGATTTCTGAGATCGGCCCTCGTGGTCTCTGAGCAGCCCAGCTTTTGAGAAAGCGAGCGCCTCTTCGATTGATTCGGAGAACGATGCCTCATCGATTTTTGAGAAAGCAATCATGCTGGGGGTCTGGCTCTCGAGATTCGGGGAGCAGTGTCTCTTCGATTTTTGAGAAAGTAATCATGTTGAGAGTCTGGCTCCCGAGATTCAGAGGGCGGTGCCTCTTCGATTTTGGAGCAAGCAATCTTGTTGGGAGTGTTTTCTCGAATGTGAGTAAAGGTTGGGCATGTTTGCTAGTCTACCTTGCCACGAAGCACAGAGGTTGACACACAGGGACTTTCCAATTATCCAGCAATGGTACTGTTCCTTTACCCTCTCTTCGATTTTTAAGAAAGTAGTCATGTTGGGAGTCTGGCTCTTGAGATTCGGAGGACGGTGTCTCTTCGATTTTGGAGCAAGCAATCTTATTGGGAGTGTTTTCTCGAATGTGAGTAAAGGTTGGGCATGTTTGCTAGTCTACCTTGCCACGAAGCACAGAGGTTGACACACAGGGACTTTCCAATTATCCAGCAGTGGTACTGTTCCTTTACCCTTGTGGGTAATAATATGGTAGCTAGACCTTCAAAATTTATGGGTCTAAACTTTGTTAGTGCTGTTTCTTTGCTATTCTTTTACCCTTCTTGGTTAGAGCGATGTAGTGGGAGCTGCAAGCTTCACGTGCTCAACTTTGGCAAAGAACTTTGGCAAAGTTATCTGTGGTACCCATGAGCTATTGTTGCGTGTGGGAAGTGGGTGATTGAACAGTAAGATTTATGTGTTTTCTACTTCCCTAGAAGTCTTTGACAGAATGCCCATAATTTTCGCAAAGCTGAGTGTGCGTGTGACAGGTGCTGACAAGGCTGGAAAAGCAGGTGCCTCTTCGATTTCTAAGATCGGCCCTCGTGGTCTCTGGGGAGGCCAGCTTTTGAGAAAGCGAGCGCCTCTTCGATTTCTGAGATCGGCCTTCGTGGTCTTTGAGCAGCCCAACTTTTGAGAAAGCAAACGCCTCTTCGATTTCTGAGATCAACCCTCGTGATCTCTAAGCAGCCCAGCTTTTGAGAAAGCAAACGCCTCTTCGATTTCTGAGCAGGCGCCTCTTCGATTTCTGAAGCTCCGTCGAGTGCAGATTTTTATAGGGGCTGGCATTAAGTTCCAAAGCACACTTGAATCTCCACCAGTAGAAGCTTCATTCTTGCACTTCTAATATCTTGATTTTTCCGACCTCTTCTCTCTTCAACACCTTTGAAAATGTCTGGCCCCTCCGACCGTCGTTTTGACTTGAACCTTGTTGAAGAGGCAGCCCCGCCTTCTCCAGATAACATATGGCGCTCATCCTTCGTCTTCCCTACTGGTCCTCTTACCGTTGGGGATTCCATGATGAAAAATGATATGACCGCTGCGGTGGTGGCCAGGAACCTTCTCACTCCCAAAGATAACAGACTATTTTCCAAACGGTCTGATGAGTTAGTTGTTAAAGATTCGCTGGCTCTTAGTGTTCAGTGTGCAGGTTCTGTGTCTAATATGGCCCAACGCCTATTTGCTCGAACCCGCCAAGTTGAATCATTGGCGGCTGAAGTGATGAGTCTCAAACAGGAGATTAGGGGGCTCAAGCATGAGAATAAACAGTTGCACCGGCTCGCACATGACTATGCTACAAACATGAAGAGGAAGCTTGACCAGATGAAGGAAACTGATGGTCAGGTTTTACTTGATCATCAGAGATTTGTGGGTTTGTTCCAAAGGCATTTATTGCCTTCGTCTTCTAGGGCTGTACCGCGTAATGAAGCTCCAAATGATCAACCTCTGATGCCTCCTCCTTCTAGGGTTCTATCCAGTACTGAGGCTCCAAATGATCCCCCTCCGGTGCCTTCTCTTTCTGGGGCTCTACCGACTGCTGAGACTTCTCCTAAGCAACCTTTGTGAAGGCTCCCTCTTGTGTGTTTATTTTGACTCATGTATATGTACATATTTGTAGCTTATCGGGGATATCAATAAATAAGCTTTCCTTCATTTCAACGTATTGTGTTAAATACACCAAAGCCTTCTTCGCTAAGTTCTTTGAATTTTCTTTTGTTGAAGCTTGTATGTTGAAGTTTTCTGAGTGGAGCATGTAGGTTGGGGTAGTGTTCCCTTAATTTCCCGAGTGAGGAAAACTTCTCGGTTGGAGACTTGGAAAATCCAAGTCACTGAGTGGGATCGGCTATATGAATCTTAGAACGCCATTGTGCTCGATCCTGTGTCATGTCCTTCGTTAGATCCAAGTACTCTAAGTCTTTTCTTAGAGTCTCTTCCAAAGTTTTCCTAGGTCTTCCTCTACCTCTTCGGCCCTGAACCTCTGTCCCATAGTCGCATCTTCTAATCGGAGCGTCAGTATGCCTTCTTTGCACATGTCCAAACCACCGTAACCGATTTTCTCTCATTTTTCCTTCAATTTCGGCTACTCCTACTTTACCCCGGATATCCTCATTCCTAATCTTATCTTTTCTCGTGTGCCCACACATCCAACGAAGCATCCTCATCGCCGCTACACCCATTTTGTGTACGTGTTGATGTTTCACCGCCCAACATTCTGTGCCATACAGCATCGCCGGCCTTATTGCCGTCCTATAAAATTTTCCCTTGAGCTTCAGTGGCATACGACGATCACACAACACGCCGGATGCACTCTTCCACTTCATCCATCCAGCTTGTATTTTATGGTTAAGATCTCCATCTAATTCTCCGTTCTTTTGCAAGATAGATCCTAGGTAACGAAAACGGTCGCTCTTTGGTATTTCTTGATCTCCGATCATCACCCCTAACTCGTTTTGGCCTCCGTTTGCACTGAACTTGCACTCCATATATTCTGTCTTTGATCGGCTTAAGCGAAGACCTTTAGATTCCAACACTTCTCTCCAAAGGTTAAGCTTTGCATTTACCCCTTCCTGAGTTTCATCTATCAACACTATATCGTCTGCGAAAAGCATACACCAAGGAATATCATCTTGAATATGTCCTGTTAACTCATCCATTACCAACGCAAAAAGGTAAGGACTTAAGGATGAGCCTTGATGTAATCCTACAGTTATGGGAAAGCTTTCGGTTTGTCCTTCATGAGTTCTTACGGCAGTCTTTGCTCCTTCATACATATCCTTTATAGCTTGGATATATGCTACTCGTACTCCTTTCTTCTCTAAAATCCTCCAAAGAATGTCTCTTGGGACCCTATCATACGCTTTTTCCAAATCTATAAAGACCATGTGTAAATCCTTTTTCCCATCTCTATATCTTTCCATCAATCTTCGTAAGAGATAGATTGCCTCCATAGTTGAGCGCCCTGGCATGAACCCGAATTGGTTGTCCGAAACCCGTGTCTCTTGCCTCAATCTATGCTCAATGACTCTCTCCCAGAGCTTCATTGTATGACTCATTAGCTTAATACCCCTATAGTTCATGCAATTTTGTACGTCGCCCTTATTCTTGTAGATAGGCACCAAAGTGCTCGTTCGCCACTCATTTGGCATCTTCTTCGTTTTCAAAATCCTATTGAAAAGGTCAGTGAGCCATGTTATACCTGTCTCTCCCAAAAGTTTCCACACTTCGATTGGTATATCGTCTGGGCCTATTGCTTTTTTATGCTTCATCTTCTTCAAAGCTACAACCACTTCTTCCTTCCAGATTCGACGATAAAAAGAGTAGTTTCTACACTCTTCTGAGTTACTCAACTCCCCTAAAGAAGCACTCATTTCATGTCCTTCATTGAAAAGATTATGAAAATAACCTCTCCATCTGTCTTTAACCGCGTTCTCTGTAGCAAGAACTTTTCCATCCTCATCCTTGATGCACCTCACTTGGTTTAGGTCCCTTGTCTTCTTTTCCCTTGCTCTAGATAGTTTATAGATATCCAACTCTCCTTCTTTGGTATCTAGTCGTTTATACATATCGTCGTAAGCCGCTAACTTAGCTTCTCTGACAGCTTTCTTCGCCTCTTGCTTCGCTTTTCTATACCTTTCACCATTTTCATCGGTCCTCTCCTTGTATAAGGCTTTACAACATTCCTTCTTAGCCTTCAACTTTGTTTGTACCTCCTCATTCCACCACCAAGATTCCTTTTGGTGTGGGGCAAAGCCCTTGGACTCTCCTAATACCTCTTTTGCTACTTTTCGGATACAACTAGCCATGGAATCCCACATTTGGCTAGCTTCCCCCTCTCTATCCCACACACATTGGGTGATTACCTTCTCTTTGAAAATGGCTTGTTTTTCTTCTTTTAGATTCCACCATCTAATCCTTGGGCACTTCCAAGTCTTGTTCTTTTGTCTTACTCTTTTGATATGTACATCCATCACCAACAAGCGATGTTGATTAGCCACGCTCTCTCCTGGTATAACTTTGCAATCCTTACAAGTTATACGATCCCCTTTCCTCATTAGAAGAAAATCTATTTGTGTTTTTGACGACCCACTCTTGTAGGTGATCACATGTTATTCTCTCTTCTTAAAGAAGGTGTTGGCTAAGAAGAGATCATATGCCATTGCAAAATCCAAGATAGCTTCCCCATCCTCGTTTCTCTCCCCAAAACCATGGCCACCATGAAAACCTCCATAGTTGCCTGTCTCCCTGCCCACGTGTCCATTTAAATCTCCTCCTATAAATAACTTCTCCGTCTGAGCAATTCCTTGCACCAAGTCTCCAAGATCTTCCCAAAATTTCTCCTTCGAACTCGTATCCAACCCTACTTGAGGTGCGTATGCACTAATCACATTGATAAGTTCTTGTCCTATTACAATCTTGATTGCCATGATTCTATCTCCTACTCTCTTGACATCTACAACATCTTGTACCAAGGTCTTGTCCACGATGATGCCAACACCGTTTCTCGTTCTATTTGTGCCCGAATACCAAAGTTTAAACCCTGAGTTTTCTAGATCCTTTGCCTTACTACCAACCCACTTAGTTTCTTGTAGGCACATAATATTTATCCTTCTCCTCACCATAACTTCCACTACTTCCATAGATTTTCCCGTTAAGGTTCCTATATTCCACGTTAAATTTCACAATAAACTAACCAAAATAAATTAGCCCAAATTTACTTTTAAAAAAGGTCGTACCCAGTGCCTAAACCTCCAACAAAATGGAAATTTTTTTGCATCATAGGTAAAATCGTTGTAGTTCTGAATTTCTTTTCTTCGATTGATTTTGGCGTGTTTGCAGCACTCAGTGTCAGGTTTTGAGATCAACGGATCAGCTCACTGCTGTGGTCGATGTTGGGGAAAGTGATGCGATGTTAGAAGTTGGGCTAGGAACAGGTTCTTTGACCAATGTTCTTATTAATGCTGGTGCATTTGTGCTCGCAATCGAAAAGGTTGTTTGAATGTCTGTGTTTCTGTGTTTCTTCTTTGAATGCAATTACAATTCTGAGTTTGTATTTGTTGCAAATTCGAGGAATTAAGTTGGTATTGCACTGATTATGTGTAATGTTTTATGGGCTTTAGGATCCATACATGGCTACTCATGTGAGTGAGAGATTTGCGGAGACTGACCGGCTCAAGGTAAAGCCATATTTTTGTCATATCTCAATATGTCTTATGCTACTAAGAAATCAGCTCTTCCCTGGCATTCTGGACAATTGGAAATTAAGTTTTATGCTTTTATGTTTTTATTGCCAATGCCATTGTGATCACTTTAGCAAGTTTTGTCACTTAAATCTGTAGGTTTTGAAAGAGGACTTTGTCAAATGTCGCATTCACTCACGTGTTGTCGTTGTTGGCATGTACAGAGCCATCGGTCTCACCCCCATGACCTTCCGCGATTCAATTTTTCCTTTCTTTAATTAATTTTTAAATTTTAAATGTTTTTGCTGATGGTTTGTTTGTTGAAATGGATGAAATCAGGTGTTGGATTAAACTGTACCTTCCACAACACAAGAAAAAAAGAAAGATTGATCCATGGCGACTGCAATTTGTGGGAGAATCCCTCTCTCCCCCAACCATGTCTTCAACACCAAACCAGATTCTCTCCATTTTTCTCAATTCTTTCCATTTTTCTCAATTCTATCCCTCTTTGCAGATTTTGGGTTTCCCTCAAAAATCTTTGATTTCTTCATCAATTGTAAGATTAGGAGCAGATTTTCTTAGCTCCTTTAATTCAAAGCTTGGATATTTTTTAAATTTTAGGAATTTTATTATCTTTTTATCGAACTTTATGAAATTTAATGTATAATTGGCCTAGAAAATTGATTCTCTAATGGGTTTTTTTTATTTTTTATTTTTTATTTTTTTGTAAAATGGAAGTGATCCGTACTTATTTGAGGTATTGGCCAATTTCCCCTCTGAACTTGTGACTATTGGCCAATTTCCCCCCTCAACTTTAATTTTGGCCAATTTCCCCCCTCAACTTTAATTTGGCCAATTTCCCCCCTCAACTATCATAATTAGTCAATTTGCACCCTACTATTAATTTTTTAATTTGATCATAATTAAACAAGTGTGTGTAAGAAACTAAATAAGATGTATGTTAATCATTTTCCTATATCTTTATCCTATTACAAATAGATTAAAATTTAGAATTTTACAATTTATCATAGATAGTATTATTAGTCATAATAAATCAGTATGGAGTAATTTTATTTGATTTTTTACTATACAAAATTGATAACGAAAAGGATTGATGTGTACATTTTTGTATGTGAATACAATTTTCTTTATAAAAGTGAAAGCTAAGTTCAAGTAAATTGCAGAGAATCGAGCTTTAGTGCAAAAATGGATAGTCAATTCATAATTTTTTACTCATTATTAAGAATAACATATTTTATTGAAATAGGTCTGATCCATGAGTTTATGATTATTATGTCTTTTTGTTATTATTTCTTCTTTTACATGCTTTAAACCCGATTCATAACTTTTTCTTATAATCAACCCATATCACATACTAATTGTATTAATGTTTTTGTACATTTTACCCTAATTATGCAAGTGAGTTTATGTTAATTTTAGTACTTTGTTGGAAGTTATTAGAAAGATTGAAAAAAAAAAGAATAGATGGAGAATTAAAAAAAAAAATAATTAACAATTGGGTGCAAATTGACTAATTATGAGAGTTGAGGGGGAAATT
Source organism: Malus sylvestris (assembly GCF_916048215.2). Classification (NCBI taxonomy): domain Eukaryota; kingdom Viridiplantae; phylum Streptophyta; class Magnoliopsida; order Rosales; family Rosaceae; genus Malus; species Malus sylvestris. Next base: position 11,655,997 of record NC_062267.1, read on the forward strand.
GGCCAAATTAAAGTTGAGGGGGGAAATTGACTAATTATGAGAGTTGAGGGGGGAAATTGGCCAAAATTAAAGTTGAGGGGGGAAATTGGCCAATAGTCACAAGTTCAGGGGGGAAATTGATGAATACCTCTACTTATTTTACAGAACATGAACTGCCAAGGGTCAACACTTGAGAAGGTGATTTGGGTGGAGGTCGTAAAGATGGGCATTTGTAAGTCTCATCAATCTTCAATTTTTATTTTCTTGCTTTTATTTTAGTTTCTTATTACTAATTTTAATTTTGGGTGTATTTTTGACAGTGGTTGTCAAAACGATGTTGTTTATGTTGTTTTGACAGGTTCGATCATGTATATAAGCATTTAATAGTGAATACATGCAGAATGCTTCACAATTGAAAAGAAGTAGAATGGTATATTCAGGTAGTTGTCGAGATTTTTGTTGATCGCCTTTTGTTGTGATGCCAATTTACGGTTCTTATCATGTAAATTGGTTGACTAAAATGTTATTTTTTGTAAACCGATTTAGTTGTTGCTATTGTGTTCTTAAGCATGACGTCTGATTGCCAGTGACATATTCTATTGTTTTCTACAGCTACCAGTGCCTAAACCTCCAACAAAATGGAAACTTTTGCCAAAACAAAAGGTAAGAGCCGAACAATACCTTTCTTATTTTTCTTTTTTCTTTCTTCTTCCTCCCTTGAAGGCTTTGTTTTGGTTTCTCATATGTGGCCATTTGGGGATTGAGAAATGTAGTTGGATTTAAGAATTTTTGAAATTGGAACATCTTTAGGAAAATGACACAATTTGGGATTGGACCTGTCAATCCCTGTCAAGTAGTTAAAAGAAAAGTCATCGGTATCCACAGACAGGATTTCTATCAGTTTGAATTTTGTTACAATAAATTCCCTTGAGCATAATGTGTTCGACATTTCTGTTATTTATGGTGTTCTGTGTTCTTGAATCTTGTGCATTAAAAATGGTCTAATTGTGAGGATTGCTTCGAAGGCAATATATCAAGCCAAAGTTCTAAACTGTTTTCCATGGTGATTGAGGAAAATTGAAGAGTTTGATTGGAAGAAAATGTGCAAGGTTCCAATGTTCTAATGTTCCAATGTCCTTAATTTTGCAAATCTTTTGAACATTTGATATTTTGTAATGTTCTAACATTTTTTTTTATTATGCTCTTATTTTGGATATGTAAATATATACTTAAAAGAAAAAAGCGATTTTATGTTTTGGATGTGACAATATGGTATATATATACTTATTTAGTATTATGTTTTTCATTTGATTATTTATAAAATATATTTTCCTTAACGGGTAACGAGTCGGGTTATATTACCTATTAATATTATTGGGTCGAGTCATTTTACCCGTTTATTTTAACGGGTGTTACACGACACAACCCGTTAAGCTATCAGGTATAACACGAACACAGAAAACACGACACGAATGCCAAGTTTAATTTTTTAGACCAAATTTACAAACCATGTGATGTATCACTAATAGAAAATAAACACGTTAATCAATACTTAAATAATAATTCAATCGTCAACAACTACATTATATGGTTTACGAAATTAGTTTCTCTAGCATTATCTTTAAAATAATGTGTATAAAGAGTAAGCTAAGTGTAGAATAAAATAATATGAATTCAAATAAAATTTACCTAATATCATTTGTAAGCCTTTTTTTTTCTTTGGAGTTTTAACGAAAAGCCTGCGGTACTATTCACTTTAACTAAAAATCACATTTTTACACTAAAAAGTCAAACCCGGTACTATTCACTTTACCCTTTATTTTGTCGTTATCGTTAAAACTCAAAGTTTTCAAACTTTTTTCATTAATTTTCCTTCTTTTTTTTCACATGACATAGCGTTACTTGTTATACTTAAATCATGGAGGAATATGAAACTTCGACGAAAGTCACGGAATCCCCTTCAAGATGTCTACATATACATATATACATACATACATACATATATATATATACACATACATACATATATGTCACAGCCCGTCCCGGAATTTTTAATTCTGAGGACATGAAATTACAGAAATGTCCCTAATACGTGACTAAGGTATAATTTTCACGTTCGTTATATCTAAGCTCCAAAAAAATTTGGTAATTAGAGTGGAGACTTAGACTTAAATTTTATGATGGAATTTTATAAAATTGGGATTGGTTTGGACATGTGGGATCCCCACACCTCAAAACCCTCCCCATTTCCCGTATACTGTCCTTCATACTCTCTCTCTTCCTCAGACCTCACTCTCTCTCTCTCTCACCATCTCGAACACACAGGCAACCATCAAAACCACCTAAAACTAATACCAACGCCGGATTTAAAACCACCATCAAACTCCTGGAACCTCCACGATCACGATGGTATCCATTTCAGGTAAGTTTTGCTTCGGAAAATCCTAGTTTCAAAGTTCCCGTGAAGAGCACTGTTCATGATCTTCGAATTGACTTTGTTTTAGGTGAAACCAAGCTCACAGCGAGCTTGGTGAGGTCCCAAGGAAGCTCGGAGTGCTTCGTTGGAAGTTTTTGGACGTAAGAACACGGAGATCGACAAGTTCAAAGTTTGGCCGGAGCTTTCGAGGCGTTTTCCGGCGAATCCCCGGCGAGTTAGGAGTCGAGGTAGGTATCAATCTCTTCGTATCGTCAAGTACTAAAACTTTCCTTTTTGTTTCACTCAATTTCGTTGAGTATTGAAGAAGTTATACTCATTTGAAAAATACCCAGTTTCCGGCGACCTCCGAGGCTTTCGAGGCAGTTTCCGGCCAAACCACGGCGAACTAGGTGTTTTGCAAGGTACCATTCTCTTTGACTCTTCAAGGGCTACAACTTTCGTTTTTGAATCACTTGATTTCGTTGAGAAATGACAAAGTTATGGCAATTTGAAAAACTGCCCAGAAAACGGCCGCCGGAAAAACCAGTCCGGCGACCCAAGGAAGAAGAAGGTGCTACAGTTAAAAAAAAATAAAATAAAATAAAATTATTTTAAAAATATTTCGACGTCCGTGACGTCGATTAGATCACCGTGGTATATTCATATACCCAATTTGAGCATCGTATGAGAAATTTATTAAGGATTGTTGGTTAGGTGTTCAAATAACGTTTTATAGTTTTCATATTTAGGTGAAAATGTGAATTGATGATCCGACCGTTGGATCGTCACCAAACTTTGATACGTTGTAATACGTAATATTTGAGGATTATTGGAACTTACGGATTGGGAATCCGAGTTACGGATCTTCCGGAATTGGAATTGTAAGTCCATAATATAAAATGTTAACCGTCACTTAGTTTTGGAAATTGACGAAGATCCGACTGTTGGATGGTAATGAAATTTTAGGATATTATCCTAGAGATATATTGTGGACCTCTGGAAGTTATGGATTTAAAATCTGAGTGGCAGATCTTCCGGATCGATCAACATAGTGACGTATTTTATATAAGTTATATATTCTATCGATATGAATTCTGAGTCTGGATTTGATTACTATTCTAGGCGGCGATCGTCATGACGCCTTGATGTGTGGTGCTAGGGAGTTGTTGGACGAACTCCAGGTGAGTGGGCAGTTTTGTTTTCCGTATATATATATACTTGACGTTTCCCAGAAATTGAATTGAAATGAAAATATGTTTAAAATGAAATGCATATGAGTTATGTGGAAAAACGGGAAGTGAAATACCATGCATATAATTGATATGAAAAGTATATAGAAATGTGAGTTGAAATGTCATGCATGAATTAATATATGATGCATATGTATGAATTGGTGCGGTGGACGCACAAGTAAGAATTGATTTATGATGCATATGTATGAATTGGTGCGGTGGACGCACATGTAAGAATTGATTTATGATGCATATGTATGAAATGATGCGGTGGACGCACAGGTGAGTATCAGGTGATTATTTAAATACTGTTATGATGATGTTGATATATATTGAGCTCAAATCCTGCACCATGGTTTAGTGCTTATAGTATTCACCGCATCGCACGCTCGCCTTGGATCCAAGTAGATGCTGGTCGCACAGTCCACGCGGAGTGGGTGCGACGGGCCAGTCGAAGAGTGTTAGTGAGATTTCGACTGGTGGGTGACCTTAGATTATGTGCACAGATGATTGATGAGAAAGCACTAGAGCGTAACTTGTGTGCAGAAGGCCGGACAGGTCACAGAGGTGACTCCGGTAGAGTGAGAGTGATAGATTTTGAGCTCTAGGTTCAACCGTACAGGCTATTAGAGGGCCTCCGGTTGATTACTTTCTTGCACCTGATATGATTATTGTTGATGCATCCATACTTAACTGTTGAATTAGACATGGCATGGCATGATTGATAAAGAAAAATGTTGAGATAGTAAAAATGAAGTTTTGAGAATATATATGTATATTTATATTTTACATTTCTGGGAAAGTATACAGGTTTTACGGAGAGGGGTTACAACGTTTTGAGAAATGTTTGGATTTGGAAAAGAATTGTTTTACTGACCCACTCAATTTTGGTTTTGCGCCCCTCCAGGTTCAGGAATCACAAAGGTGTGGTGACTACGAGGAATTTGACGGTGTTCTGACAGATTGGACAAAATTAGGACTCACCTTCGGGTGTATCAACTTATAAATTGTATCTTAAAGCTTCCGTACTGTGCAAATGGTTACGTCACTCTCACGTGACGGCCAGCATGCCCTCCTTCGGGACGGGGTGTGTCATATATATATACATACATACATATATATAGGCCCTTTATCAAGAGAATTCTCATTTAAAAAAACAATATGGACACCCTCTTCACTGTTAGATTTGGTTTTAATGAAATTCTGTGGTTGAGATTAAATCACAAACCACATAATCTCAATCACATATTTTTATTAAAATCAAATTTAACTGTCAAGAAGGGATCCCTATTTTTTTTTTTGAAAAATAGAAATCCCTCATGTTAAAGTAGTTCTAATATATATATATATATATATATATATATATATATATATATGTATGTATGTATGTATGTATGTATGTATTGTGTTAGTTACACTGTTTTGCCAACAACAATTCACACGTAAGGCTGGAAGCAATAGATTGTAGATCTCTGTCTGGATGGTCAGTCGTTGAAGTGAATCCGAGAGACAAAAAGCGGGTCATGAACATTTTAATAATTTATTATACACCCAGAGGCTAGACCTAGTTTCATATTAGATACAGGAGCATTATACATATGGTAATATGTAAACTTTTTCATGATACAATTAAAGCTTATTTTTAGTTACGTCTCTTGAAATTCGATTTTAATTTTATTTTACTTCATATAACTCAAAAGTCACAACTGTAATCTTTAACATTAAAAAATCGTTTCATTTTACCTTCTAAAGCTTAACTTTGAACCCAGTTTGCGCCCCCTAAAAATTGATAGTCTACAACTAATTGGTATATACATTTGAGTATCACCTGATAAAAATAAGACTACAATTAATTGGTATATACATTTGGGTATCACCTGCTCAGTATTAATGTGAAAAAAAATCTGTATCTTGCTGTCCTAATCATTTATACGAATCAAATGACATGGTCCATAATACGCGTTGGAGGAGGAAAAGTAGGTGGGAACACCGCTAGAGGGAGGAAATTAGGTAAAAGTTTAAAATCTCCTAGTGGAAGACTCCATAACACGCGTAGCCGTTTCCAACTTTAAATATTTCATTTTTTTTTTTTGAAAACATTAAATATTTCATATTTGGCATCGAAATTATGGCTACAGGTCCGTTGTCCCGGGCTCTATGTCTCATTTTTAATTTTTTGGAGTAAATTGTCGATTTACCTCTTGAATTTTCATCTAGCTTTCGATTTCCCTCTTGAACATTTCTATTGGAAAATTAAGGACTCAAACTAATTTTTTTAGCCGATTTGCCCCCTACCGTTAGTTTTTCATATATTCCATCCATATTTCTGTTAAGTGAGACCATGTGCACAACATGTGAGGGCAGTTAAGTCATTTCACTCTTAAAAATGATTAAAAACTGATAATAAATAAAAAAACAAAACTTTCCTTCTATTTTTTCCTACTAATTCCTATCCTCAATTTTACTTTTCCCTCTCATTCCTATGCATGAGAAATGACATATGGTGTTATTGTCTTCATAAGTAGCTAAGTTAGTCTTTTTCTTGAAGCATGTATTACAAATGTAGCTAAGTTATTGTTGACCCTAAAAACTACCAAGCCTACGTGGCGCGCAGGCCGAATAATTAATAAGCTAACTACATCCTTCGGTTGTGTGCGGGGCGTGCCAACTCGATGGCCGAGCTCGGCCGATGAGTAAAATTTGTTGATGTTGCGTTGAGTGCACTGTTGACTTCTTGATCTTCCGACTGCGGCCGAGGAAGGAACACTCTCGCCCTTCGGGTTCTAGAGCCTGAAGACAAGGCTGCTAGTTATGCGAAGTTCAATATCAAATTTGGCTTTCAATGTGCCGAATCTAGTAACTTGTAACACCTCACTTTGCCGAGAAGGCTAATGAGATGACATCTGCCAATAAGGATTCGAAAATCCTTCTCAACCGAGACTTAGATAGATAGCCAGTCAGCATCGACGCAGTGCTGTTTATCCAAACTGAAGGTGCTCTGCGGTCGGCTGATTCTACGGCAACAGTGCTGTTTATCCAAACTGAAGGTGCTCTGCGGTCGGCTGATTCTACGGCAACAGTGCTGTTTATCCAAACTGAAAATGTGTTGGCGAAAAAGAAAATAAAAATCTCAAGATGTTTAAGAGGTTTGGCATAGAGTGAGGGTTTGCGCATGGCAGTTTGTGTGTTAAGTTAGAGGTCCCTTTAACGTTGCAACGCACCTTGTATTTATAGCATTCATATCTTCTACTGGGCACGGCGAGATAATTTTGTAGAGTCCAACTACAACTCTAATTCGCGGAACCGAACTTGATCCGCATCAGAAACCAAGGCATATCCTTCAAATTGATTCGTGGGATTCATCCTTTGATTTTTCAAACCCATCAGCTAAATAAGCAACAACCTATCTGATGACCTCCACGGTGCTGGAATCAAGGCATGCAAGTTTATCCATTAGCCATGTATTTCAACAGGACTCGGCAATAAAAAGGGCACGGTCTCTAGTAATTTGAATACAAGTTTGACTCTTGATCTATCCATAGAAACTGTCCTAGTACAATCATGCATTATCAAAGAAAATATCAACTTGATCGCATCTCCCCACCCTCCACGTGTTTACATGTTGACTTACCAACTTAATCTAATCACCATATTCCCAAAAACATCACGTGCAACTAGGGGTGGGTTCAAAAAACCGAAAACCGAAAAAAACCGAAAACCAAACCGAACCGAGGCCGAAAAAAACATAACCGAAACTGTCAAACCAAACCGAACCGAATCTGGTCAGTTCGGTTTCGGTTTTTGAGGTTCGAAAACCGAACCGAACCGATATATATATATTTAATTATTTTTTTTTCAATATTATAAATAGTTTAGTCATACAATCATAACAAAACAAAACCTGTTGCCAAGTTGGTTTCAGGGCAAATTTTCAAGTTGCAGCGCAAGGGTTCGAACCCTCATGCCTCCAACATTTCAGAAAAGTTTTTTAATTTTTTTGACAAATCAACAAAACCCTTTTAAGTTAACCCTAGCCACACCTTTTATTCATTCCCCTCTTCTCTCTCTCAATCCCTTCCCTGCCTCCAGTGAAACCCTAACCCAGTAACCTTCTCGTGCAGCCGAGCCTCCTCTCTGTCTTTCTCAAACTCTCTGTCTCTCTTGGTCTTGAATCCCAGGCGACCTGCGACGGCGCAACCCTTCTCACTCTCAATCTCTCACACCTCGCCCTCGCCGTGAGCTTCTTCTTGCCGTTTCGAGCCCCAAAAATCAAACGCCGCGGCAAACAGGCGCTGAAAAATGGATGGGGGGAGTTCCGACGCTGCAATCGAAACCCTATGAACCAGAGGATGGTGCTTCGGCGACCTCGAACAAGTGAAGGCGATGGAGTCCCCGCCAGATGGGTCTCAGCAGACCTCACAAGGTCAGCAATGGAGTCCCCGCCAGATGGGTTTCTCTCTTCTGCATTACCAGCTTCTTCCTCGGTGTTCTTGTTGTCAACAGGTTCTCTCTCTCTCTCTATCTCTAAGATCTTGTGCTGAGGTGTTTCTCATAGCTTCTAGATTTGCTTCTCAGTCTAACGGGGATTGTAAATTTTCATTCTTTTAATGTTGTTTGCTGCAAATGAGCTTTCTTTTTTTTCGACCATTTTGCTGCTTTTTGCAAATGATGCTCTGGTTTCTGGATTGCATTAATGTTTTCTAATTGGGTGAAGAGGCTAAGCTTTTTGCAAATGGGTGAAGAGGCTAAGCAGGTTAGTGGATTGCATTAATGTTTTCTAATTGGCTTGTATGGATCTGCATAAGTTTGTTGTAACAACACTGTTTGGCTTCGTTACGAAAGACGCCATTTCTCGTTTCTGCAAATAACCATTTGATATAAGTTAAGTCATCAAAAACACAAAACAAGTATTTTGACACACACGTAAAACTGTGAAATGTAATGCTTATCAACTCTTTGTTGTTGGATAGGAACAAGCTAAGGCAGAGCCTAAGCCAGAGGAGAAGGCCGAGGCGAAAGTAGAGGAAAAGAAAGAAGAAGAGGAGAAAAAGAAAGAGCCAAAGCCTCCTTCTCCCTTCGTGTTGTTTGTAAACTTGCATTGTGTGGGATGTGCAAAGAAGATTGAGAGGTCCATCATGAGAATTAGAGGTACTTCCTCTCATTCTCCCACCTCTTTTCTCTCTCACTGTTTTTTTTTACAAGGGGAAATTATTTACGACAGAGATAGCACTCTGGCGGTTTCTTAAGCCTATTACACAGTCTCACCCCGTTGGAAAATTCTTTTTTTTGCTCTGTATGTTTATAGTTGGTGTGCATGGTTATTACAATTTGTTTTTTAAAATGCAGGAGTGGAGACGTGGTTGTGCTTGTGACCAGTTATTCTGTCCATTCAGCTCAAGAGAAGAAAAAATCAGGACAATGACTAGTCTTAGACATCGAGTTCTTCCTCCTCAATTGCTGCTGAAATGGCTGAAAGTGGCTTCGTTTTGTTTATGTCTACTGCACCCTGAGCCAAATAGCTGGCTAAAAATGGGGTGAATACTTCTTACAAAATGGCCTTCTATCTCAGACTTTGATTTTTTCTTTTCAAAAGTTATATATTCAGCCTAAAAATACGGTGCATAAGTGCCAATATATCTTGGACTTTGTTATGTTTATTTTAGGTGTGAAAGACTTGAAGTAGTGTAATATTTATTTTAAATTTGGACTTTTTGAAGACTTAAACTTTGATGTTTTTTTAAGTTTGGACTTTGGAAGATTTGATTGATGATTCTAGTTGAACTTTAAATATTTATTTTCATTGTGTAGGAATGTTTATGTTATGATTGTGTTAGAGATGTTAAAATTTTAGATTTCAATTTTTATTCATTTAAAAAAAAACCGAAAAAAACCGAAACCGAACCGAAAAAAACCGAAAAAAATTTGGGCCGAACCGATCAGAACCGAACCCAGCCCTACGTGCAACAACTCCATCCACGAATTCCAAGTCAATTTGACTTGTACCACTCCACTCGTTTATCAAAAATAGGATACGTAGGAGATTGCATGCATCTAGGAATTGATATGATGTGCTCATTCGAACTGAAGATGGACCAGATCAACTTTTTCCAAAACAACCAACTGCATATATCAAATATTAGGTTTAAATATCCTAGTTAATATTAAGAGATAATATTATCAAAATATCATTTCTCAATAATAACTAAAAATCATTCCTACCACTTTATCATCTAACGGTCTAATATTTGATCATTCAACAGTCTCGATCGCTCAGACCGATAGTGTAAAATCAGGTCCAAACAGTTATATACCTTATGGATGGTAAAATCTCTTACGTTTTCCAACTTCTTAAGGATCGTTTTGTGGAATTATATTGAGATTATTATGACATTATGAAAAGTATGTAATTATCTTGAACATTTTTTATGAGTATTATGAACATGTTTCTTATATTAATGCCCTGCTTTGGAAACAATAACACCATGATCAATTGTCAAATTATTAATTTGTTAGAGAAAATAAAAATGGTAGTACATGCTTCAAGAAAAAGACTAACTTAGCTACTTATGAAAATAATAACAATATATATCATTTCTCATGCATAAGAATGAGAGGGAAAAATAAAATTGATGATAGGAATTAGCGGGAAAAAATAGAGGGAAAGTTTTGTTTTTTTTATTTATTTTCAGTTTTTTAATTATTTTTAAGAATAAAATTACTTAACTACCTTCACATGTTGTGCATATGATCTCACTTAACAGAAATATGGATGAAATATATGAAAAACTAATGGTAAAGGCAAATTGGCTAAAAAAATTAGTTTGGGTCCTTAATTTTCCAATAGAAAAGTTCAAGGAATAAATCGACAGTTTGCTCTAATTTTTTGACACGGGTCTCTTACTTGACTCAACATCTGACACTGTTAAGTTTTACTAAAACTAATTAATAAATAAATAAAAACTAAAAACCCAGGCATGGAGAGAGCCATTCGGTTCCTCCGCCTCGCCATCGCAAACCCAGCAAAGAGCAAAGTAGAAAAATTCGAAAATCAAGCTGAAGAAGAAGATGACGACGATGGGTGGTGAATAAAGAGACCGGCGAGATCGGTGGCCGGAGCCCACACGTTTCTGCAATTGGGAGCTAAACGGTCGGTGCTATTATTTTTTAGTTTGCTTTTTTCCAGATCTGGTCAAATCATGATAGCAATGTTATGCAATTTTCAAGAGAGAGATGCACCTGGGAGAGAAACGGTACGGTGAAAAGTTTAACTGCAAGATTTCTGGGTATCTGGACTTTTGGGGTGGGTCTCGGGAGTTTTCTTGTTTCTTTGATTTTTTTATAATTTATTTTATAAACAGTATCAGTGTTTTGTGGAGTTAAATTGTAAAATACGTGTCATCAAACTAAACAAAGAGACACCAAGGAGACATAGAATCCGGGAGAAATTTTTTGGTGTCACAAGAATACTGATATTACATTCCGTGTTTTTATGCGTAGTGAAAAATTTTAATTTTTAATTTTTAAGTTATTAACCTTTTAACACAAGTAATCTACTATTTATAGAAGTATATGTGAAATATCACCTCGTTTGACGGTCAATCGAAAATATCTCTCGGAATGAAAATATCTCTCGGAATCCGGGACAACAGACCCACAGCCGAAAATATCTCTCGGAATCCGGGACAACAGACCCACAGCCGAAAATAACACTCATTGAGACATCCCACGTGGAAAAAAGTTGACCGAGATCTGAACTAGTAACAGAGCAAAACTAGCTCATCCCCATTCCCCATAATCCAAACACTTTCATCTTTGAGATTCCTATCCGTCGACGACACAGTTGTGACCATGGCTGAGTTGGTGGGTGGAGCTTTTCTCTCTTCTTTCCTCTCTGTTTTGTTCCACCGGATGGCTTCCCGTCCCGTCCTCGATTTCATCTCTGGGAAGAAAAACAACAACGAGCTGCTAATGAGGGAGTTGAAGATCAAGTTGCTCACTGCTAACAGGCTGGTTGACGATGCCGAGGAGAAGCAGATGACAAGCCCGACTGTGAGGGAGTGGGTCGACGATCTCAAAGATGCTATCTACTGTGTAGGAGAGTTGCTGGACGAGATCAATGATCACTCATATATTTCATGCATTTATACCATCAATTTCTAAAGTCTTTGTGATGTTTTTGTGTCAAAATTGTAGCATTTTATCTTACCTTGTGTTAATGTGCAGTTAATTTTGTTTTAGGATCAAAGAAATAAAAAAAAAAAAACAAAAGAAATAAAATAAGCAAGGGGAGTGCAGCACTGGCAGGAAGAAAAAGAAAAAGAAAAAAATATTTATATAATAAGATGGAAGTGGAACGAAAAGCAGGAGAGGGAGTGAAGAAAAATAGAAGAATAAGAGGGAGTGGAAGGCAGAAAGCAGAGAGCACAGCAGAAAAGCAAAAGAATAAAAGAATAAGTGCAGGACACTCGGATTGGCAGAAACAAAAACAAACAGAAAATAAGAAGTGGACGGACTGATAGAAAGACAAAGAGAAATGGATAAAAAAAAAAAGAGACTGACGGGCAGAGGAAAAAAAAAACAGAAAAATAAACAGAGAAGAAATAAGGAGAGAAATACGAGGGCGCAGAAGCAGAGGCGTGGAGGCAGAGGTGCAGAAAAACAGGAGCAGGGGAAGACTGACGCTACAAGGGGAGAGGGCAGTGCGCAGAGCAGAGAAATCCAAGGAGCAACGGAGATCTCGTCTTGTTAAAACGGGTGTTTTCTTTCTTTGTTATTTTTTGTTATGAATAATTTCTTATGTATCAAAATAATTATGTGTAACTAAATTATTATGCTAGAGTGAGGCCATGAGCCGCAACATGAATACGTAGATTTATTTTTCAATTGCTTAAGTGTTGTTACATGCTTGCTTTGATATTTTCAATCACTGAATTAAACTATCCACGTACCTTGATGCTTGAACACCATTAGGATGCTTAGAAAAGTTATCGGATGCAATTTTGAACGAATGTCACGTTAAAATTGGTTGTGCTTCTTGTGATTGAGAATTATACTCTCCTAAGGTAAATATCATGCTCTTAGGGATTATATGGTTTAACAAAAGGATTTTCACCAAGATTAATGAATCACTCATGTTTATATTTAATCCAAATATCATGGATAAGTTGCATGTAGTGGTATACGTTTTAGCTTGAATGTCACAAGTAAAATATACACAAGGAAAATCCAACCTTCAAAGCATGTGTGTTTTCAATTATTTAAGCAATTGGAATAGCTACGTAGGAGTGTTGTTGGTAAAGGTTGAACTCTAGCATATTGTCAATCTATTTTTCTTCAGTCATTTATTTTATCTTGAATTTCCTTATTTACTAGTTTTGTTTAAGTTGAATCATTATTCTTATAAATCAATTCCCATTTTAGATATTTGTTTAAGTCACATCCAGTAATATTTAGTTTCGTCAAACTAGTGTAATTCTTAGAGTTAAATAAGTTAAATACACAAAAACTCGTACATTGTTTATATCAGTCCCTGAGGAGATCGACCTTGCTTGAGCCATTCTATACTACAAACACTTGTTCTCTTGCAAGAATTTTCTATGGTTTAACCCTTTGTTTTACAAGTGGTAAAATCGCTATCAAGAAATTGGCGCCGTTGCCGGGGACTGTGCCAACAGTTCCCGAGCTTTTGTGTTTATTTTTCTTATGTTTATGTTTATGTCTTATTTTTATTAATCATTAAATTAAAAAAAAAAAAAATTTAAAGAATCTTTTTTTATTAAGCCCATTAATGGTGAATTTAACTTTGGTACCGTAATAATGTTGTATATTTGTGTTAGAAATCTGTTTATGTATCCATTTCACAAATTTCTGTTTTAAATCACATAATATTAAAAAAAAAAAAATTTATTATTTAAAAAAAAAAAAACAGCAATTAATTTAGTTGAGTTTTGATCTTTGATTAAGTGTAGTGGATGTGTGGTGTGAGATTTTTTGTCTTCGTTTAATTAACTAGTGGTTGCCAATTTGCATAAATTGTGTTTTTAATTCATCTAGGTTTACTTACTTTCTTTTTCTTTTTTGTTGTTTAGTTAATTTCTGTTAAGTTTTATTTATTTTACTTTTATTTTATTGTGGCTTAATATTTCTGTTGTTTGTTCAGGTGTAGTATATGGTGATTGGAACAAGGTTCAAGAATCAAGTGCTTATTCCTTACGACCCTGAACCAGAGAGAATTGCAAGGAAGTTAGCTAGAGAAAAATATTTAGCACAAGATTCCAACCTTGGTGATACTTTTCTTAAGGATTTGTTCCGTGATCCTGAGAGCAGCACATCTATTTTCCAACCTTTGGCACCAGTTGCACACATGGCCCTAGCCTTACCTGCAGCAGGTCAACCTTTAAGGAATTCATTGGCGGCGAGAATCAATGCAGTGCCGAGGTGCATTATATATCCAAATGTGGAAGATGGGGCATCCTTTGAAATCAAACCTCACATCCTCAACATATTGCCATCTTTTCATGGGTTGCCAAACAGTGATCCCAACATGCATTTGGTTGATTTTCTTGAGGCATGTGACAACACCATAATCAGAGGTTTCTCTTCTGAAGCTATCAAGTTACGTTTGTTCCCATTCTCTTTGAAGGACAAAGCCAAGGCGTGGCTGCATTCTCTGCCTGCCAATAGCATTACAACATGGACAGAATTGCAAGAAAGATTTCTCAATAAATTTTTTCCTTCATCCAAGACTCTTGCACTCAAGAAAGAGATATTGGCTTTCGCTCAAAAGCCGAACGAGTCTTTCCATGAAGCTTGGGAACGGTATAATGAGATGTACACAAAATGTCCTCATGCTGGGTTTGATTCTAACCTTCAAATGAACATATTTTATGATGGTCTCAATGCCACCACCAAGAGTCACGTGAATGCATCTGCTGGAGGGTCATTAATGTCAAAATCAGCAAGGGAAGCATTTGAGTTATTTGATATGATGGCTTCTGAATCCCAACAATGGACAGAAGAACAAACACAAAAAAGGGGAGTTTTTGAGATTTCTCAGAGTTCTTCTAATGTTTCTGCTCAAATTGCTAAAATGGAAAAGAATTTTAATGCCAAATTTGCTGCCTTAATGCAGGTCTCTTCCATGCCCAATGCCCAAGAAGCGTGCATCATTTGTAGTGCAACAACTCATGACATCACTCAATGCCCCAACAAGGATAGCTACCCTGAGCTTGTGCAAGATCATGTGAATATGGTGAATAATTTCATTAGACCCAGAAGTGACCCTTATTCCAATACATATAATCCTGGGTGGAAGAACCATCCCAATCTCAGTTGGGGTGGCAACCAACAGCCACATCAATACCAACAGTCTTACCAATCAACTAGTGAGACTAAGAAACCATCTCTTGAAGACCAAATGTCACAGCTAGCTCAACATATGTCTGCTCTCTCTAATACCACCAACAGTTTTGTCCAATCCACACAAACTAGCATTCAGAATCTCACGGCATCAGTGGGGAATTTGGAGACTCAAGTTGGACAGCTTGCTACCATGTTCAATGAAAGAGAGAAAGGAAGGTTCCCGAGCCAATCTGAGCAAAATCCAAGAGGGATGGAGCATTGCAAAGTAATACGGACATTGAAAAGTGGCAAGAGTTATGACAACAGAAAAGTGGTGCACCATGAAGCCGAAGTGGAAGAAGAAGAACTTACTGAAAGTGCACCATTAGCTGCAAAGTCTCGGTCAGAGGCTATTTCTGAAGCAGGTATTCCAGATCCTAGTGCAAGTGACAAAGTGCAATCTCGACGCAACTCTGATGCAAACAAGGAAAAAGGCCTTGGTAATTTATTTGCACCTTCTGACAAGCCACCATACAAGCCACCTTTGCCATTTCCACAAAGACAGCAACAACGTTCCAAGGATCAACAATGCATTGAATTCATGAAGACGTTGGCTAAGGTTCAAATTAATTTGCCTCTATTAGATGCTATTAAACAGATTCCATCATATGCCAAATTTCTGAAGGAGCTATGTTCTAAAAAGAAAAAGTTCTCGGAATATGAGAAGGTGATTTTAACTGAGCAATGCAGTGCTGTCCTCTTACATAAGCTACCACCCAAGAAGAAAGATCCGGGGAGTTTTACTATCTCTTGTACTATTGGTAGTCTTGATTTTAATAAAGTATTGATTGATTTAGGAGCAAGTGTTAACCTTATGCCTTATTCTGTTTTTCAAAAATTAGGTGAAGGAGAACTCAAGCCCACATCTGTGAGTCTTCAATTGGCAGATAGGTCCGTGACATATCCTTTGGGTATTCTGGAAAATGTGATTATTAAAGTGGATAAATTCTATCTCCCAGCTGATTTCATTGTACTTGACATGGAGGAAGACAAGGAAGTGCCTCTCATTTTAGGCTGACCGTTCATGGCCACCGCCCGGACACTTATTGATGTGGAAGCAGGTACTTTAACCCTAAGAGTGCAAGGAGAATCAGTTGTATTCAAACTCTTTGAAGCTGTCAAGCGTCCTTTCGAACATGAAGAGTGTTTTCGTGTTGATGTTTTGGATGAGATTGTGCATGCAAACTTTGCCTCACGATCATATAATGATAAGCTGTTAACTTGCCTCACCAACCATGATGCTACTTTATCTATGGAAGAAAATGTGGTGGACGTCATTGCTACATTAGATAGTGCACCAATTCATAATCCAAAGTGGCGACATGTTTATGAAAGCTTTGGAGTGCCTAAGCAGCCTCTTTTTCCTTCAAGTGAGCAAGCTCCAAAGTTAGAGCTCAAGCTACTGCCTAGCCACCTCAAGTCTGCTCATCTCAGGGTGAATGAGACATTGCCTGATATTATTGCTGCTGATCTTAATGACACGAAGGAAGACAAATTACTAAGAGTTCTTCGCAAGTATCAAGATGCTGTGGACACTTGCTGACATAAAAGGCATTAGTCCAGCTTTGTGCATGCATAGGATTTTTATGGATGCTGGGACTAAGCCAACTGTTGAAGCTCAAAGACGTCTAAATCCGATCATGAAGGAAGTTGTAAGAGTTGAGGTGATGAAGTTACTCGATGCAGGTATCATTTATCCAATCTCGGATAGCAAATGGGTGAGCCCGACTCAGGTGGTTCCAAAGAAAACTGGTATTACTGTGGTGAAGAATGTGAGATCTTTCTTGGGAGCACTCACACTAGAATTTACACCATTGCCGGATCACTTCAAGTATCACCTTCCATTCGAAGATCACTTCCATGCCATGGAACCTAGGGGAGTGTAACTGGAGACATCGTCCGGCTGCAAGACGTTAAAGAAAGCGCTTCTTGGGAGGCAACCCAAGCTTTCTATCTTTCATCTTTATTTTGAATAATTTTAAATTTTCTTGTTCTGTTTTTCTCTTTTTTTTTTGGTTTTTGTGTTTAAGTCCTACTTGTGTTCCTTTATGCAGGTAATGATTTTGCAATATCTACCACAACTTCTTGCAACATTTTTTTTTTCATTCATAAAAAAAAAAGAAGGGGGAAAGGAACATTGAGCAGATAAATAAAAAAAAATAAGCTTCGAAGGAGAAGCTTTCACATAGGCTGCGAAGGAGGAGCTTCAGTAGTCGGCGGAGCCTCAGCAGTCGGCGGGGCCACAGAAGGAGGAGGCATCAGAGGTTGATCATTTGGAGCTTCACTACGCGGTACAGCCCCAGAAGTCGAAGGCAAATGCTGTTGGAACAAACCCACAAACCGCTGATGATCAAGTAAAATCTGACCATCAGATTCCTGCATCTGGTCAATTTTCCTCTTCATGTTTGTGGCATAGTTGTGTGCAAGCTTGTGCAACTGTTTGTTCTCATGCTTGAGCCCTCTAATCTCCTGCTTGAGACTCATCACTTCAGCCGCCAACGATTCAACTTGACGGGTTCGGGCAAAGAGGCGTTGGGCCATGTTGGACACGGAACCTGCACACTGCACACTGAGAGCCAGAGACTCCTTAACAGCCAATTCATCAGACCGTTTTGCAAGCAGTCTGTTATCTTTAGGAGTGACAAGGTTCCGGGCCACCACCGCAGCTGCCATATCATTCTTCATCACCGAATCCCCAACAGTAAGTAGGCCAGTAGGGGATATGAAGGATGGGCGCCATATGTTGTCTGGAGAAGGCGGAGCTGCCTCTTCACCAATGTTCAAGTCAAAACGACGGTCGGAAGGGCCAGCCATTTTTCAGAGGTGTTAAGGAAAGCAGAGGTCGGACAAGTCAAGATCGTAGAAATGCAAAGAGTGAGTTTTTGAAGGCAGAAATTCAAGTGTGCTTTGAACGTCCTGCCTACCTCTATAAAAATCAACAAGCGATGGGATTTCAGAGATCGAAGAGGCAATTCCAGATATCGAAGAGGCCAACTAAAAAAATCAAAGCGGCGTTCGCTTTCTCAAAAGCTGAGCTTGCTCAGAAACCACGGGCCATCCTTTGTTCCAGATTTGTCCACACTCGTCACATGCAACCTCTGCACTCGACGGAGCTCAGATTTCGAAGAGGCAAGCTCAGAAATCGGAGAGGAATCTGCTTTTCCAGACGTGTCAACATCTCTCACATTGCTGCTCTCCTCGCTTACACAAATTGGTGTGTTCTTTCCTTTTCTTTATGAGTCTTTATTTCATTTTATATTTCTTTCCTTCCATTTTTATGTCTTATTGTTCAAAAATTCCTTTCATTATCATTGGGGACAATGCTATAATTAAGTTTGGGGGTGGAAATATATTTCGTTAGTTTATTTATTAAATTAAAAAAAAAAAAAAGTTTTTGCATTTTTATTGTTGTTTGTAGCTACTTCTCAATTCAATGATGAGATTTGTTTTAATTTCCTTCGTACTTTCAAGAAGTCTAAGTTCTTTTCGTTGTCTTTGTGTTAACTGTGATTTCCAGAAATCAACTTGAAAATAAATGTGCCTAGTCTTGTCAATGTGAAACTTGAGCATGATTTAGCGTTTCATATGTGAATCATGTGAGATTATGTAAACCTTGTGAGTTTTTGAGCCTATACATGATTGAACCATTATGCATCAATCTCATTCTTTCTTGTGCGTATGATCTCACTGTACATGTATCTCTAGAACTTGCTTTATACTACTCGATTCATTAATTAATTCATGTAATAACTTGGAAGTGATGTAGGCCATCTTTGGATCGTTTGAGCCTTTCATGCCTACCTTATATGCTATGTTTATCCGTAGTAGCCCATTGAGCCTTTAACTAAGCCATTTCTTTGTTAGCCACATCTCTTTACCTTGCTCCAATATTGGAGTTGAGCCCATACACAAAAATCGATTCCTTATTGTTTTGAGAAAGTATTACATGGGTTGTGCTTTTGGGGGTTTCATTTATGTAGAAAGATGGATGGAGCATGTGTATTACAATGAAATGTGAATTTGATGGGTGATGTAGCTTTTGCAGATTTGTTTCTCTCATTAAAAAAAAAAAAAAAAAAAAAAAACGAAATATATGAAAATTGGAGAGTGTTGATTAGTTGAAAATGTGTCGGTAGAGTATAAATTTCCTTTTGAAGTTAAATTTGGGGAGTAACAGGTGCTCGAGGTTTTATTATTTTGCTTTCAATTTGAAGTGGTGTGATATTGAGGTGTTGGAAAACTACCAAAGTGTACTTTCTCAAAATTTTTGATTTCCATATCCTTTCTTTCATTAGTCTATCACATTTAGCCCCATTACAACCGTAATAAAGTCCTATTGATCCAAGGTATTACTTAAATATTGATAAGCGAGTTAGGTGGACAAGCAAGCATATGGCGGCATGTACAATGAGATCACTTGAGTGAAACACATTAACCAAAACTTATGAGTGAATGAGTGTATGTCTTGTGAGAAGCTCACATGTTTGCATATGATGATTTAAAGGAGCTTGGAATTGCATTGACATGGCTAGCTCACACATGGCTTTTCAACGTTTTGTTTGAAGGAAATTTGGTTAATTATTGGATGATGTTTTGAGCTCTTGATTAGTTCTTGGTTGTTTGTATCATGATTAGCACTTATCTCTGAAATCGAAATTGAGAAGTTGGCTACTAAGTTGTTGAATCTAGTCTTAGTTGAGTGGTTTTGTTTTATGTTTTGTTTTGCTAGAGGACTAGCAAAAATGTAAGTTTGGGGGTATTTGATCACTCATATATTTCATGCATTTATACCATCAATTTCTAAAGTCTTTGTGATGTTTTTGTGTCAAAATTGTAGCATTTTATCTTACCTTGTGTTAATGTGCAGTTAATTTTGTTTTAGGATCAAAGAAATAAAAAAAAGAAAACAAAAGAAATAAAATAAGCAAGGGGAGTGCAGCACTGGCAGGAAGAAAAAGAAAAAGAAAAAAATATTTATATAATAAGATGGAAGTGGAACGAAAAGCAGGAGAGGGAGTGAAGAAAAATAGAAGAATAAGAGGGAGTGGAAGGCAGAAAGCAGAGAGCACAGCAGAAAAGCAAAAGAATAAAAGAATAAGTGCAGGACACTCGGATTGGCAGAAACAAAAACAAACAGAAAATAAGAAGTGGACGGACTGATAGAAAGACAAAGAGAAATGGATAAAAAAAAAAAAAGAGACTGACGGGCAGAGGAAAAAAAAAAACAGAAAAATAAACAGAGAAGAAATAAGGAGAGAAATACGAGGGCGCAGAAGCAGAGGCGTGGAGGCAGAGGTGCAGAAAAACAGGAGCAGGGGAAGACTGACGCTACAAGGGGAGAGGGCAGTGCGCAGAGCAGAGAAATCCAAGGAGCAACGGAGATCTCGTCTTGTTAAAACGGGTGTTTTCTTTCTTTGTTATTTTTTGTTATGAATAATTTCTTATGTATCAAAATAATTATGTGTAACTAAATTATTATGCTAGAGTGAGGCCATGAGCCGCAACATGAATACGTAGATTTATTTTTCAATTGCTTAAGTGTTGTTACATGCTTGCTTTGATATTTTCAATCACTGAATTAAACTATCCACGTACCTTGATGCTTGAACACCATTAGGATGCTTAGAAAAGTTATCGGATGCAATTTTGAACGAATGTCACGTTAAAATTGGTTGTGCTTCTTGTGATTGAGAATTATACTCTCCTAAGGTAAATATCATGCTCTTAGGGATTATATGGTTTAACAAAAGGATTTTCACCAAGATTAATGAATCACTCATGTTTATATTTAATCCAAATATCATGGATAAGTTGCATGTAGTGGTATACGTTTTAGCTTGAATGTCACAAGTAAAATATACACAAGGAAAATCCAACCTTCAAAGCATGTGTGTTTTCAATTATTTAAGCAATTGGAATAGCTACGTAGGAGTGTTGTTGGTAAAGGTTGAACTCTAGCATATTGTCAATCTATTTTTCTTCAGTCATTTATTTTATCTTGAATTTCCTTATTTACTAGTTTTGTTTAAGTTGAATCATTATTCTTATAAATCAATTCCCATTTTAGATATTTGTTTAAGTCACATCCAGTAATATTTAGTTTCGTCAAACTAGTGTAATTCTTAGAGTTAAATAAGTTAAATACACAAAAACTCGTAAATTGTTTATATCAGTCCCTGAGGAGATCGACCTTGCTTGAGCCATTCTATACTACAAACACTTGTTCTTTTGCAAGAATTTTCTATGGTTTAACCCTTTGTTTTAATCAACACTGAAGCTCTTCGACGCCAGCTGGAAGGTGACGATGACCATTCTCCTGCAGCTAGCAGCAGCACAAGCTGGATCTCGAGATCAGTATTCAAGCCTTCTTCTGCGTCCGATGAATTTCACAACTCTCTTGAACCGAAGATATCAAAGGTTCTGCGCGTGTTAGATCTCATTCTCAATGAAAGAGACGCTCTTGGTCTGAAAGAAGGAGTTCAACATAGACCACAAGAAAGAAATCGTCAAACTACTTCACGGGTCGATGAGTCTGGCGTCTTCGGAAGGGAAAAGGACAGAGAAATGATTCTTAAAGCATTGCGTTCGGATGATACGACTAGCGCTAAGATAGCAGTTCTTCCCATCGTGGGCATGGGAGGGATCGGGAAATCCACCCTTGCTCAACTTGTGTATAAACATATCAAGGATGACTTTGATGTCCAAGCATGGGTTTGTGTCGGAGAAGAATTTGGTATTCTTCAAATAGCACAAACAATATATGGGAGAATCATAGCTCAAACTTGCACGATCACAGATCTGGATCTGCTTTCTGAAAAATTGGAGAAGGTTTTGACAGGAAAAAAGTTCCTCTTCGTTCTTGATGATGTTTGGAATGAAGATTATGATGATTGGAATAACTTGATGACTCACTTCAATAGTTGCGGAGGACATGGAAGTAAGATCATTGTCACAACACGCCTCGGACGCGTTGCATCTATCACGGGGACTCTTTCAACACATTATCTACAGATAATATCTGAGGACGATTCTTGGTTGTTATTTGCAAAGCATGCGTTCACAAATGCCAGTGTTGTTGGCGCACATCCGGAGCTTGAAGTCATTGGAAGACAAATTGTTAAGAAGTGTGAAGGCCTTCCCTTAGCTATAAAATCATTAGGGGGTCTATTACACTCTAATTCAAATCCAAAGGAATGGGAAAAGATATTGAAGAGTGACTTATGGAAGTTGTCGAACGATAAGATTACTTTGACATTATTGTTCGATATTTCCAAAAGGTGACAAATTTACAAAATCAGGGTTGACCTTATTGTGGATGGCCGAAGACCTCGTACAATCCAAAGAGGAGGGCGTATTGGATCCGGAAGAAGTTGGAAGTGATTACTTTGACATTCTATTATCACGGTCTTTCTTTCAACATTCAGGTGAATTATGGGGTGAGTCATATTTCACCATGCATGACCTTATCAATGATTTAGCAAAGTTTGTATCTGGAGAGTTTTGTTTGAGATTGGAGGAAATTCAGCCGCCCAACAAAAATTTATGCAAAACTCGTCACTTTTCATTCATGAAATTTGGAGGTCATGACATTCAGAAATTTGAGGCGCTGGATGAGGCTAAGCACTTGCACACCTTTCTACAACTTGAATACGTACCAGACTGTTGTGGTAATAAGTTGGCATTGGACTACACACTTGTTGATTTATTACCAAATCTACCATATTTAAGAGTGCTCAAGTTATCTGCTATCAGTGAGTTGCCTAGCTCAATTGGCAACTTAAAACAATTAAGGCATTTGGACGTGTCGGACACTGAAATAAGAGAATTACCTGAGACAGTGTGCACCTTGTACAATTTACAGACCTTGTTATTGTTTGGTTGTCATGGTCTGATTCAACTACCATCCAATTTGGGAAGGCTAATCAACTTTCGCCATCTCGATATCCGTGACACAAATATTGAAAGGATGCCCGCAGGGATGTGTAATTTGAAAAATCTCCGAACATTAAGCCATTTTGTGGTGGACAAACAAACAGCTCAAAGGATTGGAGAGTTAAAAGAACTTCAGCATTTGCGCGGAACACTTCACATCTTAGGAGTTGGTAACGTTAAGGGGAATGCTTTGGAGGCAGATATCATGAGCAACAAGGAGTATCTGGACCTACTTGTTTTGACTTGGGGAAGAGGTTATGATGCTAGTAATCATGATCCAGAAAATGACAGAGAAGTGCTCAACAAGCTCCAACCTCATACAAACCTCAAACAACTTGAGATTATGTCTTACGGGGGTTTAAGATTTCCAGGTTGGTTAGGAGATCCATATTTCTCTAAACTATTTTCTATTCAACTTACAGTTTGCACACATTGCTGCTTATTGCCACCGCTTGGGCAACTACCCTCCCTCAAAGAGCTTCATGTTCGATGGATGAATAACGTGGTTGAGATTGGTAGCGAGTTTTACGGTAATGATACTTGTGGGATTACTCCATTTAGATCTCTACAACAATTGTTCTTCATAGATATGTTGGAGTGCAAAAAGTGGTCATATTACGATGGAAGCAGAAGCAACACCACAATACTGTTTCCTAATCTTCGTGAGCTTGTACTGAGCAGATGTCCCAAGCTAACTGAGATAGTACCGTTGGAGAAGCTGCCAAGGCTTGAAAGCGTACAATTGTGGGACCTGGAATCCTTCAATGGTTCACTTGCACATGTGGAATCTGAATGCCCTAAATTCCTCTCCCTCGTTCACTTGCGAATAGACAACTGCCCAAATTTTGTAAGTTTTCCAGATGGAGGGATGGATGCACCCAAATTGGAGGAGCTGCGTATCTCTCAATGCAAGAAATTGAGGTCGTTGCCAGAACAAATGCATACCCTTCTACCGTCTCTTCAGAAATTGGAAGTGTTCAGCAGTCCAAAAGTGGAATCATTTCCTCATGGAGGGTTGCCGTCAAATTTACAACACCTTCGTCTTGACTGTTGTAGAAAACTCGCTGCAAACTGCTCATTGTGGGGTTTAAAAAGACTCAACTCTCTTAGAGATTTGAAAATCTTTTTCACTGAAGAAGGTGGAGAAGAAATGGGATGTTCGTTTCCGGATGAGGGGCTGCTGCCCACCGCTCTCACTCATCTCGCCATCCGCAATCTTCCCAATCTTACAACCATCCAAGGCAAGGTGTTGAGACAACTCACCTCTCTTGAAGACCTCACAATATACAGATGCCCTGAGCTCCAGTGCTTTCTTGAAGAAGCGCCAAAATCTCTGAAAAGCTTGACTATTTGTGAGTGCCCTAATATCAGGTGCTTGCCAGGAGCATGGCTTCCCACGTCTCTTTCTCGACTGAAAATCTGGAGGTGTCCGCTGCTAGAAGAACGATTCAGAGAGAGACGGGAAGATTGGCCCAAGATTGATCACATCCCCAGAGTGAGTATAACATAGACGTTCTTGAAATTAGGTCTCTCTCTCTCTCTCTCTCAGGTGTATGTGTGTCTATCCAGCAGCACATGCTCTTGTTGTGCAGTGTTGAATTTGCCACAAACTTGGTAATGAAACAACAAAGGGGTGAGCTGGTATAGCTCTTGTTTTGCGATGGAGTAGGTACTAGGCTAAAACGAGCAAATTTGATTTCGTCAATTTGTCTATTCAAATGTATATGTATCACCTTGCTCATTCTCATAACCTCATTGTATGTATCATGTTGACTTAAATTTGATAGGTCCATCAAGTTCAGCTCCTCCTAACGCCATTAAATTCGTCACTGTTTGATTAATGTCTGGCACTGTCAAGAACAAAAGTGAAGACTTTCCATTCTGCATCGCATGATCCCTCTCAAACTTTAATCATTAGCAGACCCCAATTTCACTCTTAACACAAAGCTTAAATCCAATTACTGCTCAAATAAAACCATATTACCAAAAACTAGAAAGAATCATAAAATCGAAAAAACCCAAAAAATTCAAAGTTTTACGCTTTCAATTTTCGAATAACAAGAACAAGCAGTATAATTTGTCGCGAAGGATGTGTAAAAATCTGGTTTAGACAAATCATCAAACATCTGGTGTGCATCGAGCACCCAGTCTCAGAGAAGGGAAGGAGAGAGAGAGAGAGAGAGAGAGAGAGAGAGAGTTACTTGGGGGATCGAGCACCCATCTGGTGTGCCCAACTGTAGCTCCGCCCATCGAATAGTGCAGACATTAACGGCGAAGTCCAACCCTTCGGAGTTGAACCGGGCGCCTTTTGGCACGTCCTTGTGCACTGCATAGCTACCTAAACGACACAGCTGCCATTTGTTCCCTCGCTTTGTAGGCTACGTACTGCTGACTGAGGGAAACTGACTTACTGGTTGTCGTTTTAACTTTTTGAGTCGTGACTGATATTAGACGACAGGGTCTCAAAGTTAATAACTTAAAAACGTTTTTTTTAGCCAAAATGGTTTCTGAAATTTGCATAATTTCAAACTTTGATTCCTGAGATTTTAAATTAATAGAAGTGGTCCTGAGATTATTCACCATCCATCATTTTGGTCATTCCGTTAAAAACTCCAATAAATGTCTGGGAGCACTTGATCGAAAGTTTGGGTAATTTTTAAAACTTCGTAACTCAATATTTTCTTAACCAAATTCGACCCATAATATATCAAAATGAACATAGGAAAATGTAGAATAAAATTATAACTATTTGGAAGCCCAATGATTGCCAGAGATGGTCGGAAAATGGCCTCAAAGTTGACTGGTCCGATGGAAAACTGGAAAACTCACCGGAAACTTGATAAACTTTAAACGTTCATAACTTCTTCAATACTCAACGAAATTAAGTGATTCAAAAACAAAAATCATACTTCTCGATGAGACGAAGAGAATGGTATCTTTTTCAATGGCTAACTCTCCGTAGTGTGGCTGGAAAACAGCTCGAAAGTAGCTGTCTTGGTCTTTGGGTATTTTGCCCATCCCTAGTCTTGAGTTAGCCTCTTTCGAGTATTTCTTGATTTTGATAAAATTTTGATTTGGATTTTGGGTATTTCTTGATTTGGGCCATTTCGTTGATTTGATGTTGTTATTGATTGCTCACGACCTGCGGTTGTATGTTTGGTTGCTCGGAAAGTGAAGGAAAATGAAAATTTATTGTTAAATTGTGTGTGTGGTGGGGGAGCTGGATTTCATCTGGGTAGACTATAGAATCGTTACTAATTTCAGATGGCCAAGAAAAAGGTTAAATATTGTTGTAGACATCGAAATTTCGATGAAATAAATGTTGACCAATAGTTACAATTTCAACGCTCACGTGTCACATAAATTTTACACGTAGCGTGTGACTAAACGAAAAATCAAAATAAATCAGAAAAGTCATCAAACATGACACGTGTCAACATCTGGCAGAAACGATTTATTTCATCTGAATATTATATTCAAAATTAGGTCTTGGAAAATTCTATAAATAGAAGCCATTTCATTCATTTTAAAAGGGAATTCACATATACATTTCTCTACTCTCAAATTGGAAGAGAATTCCCTAAATCCTTGAAGCTTTGAAGTTCTAAAACTTTCAAGCATCTAACCTCCTAAATTCCCAAGAAATCCCGAATGATCAAGAAAGCCTTCTTCGTTCTTCGTCAAATCCTCCTTCAAGACCAGTCCTTCTTCGTTCTTCATCAAATCCTCATTCAAGACCAAGCCCTGACGGCCCTTGAAGAACTTCCACCAATTCAAGATCAAGCCCCGACAGCCCTTGAAGAAAGTGTTCATCGTTCATCATCCGTTTATCCTAAGATCAAGCTCTAACAGCCATTTGGATCAACAACATCAACAAATCCACACATCCAACTATTCTTTAAGATCAAGCCCAAAAGTCCCTTGAATATCCGTTCATCACCGTTATTCAAGATCAAGCCCAAAAGCCCTTGAAGAAATTCGCACAACTGTTCTTCAAGATCAAGCCCAAAAGCCCCTTGAAGATCCGTTCATCAACCATCAAGATCAAGCCCCAACGATCCGTGAAGAAACTTCCAACCGTTCATCCAAGATCAAGCCTCGACGGCCCTTGGATCAATTGCACATCCACAAATCAACACCTTACGAAGATCAAATCAAAGGATCAAATTTGAGAGAGATTGTAACCCCAAAATCATTAATACAAATATTATTTTGTATATGTGTTCTTGTCTCGTTTGTTTCAGGAATTTCCGTGTTTATAATTGTATATGATCAGTGTGTCGTTCTGCTTTCTTTGTCATGGAAATTGTTGGACAATGCAAAATTACAGTTGTTAGATGCTAATTGAAGTATTTGTATGCGGGTGCGCGCGCACGTGTGGGGTTCAGCTGAAGGGGGTATGGACTGTGTTGTATGTTCATGGTGGGTAGACTAGATAGCAAAGCATTTAACTCCTACTTTTCGACTGCCAGGCAGATAAGCTGAATATTGTGTAGGATAAAATGGTTATTTGGTTCCTTTATAGTCGAATCTGTATAATTAAATTACAGTTCTCGTATGTCAATTGAAAAGTTTCTACAAATTTTATCGAATTTTTTAGATGGTACAGTTGTTTTGACCAGATTGAACTCAAGTAAAAACTCAGGGACTCGTTAATACAAGCTGAAATCATAAGTAGATCGACCCAAAGTTGGTCTATTTCTTGAGTGATGGTTATAATACATATTTTGCGAAATTTCACGTGTTAATATATGCATATGCTTTATGTATCATTTTCCCGTGTTGATTTTCATGCTATCAGTGCTTCCCAAAATTGCTTCATATGACAATTTACTCGTACTTGTTTCCTTAGGTCTAGGCATAAGGGATGAGTACACTAGATGCAACCAGAGCCGAACTTGCTCTTGCAGTTCTGTATCTGAACAACTTTTGATACAGATTACTAGTCTAAAACAAGTGTAAATTTGATTTCGTCAATTTGTCTATTCGAATATTTAACCTTGCTCATTGTCATTGTATGTATCATGCTGTCTCGATCCAGCCGATTTCATTTCATGTTTGATTAATGTCTGGCACCGTGAAGAACAAAAGTGAAGAGTTTCCATTCTGCCCCTGTCAAACTTTAATGATTAGCAGATCCCAATTTCATTCAAAACACAAAGCTTAAATCCAACTACTACTAAAATAAAACCACATTACCAAAAACTAGAAGGCATCATAAAATCGAAAAAACCCAAGAAATTCGAAGTTTTGCTCTTTCAACTTACGAAAAACAAGAACAAGCAGTATACTTTGTCGTGTGTAAAAATCTGGTTTAGACAAATCATCTAACATCTGGTGTGCATCGAGCACCCAGTCTCAGAGAAAGGAGAAAGACATAGTTTACTTGGGGGATTGTATGAGGGAAAACTTGAGTGGGCCGAACTGTAGCTCCGCCCATCGAATAGTGCAGACATTAACGGTGAAGTCCAACCCTTCGGTGTTGAACCGGGAGGCTTTTGGCACTTCCTTGTGCAGCTGCAGAAGCCACCTAAACGACTCCGCTGCCATTGTTTCCCTCGCTTTCTAGGCTATGTACTTCTGGCTGAAGGAAACTGACTCACTGGTTGTCGTTTTAACTGTGAGTCGTGACTGATATTAAACGACATGTCGTTTTGAGGGTCTCCAAGTTAAATTGGGGGATTAGCTTATGATGCATGGGCCCGGATATATAAACTCAGCTTATATTCGTCTCACCTCTAAACTATGGTGATAATTCTTGTTATACAGAAAGATTTTTTATCCGGACATAAATGTTAAAATTTCATTCGAGGTCGTCATTCAGTTTGTTACATTTTAGGATAAAAGTTGCGCTTTAGCTTCGCTTGACTCCTGTTTTCATAATTTTTTTTCTTTTTTAATTTTTGACCTAATCTTAGACATGATTGCTTCTTTTAGGGTATTAAGAGATTCTACAAGCTTAAGTTTTCTGATTGAACTCTCAGAGTGTTTGGTGACGGAAATCTAAAACCTAAGTGAGAAATTTGTGTTGATCAACTAGAAAGATAGACCATGTGACAAAATTGATGTCAGCACGAAAAATCAGACATTAAAGTCCGAATAAGAGGCAAACTGCTTCGTTGTACATATTGTTTAACTAGTGTCAATTACTCCGGAATCATCTCCGTGATTATTGCATATTTTATAGAAACGTAATTTCTAATTGTAACTTGTGTAGGATTCCTATCTAAATAGGAATTGATATTGTGAAAACTACCAAACTGGAGTATGGTAGGAGCAGAGAAAATTTTCGGTGAAGTGGTGAAATGCGTAAGATCGAAAAGTACTCTATATATTATAGTGATTTATATAAATTAATACAAAGAATCATATTTCTAGGCATATTAAACAGTTGCCTCTATTTGTTTTGTCATCTCCACTCTATTTTGAAGTTGTTACAATATTTTAAATCCTTTCTAGGGTAGGAAATATGAGAAAGGTTGCTTTTTTGCTTAAGATTGAACAATAATAAGAATTGAACCATGTGGGCTGCCCTATATTCAAACAAATTAATATATACCACACACCCCAGAAATCGAGGTAAATATTTTTAGTACATATTTTCGTGTCTAGAGCGTCACGGAAATGGACAAGTTGGGGTTAAGATTGGGAAGCCGGGTGAGATTAGGCATGATTCTACTACTGTGAATTATATACCTATCGTAAAAATTCCAACATGAGTTTTGCAAATTTAATATTGGATCCTTCCTTATTACTTGTTTTGTATTCTCCTACTCTGTACAGTAATAATGCAAAAGCCTACGCAGCAGCTTTCACATTGAAAAGCCGATATTTGAGTAAAAACAACCATACTGTAAACTTCATGTTATTTGGCTACAAATGAGGATAATCCTCCGACCAAATTTAACATCAAAAGTAAACTAGTTGCAACCTACTCTAAAGACACAAGGTTATGCTAAGTGCTTCATCATCATCGTCATTAATTTTCGCTACTCGCTTTTCAAGGTACAAGCTCAAGCCTGTCTCTGTGTTTCCCTTTTGAAAAGCTCATCAAACTGTATAATGTTGTTGAATTGTATCGATGTCTAGCCCTTTGAGCTTCACAACTGATTCAACATGGCCCTTCAGAGTAGTCAACTCACGAAGCCTGCAACCAAAACGAAAGGCTCTTTTAGAACTCAATTCTCACGTGGAACAAGTCCAACCAGCAAAGGAAAACAATGCAAGATGAAGCATTTTCCCGGAAACAGAAACAGAACCGGCAGACCTCATTATTGAGACAAGCATGTTTGTTTATCTATGTATGAGTGCAATTGGTCCTTACCTTGCAACCTCAGCCCTCCGCTTGGCTTGTTCTGCAATCTCAGAAAGCTCCCTGTAACTGTTCCTCTCATTGAAAAGGTTGCTTGTTTCAGGTGGCTGAAGACCGTGAAGGGTCCTCTGAGCTGCAGCCCACTGTGCTTCTCTCTCCTCTTTTCCATAATCTTTCTTTGTAGTGAAGGCAGTCTGGTGGGAAGACACAATAAGGAAAATTGTGGCAAGAAACATGCATCTAACATATAATGTCGAGTAGTGCTTACAATGTAGCGGAATGCAACATACCTTGTTCTCCAAAAGATTATTCCACGCTTTTCCACTTTGAATGTATCGGATTGCGAATTTAAGAAAGTCAAGAGGGACATATGTTACTATACTGTAAAGCCAGATGACACCAGCCCACCCCCAGCCAGCTCCCTTTATCCGTGCAAAACCCCAGTTTGCATAGACTGCTATGAGAGTCGCAACCTGCCATTTTCTATTTTGTCATACGGATACCAGAGCAACCAATTGAAATATCAAACAGGTTTTTAAGCCTGCTAACAGAGTATAATTCTTACTTTGAAAATGTACAAATTTTTTAGATTAATAGCCTTAACATTATTGGAAATTACTACAAATTATAAAACTTCAACACATCCAGTAGAGCAATTAGGTAAAATTATAATGGTACTCAGTTGGCAAAAATGCTTACCAGTTGAGCAATCATGAAAGCTCCAAGTAAGAGAAGTCCAGGGCGTTCAACAAAAGACCAGCTACGTGACCTTGTGACGAAAATAAGGGCTTGGCTCACAATACTCACTTGCAAGTACAACGCCGCCATCATTTGCTCAGGCCTATCCCTCAAAGATCTCACATGAAACTTTTCCTGCATTATGAGAATAACTAAATAAAATCAGAAGAATGAACATACTTGCCAAAATAACTGTGACCTAAATAGCTTATATATTAATGGAAAACGAAGAACTATATATTCCTACCGAGAAGAAGTCGGTATCATTCATAAGCCAGAAGAACACTACTGTCATTAGTGCCAAGTAACCTCCAAGGACAATGCCAGTAGCAAAGATCTCCTTCAGTTTCCAGCTGTCTGGTTGTGGAGATGGCTTCACTCGATCCTTTGAGATTGTCATGATAGTTCCTAGCAGATTCGTAAAAACAAAGTCAGACTCATTTAAAACTATGGTGTTCTAATGGTAACTGATACAAACAGATAGGCGGATAATCTTACCGTCATTTAGGATGGCGATGATCAATACCATGAAGGGTGCAAAGTCAAACTTCCATATCAAAGCAATTAACATAAATCCAAACTGCACATAACTTAGCAACATGAGAACAAACCACAACCAAAAATAGGAAAACTCTAAAATCTAAATACCGATCATTGCTTCACTTACCACTATACGTATGGTAATTGAAACAGCATAGATCTGCAAATAGAAAAAAAGAATTAGAATGGCCTGAGAACATTAACAAAACATCTATGGACCATCTACAGCTCCACTCAATGAACATAAATGTAACTTACAGTATAGTTCTTCATCCTCTGGAATATGGCTCTGCTTGTCAGTACTGCACTTATGATCACACTTAGCCCTGGTTCAGTGAGAACAATATCTGAAGCACCTCTTGCAGCATCAGTAGCATCAGCTACGGCAATACCAATATCTGCTTTTTTCAAAGCAGGAGCGTCATTGACACCATCTCCAGTCATTCCACAGATGTGCTTCCTCTCTTGCAGCCTCTTTACAATTTCATATTTGTGTTCTATAATATTAAAAAGACGTGTTAGATCAATGGTCAATGACTCAATATCAAGTTATCAGCATTCATAAACCGTGCACATTTAATTAATAATGAAACAAAAAAATCAAAATAAAAAATGGACAATTGTGAAAGTGTCGCCAAACAAGTAGGCAGAGCAACATGCCCAATAACTTTCATGCTATGAGCAATCATGAGTCTAGACTGAATTTAAACCAATAACAATGGATTAGGAAATGCAAACTACTACCAAGAAATGTGAGGTTTATGACTTCTCATTAAAGAGATTGCATGTTTAATTAGAAAGCAAAAAGAACAAAGAAACTCTGGTAGAACCCACCAGGAAATACTCCAGCAAATCCATCAGCCTTCTCAATCAACTCGTCCACAGGGAGGGAAGCTATGGCCGCATCCTTGTCTTGGCCAAGCAATGCGGAAGATGGGTACATGTTTGTTCCCATGCCAAGCCTCCTTCCAGTTTCCTTGCCAATGGCAAGCTGATCCCCTACACAATAGGAACACAAATTATACTGAATGAGTAAAGCATCGAAATTCCCCAAGCATGAGAAAAATAGGAGGGACTATATGTAGCCATGGTGTAATACACAATTTTTAAGGGGAAATGAAGCTTACCTGTAATCATCTTCACATTCACACCGAGATTGAGAGCCCTGCGAATTGTTTCTGCACTGTCATGCCTGGGAGGATCAAATAACGGCAATAAACCAACGAACTGCCATGGTGTCCCAGGACTCTCTTTTGTTTTCTCTGGTACTTGCTGGAGATAAATCAATGACAGAAATATCAGAAATTCAGTTGACACTGCAATAAGCATATGATAAAGGTTTTTCTTTCAAACCTGTCTTGCAACACCCAGAGAACGAAGTCCACGTTCAGCAAACTTATCAATCACCCCATGCACCTTTTTCTTGAAATCTTCCTTGCAGTTGCATAGGGTTAATATCTGAGGATAAGAAATATATGCATTTGTTATGTCCAGAGGGGATATTTCTTCCCCAAATCAATGGCTAGAATTGACTTCAGACTAGATTACCTGCTCAGGGGCACCTTTACTAGCGCGATGCCAATTTCCATCAGAATCGATGTAGGTAAGAGCAGTCCTCTTGTCTACGGGGTTGAAAGGTAGGAAATGGACTTCTCTTATACCAGCTCGTGCCTGCCCAAATTATTATACGACACAGAGAATTAGAATTATAAAAGCTTGGACCACAAAGCAATGATAAAGAAAAGAAAAGCAAGGGACCAATTACCTCCTTAGGATCAGCAAGCATTCCTACAATTGCAGCATCAATAGCATCCTGATTTTCAGTCCTAGAAGCCCTTGCTGCAAGAAGCATAACATGCTCTTTCTCCACACCCTTGGCAAACACTTCTATCAGATTTCTATCAACTGAGAGCTTGTTCAGGGTCAAAGTCCCAGTCTTATCACTGCAGAGGACGTCCATGCCAGCCATTTCCTCAATGGCAGTCATTCTCTTGGTGATAGCTCCTTGCTGTGAAAGCCTGTGGGAGCCAATAGCCATGGTGACTGATAGAACAGTTGGCATGGCAATTGGGATTCCTCCAATCAAGAGAACCAGCAAATTATCAATCCCTTGCCTGTACTTGCGCTTCTGTATTGGGTACATTACTATTATCTCAATTAGTATCCCCACAGCAATTGAACAAATGCAGAAGTTCCCGATGGCAGTGAGAACTTTCTGGAAGTGCCCAACTTGATTGGTGTTGTCCACCAGATGTGCAGCCTTGCCAAAGAAGGTGTGCACACCAGTAGCGATAACAAC
Organism: Malus sylvestris; assembly: GCF_916048215.2. Classification (NCBI taxonomy): domain Eukaryota; kingdom Viridiplantae; phylum Streptophyta; class Magnoliopsida; order Rosales; family Rosaceae; genus Malus; species Malus sylvestris. Next base: position 11,689,845 of record NC_062267.1, read on the forward strand.
TGCTTCAATTTCACCCTGTTTACATGTTGAGCCAGAAAACACTTCATCCGAAGGATTCTTAGTAACAGGAAGGGACTCCCCAGTAAGGGCAGATTGATCAATTTTCAAAGGATCACCCTCAAGAAGGCGGGCATCAGCAGGAACAATATCTCCCAATTTGATACTGATTATGTCTCCAGGCACCAAAATTGAAGCATCTTGCTCACTCCATCGACCATCTCTAAGAACCTACATCAGGTAACCATAAAAAATCAAGAAATATTCAAGAGAATATTTGCAGCACCAGTATAAGCATTGTTCAACAATTTTATTTCTTCACCTTAGTCTTGGGAGCTAGACCGGCCATAAGGGCTGCAGCAGCATTACCAGCATTGTTTTCTTCGATGAAACTGATAGTAGAGTTAATGACCAGAAGAACAACAATGCCAACAAAGTCCTGCCAATCAGGAGGCTTTCCACCACCATTTGCCAAGGCAATAGCCATCAGAGCAGCAGCTTCCATGACCCATGACAAAGGATTCCACATAAATCCCAAGAACTTGAGCAGTTTGCTCTCCTGTTTACAGAAGACGAAATCATCATCAAGTCACACCAAAAAAAAAAAAAACATCTGAGGAGGAACAAAAGATTTCAATATGTCCGAAAATTATAACAAACCTTTTTCTCTTCTAGTTTGTTTGGTCCAAAGACTTGAAGCCTGCTGGCTCCTTCTTCTCCAGTCAGACCTTCTTTTGTACATTTCAGCTGCTCAAAGACTTCCTCTACCGGAATCCGTTCCTGTGAACAAAAATGAACAAATACACATGAACGAACAGTTTCACTTCTTAGGGGTAGTTGCATGCAACCAACTGTTTTCTGCAATACGAAATTCAAACAATACCTATTTTCTTTACACGAAACTTTCAGATGATTCCTATAATACAAACATTTCCGTTTCAATATTATTCTGAATCGTTTGCATGCAGCACCAACATATGCTGTTTGACATCTTGTAAAAGCCAACCCGACGTGATATTTAAATTGCATTTGTCATGATTAAGTTCGGTGCTACACGCATACAATTATTTCAAACTAAAAACTTATTGAAACAATTCACCACTGCACCATAGTTTATTTGTAATTAGCAAACAAACAGTTCATGATATTTTACGATTTTTCTTCGGAAAACCAAAATCCTCCAACAGCTAGGGTTCACAGATTAACGATCAATAGAATCACGAATTACATGTGTTAACAGAAGACAATTGATTTCATGGATGAAAAGTCAAACATTTCAGTCTCCCTTATTGACTTCAAGACATAGGGAATTAAAATAATTAAATACTTAAAAATGATATTTCAACTGCTTACCAACACACTTTTGACCTTATCTAGCTTTAAACCAAACAAGACCATGGGATAAGTGACAATCATAAATATCAACAACACACTTTATTTAGTCTATACGCGCCTATATTTAAGGATAATACATGTTATTTAATTTTTTTTGGATTTAAAAATTAAGTAATACAATAACATTTTTTATTGAGCCAAATCAGAAAATGAATACATAAAGTAGACATTTAAATATTATCCCTATACTTAATCGTGTCGCTTGTTTTTTTTTTTCTATCAAGAGAAAAATAAGGTGAGATTATCATTTACTAAACAATTTAGGTATTCAATAGAAATTTAATGTTTGACCAAATATAAAAAAATTAAAGAAATATATAAATGAAAGATCCAAGCATATATGTAGTACAAGGAAGGGACTTAAAACGCCCAAATCCCAAAACAAGAAAGCTAATAAAATACAACCGTATACAATAAAATAAATAAAATCATCAACACAGGTCGTCAGATAGAATAATTCAATCAATAAAATAAATATTCTTTTCTTTTATATAAAACCACTTAAGAATCGCCCAATAACAGGGTGCGTGACGACCACGCGTCCAATTGGGCGCGTGAGGGTAAACTAATATTCGGTTGTCAGCCATGTTCTCTGGTAAAGCAGCGTTGCGTTTGTCAAGCCGCTGATTTCATGTGATTTCGGAAAGGCACAGACCATACAAATTTTTTAAAAACATTTTCCGAAAACAAAAACAAAACTGCAATCTTTTTTTAAAATAAAAAGTGCCTGAAGCAGAAGCGATAGTAGGGAAGCATCTGGGCCGTTCGTTCTGGGATCTGGGCCCATCAGAAGACGAGGACAAACGGCCCCAACGATTCGGATGGCCTGAAAAAGGTTTTCGTGTGTCGGCTCTCTATGATGATCGCCGAAATGACAGACTCAAAAAAAGGGAAAAGTCCCGCCGCCGATTAACCACGAAAATAAAAGATGATTTGTTAGTTTTTAATTTTTTTATTTTATTTTTGAAGAATCGCAACGAAGAAGCGAAATCTCCTGCTTAAAATATCAACAACCGTTTGGTAGGTGAGAAAATTAGCGAAAATAATAAAATAAAAGTAGAGCACCGAGAAAAAAATTAAGAAAAAGCAACAAATTAATTGTAAATTAATTTTTTCGCGAAAGAAAAATAATTAAAAAAAAATTTCAAAGTGAGTGAGATGAACTGACGATACTGACACAGAAATCTCTAATATTTCAAGTAGATCACTTTTTGTTTGAGTAATTTTTCTCGGAAACCCTTTTTGGTCATTTTTTCCCGGAAACCAAACACATGCAGCAGAGTTCAACAGAGAAAAGGAGAGCATATAGATATATGTATATACCAGATCGACGGACTCGTTTTTTATCTCTTCGAGGCTGATGGCCTTATCGCCGGCCATGGTGGAGGAGTAGCGGGGGAGCTCGGAGGAGCTCAGAGCTGCAGACAGAGAGGGGTTGATTAGTTTTTGAGCAAAAAATTGGAGAAAGGACGGGGACTATATATAGTGTGAAAAAATAAAGGCCTAGAATCTAGAGAGAGAGAGCCATAGTGAGAGAAGACGAACGATCACCCACCATGAAAAGTCTACAGAGGATGAAGGATTGTGGGAATCGGGTTTTCGGGTATCGGAGCCTCCCGGGTCGGGTGAAACGGTGGAAGTGAATGAATGAATGAAGGAGAAAAGAGTCGACACTGGTTTGATTTATATACACCTGACTTTGGGAGGGGGTGAGGGCCCACTTGGGGCCCAAATGCAAGCGTTTTTGACTTGCCACCCTTTTGCGCAATGCGGCGCGTGGAAGTGGTGGGAATCAGTGACGGTCATTTTCTCTGTTTTACTTTTCAGGAAAATTTTAAAATATCTTATATATTCATACACATTTTTTAATTTATCCTATAAACTAAAGGGAACTTTAACGAAAAGCATCCGGTACTGTTCATTTTAACGAAAAACCACATTTTTACACTAAAAAGTCAATGCTGGTACTATTTATTTTACCCTTTATTTTGTCCTTATCATTAAAACTCAAAGCTTGTCATTTTCATTAGTTTTTCTTAAACTAAATATGCGATTTTTTATATTAACTTTTAATTTGTCATGTCTTTATTTTAAAAATAATTTGTGAGCCTTTACACATAACTTATGTTTAGAATTATTTAGGACATTTCAAAATCTCCGAAAATCTATAGTTTTACAAACTATAAAAAGTGAAAATGATTACAATAAAATATTTTTTTTTTTCTAAAATGAAAATAGTATAATCCTGATCGAGTTTCTCTTTAACATCATAGTCCTCGGAACATATATCGCATGCTCTTGAAATATAGTTGTCCTCTAAAATAATGATATATACTAAACTTATAGTGCTTTTACTAATTTATTGTTTTGACAAAGAATGAAATGAAAATGATGTGAAACATTTGAAATAACCCTAAACACAAGTCATGTGCACGAATTTTAGATGGAAAACTTAACAGTTTAGGATGAGATGACAAAGTAATGATTTTGGAAAGGTGATATAACAAATTGTTTAAAATTTTAGTTCAAATGATAAATTGAAAAAATGTGTATAGGTCCTTAAAAAACATTCCCCCTTTTTTTTTTAGTAAAGTATTGAGACATGGAACTCGCATCAAATAAGAAATTCAACTCCCTATCCTATTTCGGACGAATTGGATTTGCGTAAGTGATATTCTGATTTTAGGAGAAATAAAGGATTTGGCTACAATACTAACATATATTTGATACAATCACCATCTCGATGGTCAAATTGTGATTATATCATATACATATATAGATAAATTATCTCTGACTGTCCGATGATGATTGTATTAAACACAACATGTAAATTTATTACTTTTAATATGCAAGTTTACTATTAACTAGCCTATACATTAATATCTTCGAATAAGGGCATCTTAACTGGTAAGTGAGAAGTCTTAGGTTCGATTCTCGCCAAAGGCGAATTTGAACCACATTATTGCTAACTCATTATAAGGCTAAGTCCACCCCCTCCCCTTAGTAAATATAATATCGATTGTTAAAAAAAAAAAAATATATATATATATATACACACACACACACACACACACACACATACACTTGTTTTCATTCCGATTAACATCTAATTAGATAAATTTATTAATTGATGTAACACATAAACAACACTTCTCACATCAGATGAATGGTACACAAATGTGGTACAAAAATATAGTATTCTTAGCATTTTTATTAAGAATTTAATTTCTTCATATAATGCCAAATATTCATTTAAAGGCTTCCAACTGACGATATTTCTCTTACTTTTATGAGGGGAAGAATCTAAATATGAATTTAATCGTTTTGTTCTCTACCTCTTTAAAATATGATGCTCGAACATGTACTTGTTTTGAGTGTCTACTTACTTTCTATCGGTATCTATGGATTAATTAAGCTGGAATATGGTTAGAGCTGTGTCTTGAACTTATACTGAATGCAGTTAATATAAATTTTGTAACCTTTTCTGTTTAATCATTTTGTTCTTTTCCTCTTTAAAATATGCAAATTCATTGTACAATAACTTCTCGCATGATTTTTGTTACAAACTCAAATTATTGGTTCGTTTAGGAAGTGCTTTTAAAATGTTTTTAAAACAAATTCTTAGTAAAAATACAAATGACGTATACAATCAACATCTAATTAGATAAATTCATTAATTGACGTGATATGGACACATCACTTATCACGTCATATGGTACATAATGTGGTACAAAAAATGATCTTCCTAACATTTTGTTTTTAAGAATTTAATTTCTTCATATAATGCCCAAAATACATTTATAGGTTTCCAACTGACGATATTTTTCTTATTTTTAAGATGGGAAGAATCCAAATATGATCTTATCGTTTTGTTCTCTGCCTCTTTGAAAAATGCAAATTCATTGTACACTAATTTCTCGCATGATGTTGTTACAACCATGAAAGTGTGTTTGGAACTACTTTTCAAATGATTGAAAACACTTTAAATGGAAATGCTTTTGGAATCAATCATTAGTCAAAATACAAGTGAATTCTAAAAAAGCATTTCAAGTACAACCTGCAATGAAGCACATAACTAGTGTTTTTAAAACCTAAAAACATTTTCACCAAAACATTTTCAGTTATTTTACAAGTAATTTCAAACAAACTCTCAAATTATTGGCTCATTTGGAAAGTGCTTTTAAAATGTTTTTTAAACAAATTATTAGTAAAAATACAAGTTAATCATAGAAAATCACTTAAAGTGCTTCCTATAAGAAACATCTGGAACCCAAAACATTTTCTCTAAAAAATACTTCCAGTCATTTAAAAACACCTCTCAAACACACCCTATAACATAAAACATAATTTATCAATAGGAGACGAGGATTTGAACTTAAAACAAGAAGAACTAGTGGTTTTTAATACTCAAATATAGTACATGTTTACACATTTTCACTACTTAATCATAAAACAAAAAAGGGTTTTTGAGTTCTTCCCCATACATTTGGTAGAACTTTTTTTTTTTTTTTTGTCATTAGTTAAATTTGGGGGTGGGGAGAATCGAACTTGAGCGAGGTGGGAGTTTTCTTGGCTCTAGTGCCACTGCAACTAGGCCCCCATCCTCATTTGGTAGAACATTGATGATGCTCAAGTTAATTTGCAAAAATAATGCCAACATGTTGAAGGTTTTCCATCATGTCAACTTACAATGCTCCTTACAAGCTTCGCTGAGATTACTGCATGGCATTTCGATGCCGAAATTAGCCAAGCAAAAACATGTCCCGTTTTTGTCTTCTGGTTTTTAAAACAACAAAAGCTTTGCATTCGCAACTTTTTATTTTAAATATTCGTATGAGCTAAAAAACAGTAACATTCTTTTCTCTCTTTTTTTTTTTTTTTTTTTGGTCAGTAACATTCTTTTCTCTCACAAACTTATTGTACTCTTATCTTCGGCTTTGGATTATGATCACGTGACATAATTAACATTATGCGGTTTCTGTCTATGTTATTATACATGATTGAATTATTAATACTATACTTTAAAGTACAATCTATAAAATTGTAATTTGTTCATATTATAACAAAGGTCGTTCTTGAAATTTTTGGGGTCATGTACGAGATTCAAACCGAGGCTTTTATAAGGTCTACAATTTTAGTTTCTATCTTTTCTATTATGTTTTATCTTTATTTGATTATGTATAAATTGATATAATGCAAACAAACAAAAAATGAAGCGTGGTGTGGTACTAAGTACCTAGCTATCTACGGAAATGGATTATCTTCGGATCCCTTCCTCCTAATCCATTAAGTCTGGAGATCCAGACCATTGAAATTTGATCCAACTGCTACAAACAGGGGCCCACTTTAAAAGTTATAATAACTTTAGCTGTTAGATCAAATTTCAATGGTCCAGATCCCCAAACTTGGTGAATTAGGAGGAAGGGATCGGGAGAGGATCCCTTTCCGCTATCTACATCTCCTATGCTTTTAGGTTCAAAACTCTTTAATTTTAAATACAAAAAAATAAAAACATGAAAAAATGTGCTGCAAGAGGTATTTGAACTCAGTTGAGAGAGATTCAGTGTGCCCGGTCTAGTACATCAAGTGTCATAATACAAGTGGTTGAAATTCTTTTTCAAGTATCCAACCACTTATATTATAACTTATGGTGTACGGGACCGTGTTTCTAGCACATGAAAAATGTATCCTCAGTTAGAGCTACAAAAATAAGAAGCACAAAAACAATTACACTAAGAACTTAATTTGGTTGATTGGTGGAACTTTATATATACTTTATACACAAATAAAATAGAATTGTATATTGGGGCCGTACTAAAGGTCCTGTGCGGTGACACCACTTGCACACTTTCAGAACCGGCTTTGATTATAATGCATAATGGACTGTATAATCAAAAAATATAAAATAATTTTTCATTTATAGGTCATACAATGTTTTTATAAATTTCTATACAATAATTTGATATAGAATTTGGTCTTTCATTCAGAAATTGACTAAAACCGCATCATCATCCTTTCGTGCGGCTCTAGTGTTCCACTATTGAAGGTGCAGCTTCTTAGCGTTAGGTGAGACACTTATCAGAAAACTCTTATGCAATTTATTTTTATTTTAAATAATTTTATGAGATAAGCTATACAAATTAACCTACATAAATAACATGATTTTTGTTAACCTGCATACCTGCAATTGCTAGAAAACTACGACATATATGGATCCAAGTGTATTATCTTTGCACCTTATTGTATTGAATAATTATAAACCAAGCGGAGTAGAGATCTTATTCCAATCATGTTAAGACACTTCTGAACTTTTTATTTTCTTTGCTTACTAAAAAAGACTTCAGGTATTTTCGCATTCTTATTTTTTCTATATCCATTGCTTCTGTGATTCATCCTTCCTCGGATTCTTTCAATTATTGAAGCTTAGAAATAAGAGGCGAGTGCACATGGAGGAAACAGAAAGCGTAACAATTGACACCCATATTTTTTTTCTTTCTATTATGCAACTCTCTTGTAAGTAGTGGATAGTCTTCGTTTATAGAGCTTTCTTCTCCATCTCATTTGCGTCTCAAGTATAAATTCTCAACCCTCCCTCAGTGTAGCTTATAAAATCTCATCATGGTAATTAATGTATGAAATTGAAATATTTTAAAGATAATCACGAGCTGGTAGCCCAATGGTAAATAGCGTATTGCGAGGCTTCCTTCAAATTAAAAACTAAAAGTTTTGGGTTCGAAACCCACTACTGGTGTGGAAGCCAGACTTATGGTCAGAGGGAGGTTGAAATACCTCTGTGAGTCTTTCTGGCCTCTGGAACGGATGAATAACCATAACTTACCATCAGTTGTCCTCCTTTAAAAAAAAAAAATATATATATATATATATATATATATATATATATATATTTTTTTTAAAGATGTTGGATGATGTTATAAAAGTTCTTTCAGAAACAAATAAACATCTATAATTTAGTCACTAACGCATGCAAGAAGTGTAGGAAGTGACGGTGGCCGACAATTTTCAGAAACGTTCTTTTCTTTTCCTGTTCACCTTCACCGGAGAGAGAGAGAGTTTCTTTACACTATTATTAGGGGTGTGATATCCACACACATCTTTTTACTTCTCACACATCTTTCTAATTTTCAGCCGTCGGATCAGGTGAATTGAAGAAGATAAAAAAAAAAAATTTAACAAGGGGTGTGTGAGAAGTAAAAAATAGTATGTGGATAGCACACCCCTATTATTATTCTCTCCAAGAAGATGGTGGCATGTGTTAAATTCGAAGAATAATATTTAACATATATTATTTGAAGAACAATACTAGTTGATACGTGTAAACATCCTTTGACATATACTAATGTAAGCGAAAGATACTTTAAACTATAAAAATATCACCACCTATCACTATGTATATGTTAAAATATTAATCAGTGTTATAATATACTTATTTGTATACATGTAAGTGTTACAGCTACATGTATATTATATCACGTATACTAATTATCAATCAAATGTTAACATGTGAATGGTACACGTAACTAGATGAGACTTTAAACTTCTTGAAGATAAGATTTTTTTCTGTGCATGTAACAACGTCTTCGTGTCACAAATTATATGGTGTTAAAATTTTATTTCATGTTTTAATATTGCATAAATTCCTCATCTCACAGTTTATAACCGTATATATTTTGCATTCAAGATTAAAAAATATACTTCTTGTAAATTTTGACCCTTTTTTTAAAGATATAAAAAAGAGTTATGACAGAATTATAAATTGTTCAAGTTTTACATGTTTTCGAGGAAGCAAACATGGTGGCAGATGAGCTTGCATGCATCTGCAACATCGTTCAAACTTGTGTATTTTATAAATTAAGGACTCAACTAATTTTTAAGCCAATTTTTCCTTACCTCTATTCTCTAAATGTTCCATACAAATTACCAATTACCTTAAACTGTTTATATGTTACGAACGTGACTAAATTCAACGAAAATTTGAAGAAAATAGACATTAAAAAGGGAAATTTGCTAAAAAGTTATTTTGAGTCATTAATTTATATTATATACATATAAGTATAATTTAAAATTAAAAAATCCAAAGTGCAAGTACCAAATTCAGGTAGTAATTGGGCAATTTACTCTTATTTTCTTTGTCATAAAAATATTTTTAAAAACAGCTATGCAACCATAGGATTAGACCATAAAGCCTCGTTTAGTGAATTAAATGAGATATGTTGTGATCAATTAAAATGAACTTAAGTCAAGTTTTTTGTTTGTTATGTTAAATATAAGATGAATATGACTTGACATAATAAGTTATAAATTTACAATAAAATAAATTATAAGTCCCCGTTTTACAAATTTTTGCTAATCCAATTTTATCCTAAAGACCCCATCCCTGCGTATAATAGGGCTGCACATAGCTGAGTAGAATAGGAACCGCACGGCAAAATGTTAGACTCAAACTGGATCGTGATGACAACGCGCCCAACCTGCACGCGTGGGTGACATAATCCTGCGCATAACAGAAATCTCTTTGTGTCAGTCAATTAACCCTCGAATCCTGCCTTCTTAAAGGGATAACGTGTGAAACAGTCGTTGCTCAAGGCAGGAAGCTTCCGTGCCCTCGCGGTCCCCCGACGACAATCACATCAGATTTTTCATGTGTTCCAAACCAGAGTTCAAATGTACTGCGCCCAGACCTCTCTAAAACTCTTTGCAACTTCTCTGTAACTTATTAGCTCATTTGTTAACGTCTTAACATTCATTTAAATTTTACTTAATAATGTTATTTCTTTAACTTATCTTTTCAATAAAAAAATTATAAATTAAAGATGAGTTAAATTAAAAGAACACATGTCACTCAAGTATATATGTCATAGAGAGGCCAATTTAGAATTTTGAGTGCAGAAGATTTGCACTCTCCAAACCATGCATTTTGAAGCTATTGGCTTATTTTCTATATAAAAATTAGGATAGAAAATCAGTTATTTGAGCTATTATGATTTTATTTTATTTTTAAGACGAAAAAATAATTTACATTAAATATTTTATTTATTGAGAGAAGATCACATTGTTATAACCAACGTAACTTTTATTTTTTATTCCAAGGGAAATATTTTTGCTGCATTCTGGTCTCTCTCTTCTTTGGGCCTCGGGTGTCCGATGATCGGCTATTTGTCTTCGTTTGATTGTCTCAATACATTTAATATTTGTACTTATAATGTAAAATAGTTGCGCAACAGCTAATAATCTTTTTGTATAGTTTTTGTTAAAAAAAATAATAATGTCTTTGTATGGTTTTAGTTAATAATCTTCATCTTATACAAGTTTTAGTAAATAATCTCATCTTACTTTCCAAAATTGGATTCTTTCTCGTGAACCATTCAATCCAAATATACCCGCGATTCCATAGCTAATTTGATAATAAGTCGTGATTTATTTGTAATAATATACAATTTGGTGGGAAATAATAGAAGGAAATTCCTTTTTTATGTATGAAATAAGAACCCCTCTTGAGGAAATGAAATTAAAAATAGCCGTGCTAATTTGGAATTTACCATATGGGGGTAACGTACGTTGAATGAATTCATTAGGTCCAAGTTGCCGTGTAAATTTCATGGCTATATTAGTATGTATGAAAAGGTTTACCTACACTACATGCACATGGGATATAACGCATTCCATCTAATAGTCTACCCAATTTGACCATACAAAACTTGATTATTATTTGAATAAAAAATTATAATTTTGTATCATAAAGGGATTCAGATTATCGTTTAGTACTACAATCTAATTGTAATTATTTTCACTTGTAAGTAAAGATTATATGTTCGAAGTTCTAACCCAAATCCGCCCATGTCCAATTTGACTTCAAACCCGATTGAGCGGGTTAGAATGAAGTAAAACCTGCCCAAACCCAACCCGACCTCAACCAGATTATTTATTGGGTTAGGTTGGGTTGATGTTTTGCCCCTCCATGTCAACCCAAACCCAACCCGATTTCTAGCCCGAATTGCTCATGCACAGATTACCCATCCCACTTCTTATTATACAAGCTAGATGTTTGGGAGAGCTGTACTTGAAGTTTGTTGTTTGCTTTTCATTTGAACAAACGAAATTATTGCTTTTATGTTTTTCTTTTTTTGGTTAAAACGGTGGTATTGTTTTGTCATTTAATTTGAACTTTAGAAACGCGTTCCACACTATTTGGTTTATTTTTCATATGGATGGTGATGTGTAGAATTGAATTTTAAATAGTTTTGTGGTATTTTGTTCAAAATTGGAGACTTGTCTTACAAAATAATGTGTTACAAGATTGAATTTGATAAAATTGGGCAAACCCGAACCAAACTTAAACTGGAACCCGAATAAAATTGCATGACCCAAATCCGAATTAAGAATGTTGAGTTAGGGTTGGTTTGACCATCTAACCCGCCTAATCCGCCCGAGTTGCACCACTAACATAGATAGTGAATTTCATACTAGTTACGACTACCGACTTCTGGATCATCTGTTTGGTTTTTTCTTTGCTTATACATGCTTCGAACAAGAAAGCCAAATTCCTCTCTGGCTACTAAACAAAATACAACTGCAAATGGATTACTTTCAATGGCTTTTTAAGGTGTAATTATTATCTTCTTTCTTCTATAAACCACTCATAATTTTTATCTTTTTGAAGGTCAAATTAGTTGTATCTAGCGAAGGCTTCATACAAGAAAATGACCTTAAGAAATGTGATGGTTTTGAGTTAATATTGCAGTATTGCACGAGGCACGACCATAATATAATATAAATGCTTTTCGAAGACAAACCCTAAATCCGTAATTGGATATTTCTCAAGCAATTGGTGTACATTTTTTTAATGTTTAAATTAATTTGTTTTGTGTGGTGATAAAAAATTTCAAAGGCTGATTGACCCTTAATTTTTGAAGAACCCTACACCAGAAAATGCCTCAACCATCTTTTTCTCTTATTTGGGGGGTTGAAAACTTAGAAAGCTGACACGTCTTAGTCTACTCTTTCACATACAACTGCAGCGGTAAGCTTTTGACCTAAATTTTTTTAGCTTATCTGTTTAGGGTTTATAAAAACATGTGTGATTACTAATAGAACAATTAAAAATGACTAACTCTTTAATAGAACGACCACTTGTCTTCTATCTCCGAAATATGTAATGACTTTGATGACGCTAAACCAAAAGCAAATAAGAATGTCTTTTGGGAGATAAAATCTTACTTTTTGTTGTTTTATGAAACTCATCCAAGGAACAGAAGAAATATCAACATGCCAATGATATTTGAAAACAATAATTTTGATAACTATTTCCTTTCTTCTTTTTTTAATTTTGTGTTACATATAGAGGAAAAATATAGAGGAAACCAAAGAACCATAGAAGAGTGAATGAAGAATATTGAGAGAGATGTATAATAAATGTTTTAAAAAATAAAAATAAAAAACGAAATAATTAGCAAACAGGTTCTAAAATTTTATCACCTAAAAAAAGAGATTGACATTTGATTCTGCTTTCAGATCACAGACTATAGCCATATTCTATATGTCTACAATGCCTTGGCGTGATAGTTTTGTTGTCCGACTTTTTGTATGGCCAAAAAAAAGATTCATTGTTCTAAACATATGAAATCCAACAAAATCGTACTTAAAAAGAAAAATGAAGGTAAGATCTCGTGATATCCAACGGTTGAGATTTAGTAACACAAAGAACATAGGTTTGGTCAAAATAATACAACCACCGTACACGTGGTGCTTTGGACTATATAGATTTCACACACGTTAGACTATAGTGATTGAGAAGAATACTTGAAACTTTATTTCTTTTAGACTTATCGAATCCTTGAAACTTAATTGAAAAAAGAATTAATTAGTATAACACTCTAATTTTACATTGTGAAGGCTTCTAAGTTAAGCGATAGAGTGGTACTACTACTATCTAAACTCTTTTTTAATTTTTACATACTTTTCTTAATTTTTAGTCATCCGATCAATTAAATTGAAAAAGATTAAATGATATAAAATAATAAGGTGCATGAGAAATTAAGTAAATCTTGGTGTAGCCAAGTTTTCCACGATAATGTGCTTGTGTAATTCACATTTGAATATTTATTCTCGTAATTCATAAACTCATTAGTAAAATGAATATAATTTATGAAATAAATTTATTAATTGAGCGGTCTTAAAATGATGGTGGGTGATGCTAATTGAGCGCGACTGACTTTATTATACCGAAGAAAAGTAACCCCTTATTCATAGCCTCCAAATGACTTTCATCACCTGCTTTTCTGTCAGTATCTGATTAGCAAAGACCTTATCCTCCAATTTACGATCATTTTGGGGAGACGTGGCGCGGTGGAAATATATTTTTATTTAGGCTTTTTAGTTAAAATTGTGCTTGAGATTTGTATAACACATCACTTTGTTCTTTGGGATTGAAAATCAATAAAAATGGTCCATGAGATTGTTCATCATCCATTATTTTGGTCATTCAATTGAAAACTCTATTAAGTGTCCCGGAGCTCTTGGTTAGAAGTATGTGCAATTTTCAAAGTTTCGTAACTCAATTGTTTCTTAACCAAATTCGACCCATAATATATCAAAATGAAGATAGGAAAGTTAAGAATAAGATTATACCTATTTAGAAGCTCAATGGTTGCCGGAGATGCCAGAAAATAGCTTGAAAAGTGACTGGTCTATGGAAAAACTGGAAAACTCGCCGGAAACTGGGTAAATTTTAAACGTTCATAACTTCTTTAATACTCAACGAAATTGAGTGATTCAAAAACGAAAATCATACTTCTAGATGATACGAAGAGAATGGTACCTTTTTCGATGGCTAATTCACCGTGGTTTGGCCGAAAAACGACTCGAAAGTGGCCAACTTGAGACCAAGACAGCCACTTTCGATTAGTTTTCCGGCCACAACACAGGGATATAGCCATCTAATCAGGTACCATTATCTTTGTGTCGTTGAGAAGTATGATTTTCGTTTTTGAATCACTCAATTTCGTTCAGTATTGAAGAAGTTATGAACGTTTAAAATTTACCCAATTTCCGGCGAGTTTTCCAGTTTTCCAATGGACCAGTCACCTTTTAGCCTATTTTCTGTCTATCTCCGGAAATCATTGGGCTTCCAAAAAGGTATAATATTGTTCTACACTTTTCTATCTTCATTTTGATATATTATGGGTCGAATTTGGTTATGAAACGATTGAGTTACGAAGCTTTGAAATTGCCCAAACTTCCAGCCAAGAGCTCCGGGACACTTAACGGAGTTTTTAACGGAATGACCAAAATAATGGATGGTGGACAATCTCAGGGAGCATTTCTATTGATTTTCAATCTCAGGGACCAAAGTGATGTGTTATGCAAATCTTAGACACCATTTTGACTAAAAAGCCTTTTATTTATTTATCTTAGCAATTATCATTGCTTTATTTTCAATCAAGTTATTCGGAGCATCAAGCCAGAAACAGAAAATAAAAAGAAGTCATAGGAACATTGTACTTGAAGCCTGTACCTTGCATTCAACATTGGGAATTGGATCCACTCTGGATTTTAGTATCTGAAGTCTAAGGATCAACATATCTGAACTTCACAAAGTGACTTCGACGATCTCTATTAACTCATTTCGCTAGTACATTACACAAATCAACAGCTCTGATCTCTTTTACACACTAATCAACAATTCGTATATGTTGATCCTTAGGCTCCGGACACTAAGGTTTGGAGCCAATCCAATTCCTCAACATTGTACATGAACTTCCCACAGGGAAAAGTCAGTCTACAGTGATCAATTAGTATACTTGTAGCCTTTTATTTTCTAATTTGATTGCTCAGATAGATATTTAGTAGCATTATGTAGAGTTATTTTTTGTCACGTGATTAAGGTAATTACTGAATAACTGAACAATTCAATTGAAGACATGTTTAAGTTTATGATGTGTTTTCATACTTATAACTTGAAGTAATTATTCTGTCACTCGATACTATCACCTGACAAGAACAATCTACGAAATCTTTTCTGTGTCCTTTGAGAACTGCATACATATTTTGCATGATTTTCATCCTTTGAGACCCGCATGCATGCATCATGCTTAGTTTTTTATTGGTTTTCAAATCAGAGACCATATTAAACGGGAAAGGATCCTCTCCGGACTCCTTCCAGTCGGATCCTCAGGTTCCAGAAGATTGCCTGCAAGGCTTGCCTCCAGCAGAGCCGGGAAGCAATCGCAGCTTCTTCTCCTTCCTCAAACAGGGTCGCAAAGCCACAGTCGCAACCTTGCCTTGAAATAGGACCACGAAGCCATCGATCCCGACTACGATTTCGATGACGCAATCGTCTCCTCCACATCGGCGCCCCTCTCTCAACCTTCCCGCCGTCTAAACCATCGCCGCTGCATCCATGGCCGCTGCTGCCATCACAGCTTCTTCTCATTCCAATGGTGTCAAGGTCGGCTGAATGTTTTCTAGCCGTTCGATTTTCTTTTGAACGGATAGGATTGAAGGATCCTCCGGATCTGGATGGAAGGGATCCAGAGAGGATCCTTTCCTATATTAAACAGCATCTTAGCTTTGCCACTCAAAACCCTAGCTAGCAAAATATATATGGTTCAATATTATTATTCAAAAAATGCATATCAACGTCGTACTGGTCCATGGTTTTTGGTTCCACAGGGCCCGACTACGTAAGTCTGCGTCCCTCCAAATGGAAACCTTTACGACCAAATAAGAAGAGATTCTTAACGTGGAAATGCAAAAGCAGACATTACAGGGAGAAAAGAAAGGTAGAGAGCAAAGATGCCGTGAGAATAATTGGTTCTGCTGCTGTTGCTCAAGATATGAAGCCCTATATGACCTCCAATTTTATTGGCACCAATGCTTTTTTCCACATCACTGGGAAGATGATTCTCAGAAGTAGGCACGGGTCTTGTCCCAATTACATAAATAACAACTTTTATGGCATGGGTGCACTAGTATCGCAACATCTTGTATCAATAATACAATTACATGTGTAAGTTTTTCTCTAATAACATTGTATCATTGACACGAAATATGAGAATAATAATGTACTTGTACCATGTAAGTTGCTCACAAAGAAACTTTTTACCCTAAATTGCAAACTATTTTACCAGGAAATCAGAAATGTTTTCGGTGTGGTTCCTGTGGTACGGTAGAAATAATGGAAGTCCCCACATGTAACTATTTTGCAGAGTTGATATGGATTAGACAACCCACTTCCTAAGTGGGATGAGCATTTCATGAGTATTCCTTCTCACCACCTCTCCCTAGCAACCTCCACTTTTTCGAAGGGTACTTGCAGCATTTCATCAAGTTGAAACTAGTAATTTTAAAACACCAAATTTATTCGTCCAATGATGTTTTTGATCGATTCGAACTTAAGATATTGAAACTTGTAATTAGTGTTCCATAATTCAAAAATAAAATGATTTTTCAAAACCTTATTTATATCAAATAAATAATATACTGATCACGTATACTGACACATTATTTAATGAACAAATCTTATAACTCTAGCATTATTGTGATTCAAATTTGTGCAAAACTAATAGAATTTGAACTTAACCATTCGTTATAATAATTCTTTGCGGTTGCCAGGTTGTAAACTTATGTTCCAATAAAGGATAGTGACCCTCTTCCTGGGAATTGGATCCCCTCCTGAGCAAATGGTGGGGATCCTCATTATCCACTAACACGAGCCGTTGGATTTTGATCCAACGGCTACAAACAGAAAGTCCATTTAAAAGTTATAATAATTGTAGTCATTTGATCAAAATTCAACGGCCCTTATTAGTGAGTCATGAGGATCCCCACCATTTGCTCAGGAGGGGATCCAATGGACTTGTGAAAGAGAAAGATGTTGCAAAATCCAAATTGGTGTCCTCTCATATCCTGAAGTTGACTTTGTATTAGGAACTTGATTTTATTGAGAATTTTACAAACACTATATACACATTATAGTATAGTTTTCAACTTTTCAAATATTAAGGGCTCGTTTAAAAGTACTTTTAAATAACTAAAACTGCTTTTAGAGAAAATGTTTTCAGGATTTACTTGCATTTTTACTAATAATTGGTTCCAAAAATATTTTCATCAAAAACGCTTTCAGCCATTTTAAAAGTATTTCCAAACAAGCTTTAAAACTATTTTATTAAACCCCTAATAATAAAGTGCATATAGATGTTTAAACATGTTAGATTTCACTTTCAGAAGATTACTGGATTAAACCATTTGGTGCTTTTAGATTTACAAGCAAAAGAAGACAAGAAAATGAATGATTTGGTCCCAAAGCATCTCCTTATCTATGTGCAATTATAGGGACATGAAAGAAAGATGATAAGTTGGGCAAATATTTGATGGGTCACAGAGGTGAATGTGAGACACAAATTAGCCTAATGCAGGTAGCACACTTGGTGGTGGGAAAGCGTACAAAGTAAAGCATTATATTTTTCTATTTGGAAAAGTCATAAGCTCATGAATGTTTCCAACTATTAGGGTACAAAAATTGGAGCACACAAGACAATTGCATGCACCTAACCCTAGCTAGTTAAATTGTGGATTTTGGCATGTGAAGTTGTCACAAGTGCAATGAAAGTTGTACACTACAACATGGCTAGCTACATTGAAAGATTTTGCGTGTGAACAAACCTTTTTGTTATCTTGTAAGAATCTAATTCTACCAAAAAATGGTGGAGAGAGAGAGAGAGAGAGAGAGAGAGAGAGAGAGAGAGAGAGGAGGTTGGGGGAAAGTCATGATTTGCTTGGGGAGAGAGAGACCACAAAAGAACCCACTAAAGAGATAGAAAGTGGAAGATTTGTTTAGGCTTTTCGTTCATGGTACTTTCTCTCTCTATAGTGGGATGGTGTTTGTGAAAACGTTGGATTTGAGGTCCCAACTTTGCAGCAGCAGCATTTGCAACAAAACCTACACAAAGTAGGAAAACGACCCACGATTGAAGCCTTCTGTTTTCTTTGCATGTGAAACCCACTAATATACACCAACCATGAGTACACACACACACACATATATATGTATGTATGTATCTTTATCTGTGACTGTGTGTAAATGTGTATATATACTTAAAATGGGGTGTCCCTTATTTCAATCCCTCAAAAGTCGTTTCATTTATTTCCTCCAATCTTATAGGATGCTTGTATAAATATGTAGCAATTGCATTTGCCTTCCTCATCCTTCCAATTTTCTTGCCTACCGCGTATGGTTTTTAGCTCTTATCTTTTAGACCCTTTTTTTCTTAAATCTTTTGTAGCATGCATGCTCATGTTAGGGTGCTCCATCTGTTAGAATTTCCTACACATTTAGCAATGGACCAGAACGAATAGTGACCTGCTTAACCATCCCACGTAAAAATTTGTATGAGAGAAGTATAAAGAAAATTGTTTGTGGTTTGTTTTTGTTTGATCATTAATTTGTGACCAAGTTAGAAGTGTGGTAGTTTGAAACGGTAGGGAATCAAATTTGAGTGACTCGTTCAATGTTTTAAAAGGCCAAGGCTCAAGCAAAGTGTTTCATTGTTAGCCCCGCCTAGGCGAAGGTCTTGAAGCGTGAGGTAAAACCTTACTGGATTTAAATAATTGGGGACTGCTATGGGTTATTAAGAAAAAAATGGGAGACTATTGTAGGATATTAAAAAAAATGACTTGGCCAAAACGACATGAAGAGGAAAACTTTTTTTTTTTTTGACAAACGATAGTATCTACACTAAGGTGGTGGGGAAACTATCGTTTTTTCAAAAAAGATTTCTTAGAAAAAAAAGAAAAAAAAGTTTTCTTCTTCGTCGCGATCGTCTTCTTCGCGAAGACGTCGCCGCACAGTAACAATTATAAACTAGAGGACAGAGCCCTTTGATTTTGATTTCGGATCACTGATGTATCTAGGAACACCCAATCAACCGCCTCAGGCATGCCTCGACCACATCTAAACGAGTTTTCACCTACTCCCACTGGGTAGAGGTGTTATCACTCCTACCCTGTCTCCAAAGCCACCTAGGCCCACCTCGGGGTGTCTTGTTTAAAACATTAGACTCGTTACATATAAGGAGTCAAGTAATGTTCAAATGTCAGCAGTCATTCCTTCTTGCAGATAAATAAGAAATTGAGTGATTCATTACATGTAAGGAGCCAAACAATATTAAAAATAAAAACACTTTTTAATAAACTCCCTGCTTAGTAGGTTACGAATAAATCAAACCCCAAAAAGTGCAAAAAAATGGTTATGCAAAGATTTTGAAAAAAAATTAAATTTAAGCTTACAAGACCAATTATTTCTTAAATTCATATATTTCCATGAGGTAGTTTGGGCCTCATAGAAATGCAAAGGTAACACAATTCACCATTCGAGCCGCAAAGCCTACTTCCAATAGAAGGATTAATTTTGTCAACCATCCACCAAATAACAGTATATAGATACTAGGAATAGCAAAATGGAAATTCCGAAGAAAACAAAAATAAAGCACCAGCACCCCGAGGATTTACAAAAGTGTAGCAACAGAATTTCAGCAACAATGGACTCAAAATATCGGGATCATAAACAGTGACCCGGACTCCATCAAGGTTTCCTTCCGGCAGTGAATCATCTCCGACATCAGTGTTGCCGCCAGAACGCCAAAATCAACTTTCAACCATTGGTTCGGGGTCAGAAGATGGTTCTGTGAGAGATGGCTGTAGGAGAGATCTGTTGGATTGGCGTACAGAATTGAAAAGAATGTCCTTGATAACCTGAGCAAAGACAAATAAGAGCAACTGTGTTAATTAAGAACAAATTGGACGTTGCTATAAGACTCCACTGCACAAGCAAACAGAGGATATATGAAGATTGGCACGGCCAGGGGTTACCTGTGACATCAGACCATGCACCTGCTCGACAGTTATCTTTGCACTGTCACGAGTAATTTTGGCAAGTTGGGATTCTTCCTGCAAATTCATGAAGCCATTCAAATTCAACTACTGGAAATATAGGTAATCAGCGTGAATGATGGTTAAATAATAACAAGATTCTCATTATGTAACATTCTTCTCTTAATCACAAATCTCTCCTGCACATGAATGAAATCACCCAGGCATGCATTCTAACATTACCTGGATCTAAAATGCCTATCTATATGGGGGCAAGTGGGACCCATATAGAAACGATAGCAGAAGACAAACTGTGGGTACTACAATTCTAAACAGTTGAATTTGTTGAACAAAAACGTTTTTTTTTTAATGAGTGGCAGGCAAACAAGTTGAATTTCCATATAGCATGATATCCAGTGGCTGCTAAATTTTAAAACAGAATCCAATGTTCCAGAGAAGATTCAAAAGTGCTATATTTTTGTTTTCCTGGTTTCTTTTGGAAAAATAAATAAATACAAAAACTTCAAAACTGTTTCAAAGCTGAGAACAAGAATCAAGAATACAAGAAACAACACAAAGGCAAGTCCACATGATTCTCAGACTAGGCAAATAATTTGGTTCTTTATCCTTTTGACTTTCTTCTTAATATCTACAGAACTAGGTATACATATATTTATCAGTTTGGTTTCATGAAAGAGAGAGAATAGAACTCAATGATAAGGGAGAATGACACTATGTTCACACATCAAGTTTGCATGTAAATCCACTCATAGACATATAGAATGACGAATTTTATAAATGTGTATTTTGCATAGACTAGATGAATATAAGGAGTGGCACTGGAATCCATACCACCTTCCTGCCCTAACCTTCTCTACGTGTGTGTGTATATATATATATATATATATATATATATATATATATATATATATATGAGTAACAGATTCCACTTAGCAGTTATACTTGTATGGTCCAAATCCATTTAAAAGATAGCTCTTCTAAATCAAATGAGCGAGATAGAGGGAAATGGGAAGAGAGACTTACCTCTCTCTTTCTTTGTGGGGGTGTTATTAATGGCCCAAAGCGAGAATGAGCCAAATGATTCTCCGCTTGCTCTAGCTTTTCAGCTGGCATGATGCAAAAAACACAACTTAATATTCAGTAAATAATCTAAGATATATGGAAAATACTTGAATAGGTAATATGGACAGGTAAGAAAGTACCTAGATCAGAAATTTGTCCAGCAACATAGTCTCCATTACCCAATAAAGGTGAGGAAGAAAGAGTATTCACCCAATACTTGTTCCAGAGCAGATCCAAGAGGTGAGTGTCAAGAGAAGACTTGAAATAAGTGATATCCAGAGAATAATACTGCATACACAAATACAAAAGAAGTTTCAGATAGTAACAAACCAAAGTTCCGCATAAGAACTCTAGGATAATAACATCATACCTGTTTACAGTGAACACCAAAGTCCTCAATTTTGTTCAGAGGAATGGTCTGATACTCGGAGACAGGATCGTCTGGAGGCTTATATCCATCTGGGTACGTCCTGAATGCACCAATGTCAACTTTTCCAGCAGACACTGTCCGAGTTGGATCAATAACAACAGCCAAAAAGGGCTCCTGATATTGCTGGTTAAGCATCTGCGTCGAAACATCAATACCCGAGAGCCAGCATCCATAACCCGGATGAGAATGGTACCACCCAACCACATTCTCCAACCGCCCCGCCTAGGCAATAAAACACTCAGTAAGCGGATTAACCTTGCACAAATAGAACTAATATATGGACTCCAATACAATAACCCTACTCCACCAATTAACAACAAAATTTGAGAAACTATATGTCCCAACACAAACCCCACTAAGAAACCTAGCAAATTCAATTTCTCAGCAACTATGTACGAAAAGAGCAGCAACTCAATGACGCAATAGCCCAACAACAGCAGCAATTAGGGTTTCTGAAAGCCCAAAAGTTCATGCCTTAAACATTGAAAAACACAAATAATTTGAAAAAAAAAATCACAAACCTGCTTATTGGTTTGGGAATAATCCACCATATACTCATAGGCATCAGCCTGAGCATTAACCCTAGTCTCAGTCCCTTCAACAGGCAAAGCAAAAGCGTCCATGACGATAATGGCGTCGCCGTCGGTCTTGCCCTGCATGAGGCCCATGACCTCGATGGTCCCGCCAGACCGGGCGTGCACAACCATCTTCAAGAGCGCGAGGGCGGAGATCTTGACGCGCTTGAAGTAGTGGGGGTCGTTGGCCCAGGGCTTCTCCTGCTGGAACTTGACCTGAGCCGCCTCGTCGTAGTAGAATATGGCGTCGGCCGTCGGGTCCGCCTTCGGCTTCGCCACGCTCGGCGGCGTGTCCATGGGGATTACGTTGTTCTCGAGCTCCCATGTCTGCTGGGCTATTTGCGCGTCCATGGTGTTTGCGAAAATGTCTCTGAGAGACACTACTGCGTCCTTTGATGTTAATGTAATTAAGCGAAGTCGATTTCTACTAAGAAAATAAATAAATCGCCATTGGGCTGCCTTTTGTGTTTTTAGGGCTCCTTCGGAGAAGAGAAAGCCCAAGGAGCAAAAAATAGTTTTTATTATTATTATTATTATTTTATTTTTTAAAGATCGATATTATATTTTAAACAAGGGTGCAACTTGGCCGGATTGGTTGAATTAGATGGTCAACTAATCCAAACCCAAGATTTGGGTTTGGGTGGGGTTCAAGTTCATGCAAGTTTATTTGAGTTCGAGTTTAAATTGTGCTCGGGCTTACTTAGGTTGGATTCGAGTTTGCCCAACTTTATTGAGTTCAATTTTGTAACACCTTATTTTGTAAAATATTTCAAATTTTCATCAAACAATGTCAATATATATTAGTTAAAATTACAATTTTACACCATCATAATCCATACGGATGTTAAACCAAATAGTGTGGAGACCACTTCTAATATTTCAACCAAGCGAAGTTGAAATAAAATTACAAGAGACTACCAAAGGAAAGGTAAAAGAAACATTATCATTCATTGTTCAAATAAAACCCAACAACAAACTTCAATTATTGTCTTCCCTAAACTTGTACCTTCCTTATATTATAGGAAGCGGGATGAGTTTGCGTTGACATGGGCAGGCAAGAAATCAGCCAACCTAATAAATGATCGGGTTGATGTCGAATCGGGTTTGGGCGGGTTTTTACTTCATTCTAACAAGCTCGATCGGGTTTGAAACCAAGTGGGGCATGGGTGAATTCGGATTGACCAACCCAAGTTGCACACCTTCTTTAGACTAATTTACACGGTATGGGATTCAAATTTATGTGCTTAGTGAGTTGCACATCCACTGTAACCAATGTGACCATGTCCACGTCCATTGAAGCAAAAGATAGTTTGTTATGAACTGTTTTGCTGATTCTAGCTAATTGTAGCATAATAGCCTCTCTGCACGTGCAAACGCGTTTACTTGATTCTTTCCACTTGCAAATGTTGTGTTCTTTTTCTTTAGCACAGGGACCCAAAGCCAATTAGTGTAAATCATATGAAGGTCGAGAGATCCCGGCAGTATCAGCCACTATAAAATTGCCTACAAGGAGGAACAAAATCATTACAATTCGCGAGCCATGCAAATGCAAGGTTCACTCAACATGAGAAAATTTGGAGAGCTGTTACAACTTACAACACATTGTGCACACTCAAACAGGCGGTTTTCACAATTCCAATTAATTAGGAACATTCTCTACAACATTTTAAGTCTAGCTAAACGTGGACAAAGACCCGTGGTGTAAATACCTGACGGTAATTCCTACCCTGTTCCTGTTGACATGGAATCCCAACAAAACGAAACACATTTGCCAAATTACATAAGTTAGTATACAATAAATTACACTGTAAGGTACAGAAACCACAATTCTGTGTCATTTGCCCCGCGACCTGCCTCTCCTGTTGGATCTAGTTGGTCTCTTTCCCTTCTGCTTCTCCACAACGTCAGTCTTGGTTACCGGGCTTGGCTGGGTCAGCTCCTGTGATAACTCATTGGGCATACTAGAGCTGTTTTGGGAGCCACTGGCAACGAAATCATTGTCCTTCGTGACATCAATATAATTTTCAATCAGTTCGTGGACCTCAAAAGTAGCTTCATTCAAATGTGCGCCATCGTTTTCCTTTGTGGCACCAATATCGTTTCTGTTTTTTTTGGTGACCTCGCCAGTAGGTTCATTCAAAAACTCACGGTTATCATTTAAACTGACTGGATTACTTTCCCCATTGAGCATGGAGTTTTCTTCTGTGCCCAACTGTGCAGACAAACTGAAACGAAGAAAGGCAATGCAATAAGATTATGCAGATAATGCAGCACCAAAACAATGACATCAACAACCGCTTACTCAGCTACTGAAGAACGGAAACCATTTGTGGTATAAGCACTTCTTGATGCAGTCGCTTCTGTTGTCAAGCACGTTACATCGTGTAATTTTGAATCTGAAACTGAAAAGTAAATAGAATATAAATACGAACGCCTGATGCACAACCAAAATGCTTAGTCAAATGTCAACTACTATCCAACAACTGAACTTCAAAGATTTATGAATGGCATCTTTCAGACTCGATAAATTATTCGGTACAAAATAGAACTGCGTCATCCAAGCTACAGACATAGTGTTCTATCCCAATAAAACAATGATATAACTGGAATGGTATTACTTGCTGACACAATATGGTGAGAGTATATGCATGACACGTCAAGTAAAATAGTTATAGGTGATAGGCTGATAGCACATATAATTCCATTGGAAACGAAGACCAAGTGAGATGAACTTGTCCTCCCACAGTATCTAGTTTTTTGAGTAAGTCTACCTGGATAAAGTGTTGACATTCAGAGTTTCAAGCACATATACTTAACGATGATATACTACCGAACAGTAAAGACACAGTTCACACTAGTTATTCAGCCAGACAAAAAAAACTCCTTTGCTACATATACATATTAGTACAATACATTTGAATGCCGAAATGGCCAGCACAATATCAAACATATAACCTGTACAATAACAACACAAATGTGTATGCTTATATAACCCACACAATGACAGGGTCGAAAAAGTTCACCTTGTATGGTTCCTCCGACCACTGAATTTTGTTGTTCAGACCCATTAGTGTCCTTATGTCCATCAAAATCACCAGCACCAGCATCACTGTGACATACAATGGGAATTGAATGTGATAAGCCAAACAAATATCGAGGGTACAAAATGGAAAAATAAAGGAGGAGGGGGAGAAGGGGGAGGAGAGGGAGGGGGGGGAGGTGGGGAAGGTGAAGGAAAGATCAAAATCACCGACCCAAACTGTACAGAATGGGAGTTAGGCGCAGCTTGGCCCTTGTATCAGACATGCTCAACAATAGTAGTTACTAATATGAGGATGCTAGGAAAATGAAATATCAACTATTTCTTGTAATTTTTAAGTTTTTATTTAGAACTGCTCCTCAAACACAGGAGCCGTGGTATTCGGAGACAAAGAGTAGATGTTGCCTGACAAGTATTACTGTGTCTTATCATGCTGAGGTCAGATGACACCTTTAAGTAAACTACAAGTTGACATGCATAAACAACAATTTTAGGTTAACCACAAGCTGATATTTGAAGAATCATAAGCTTGCTTTCAAATGGAACCTGTAATCTAATAACGATTTTTGGGTATGCATTGAATAATTTTTTAAGAAGCTATAAGAATTAGTTGACAGAAGTTTTCTTGGCTAAATAAGATACAATTTCGTGAAGGAGCAAACCTGGGAGCAGTCTTGATATCTTCAGATGCCTCGAGTCGTTGTCCAGAGCTTAACATCTCTTCTAAGGCATTCTGAGAACCTATTTGATGGACAAACTTAGTGAGTAAAAGATGAATTAAAGGTATAGTATACTCATACATATGCATTAATATGAATGTCCAAAGGAAGAAGATAAAAGTGAAAATTACAAGAAGCATCACCCTTGCCACCCATAGAAGCGGCATCTGAATCCTTCACAAAAAGAAAAGAAAAGGTTATAACAAGACATCTGGTAGCGCAATCTTTATCAGACTTAAAGAAAAAATAAATAAACCATATGTTAGTAGTCAAATTGCAACAAAATGATACATATGCCTAAACAGTTGCGGTGATTTTCTTCAGAACTGATAATTACCGGAAGTGGCAAATCTTCTTTCTGCAATCCATATTGTGTCTTCTCCGAAACTGAGAAAGCAGAAGATGGGTTATTTCCTATAATTTATTTTCCTTATACTCTAAAAATTTATAGGGGAGTGTTACTAGCATTCCAAAGTAGTCATCTTAAACTACTCTTTTGTTCATTTCTCTATAAACTCATTTTCGTTGAAGTGTTTATGGAAATTGTTGAATTAAGAAAGTTTTTAATTGGTTGACTGAAGAGAAAGAGAATCCCTAGTGTCTTCCCCAAAACTATACGAGCAGAAGATAAGGTCCCACATGTTAGTTTTATTATATTTAATTTCCTTATATTCTAGAAGTTCAAGGCAAGTGTTATTGGAACTCCGAAATAGTCATTTTGCACGACTGTTCTCCTACGATTTTTCTCCTTTCATTAATATCATCTTCATAGTAGGGTTAATGGAAATTGTATCAATAAATTCTGAGATTAAAATAATTGAAGAGAATATAAGGGAGGAGCGTATGCAGACTATTTTGGAAAGCCAACACAATCTCCCATAAACTATAAAATTATGCAACTTATTCATCCACTGATGACAGTGGATTATGGGACTAAACCAACAGATTTACTGCATTCCAGTCAAGAAAAGATACCGTCGGAGCCATTGGACGCAGTTATTCCTAAGGACAAGGTCAAATTCGAACCTACGGCATTTTTAGAATTGTGAAGTTCATCTCCCACATCATCTTCTCGTTGGCCACCCGGAAAAGAACCCAAGACACTTCTTTTTTCTAAAGCAGATGTGGACCAATCAATTCTTGTAGAAGGTAGGGACCTCAGCAGTTCTTCTGTTGCCTTAGATCGCACTCTTCGTATTTCCTCCTGAATATTCCAGGACCCTGTAGCAGGGGCATCCCTTTTCAGCTGCATTAAATTTTCAGATAGCACAATCAGCATATCAATAACGACATACATTCCCTAATTTCTGTTTCACTAACTAAAACACAGAACACAGAAAGAAAGAAAGAGAGAAAGAAACATGTGAGGTTCAACATCAACATCCAATGTCTTATTTATTAAGTTGCATTTTCAATTAATAAATGGTCACTACACATTTATATGAGAAAAAATTTCTGTCATGCTTCATGTTCCCAGATGTGAGTGACAACGCCGTCATTGGACCCAATAAATTGTCTTGACACATCGATAAGTTCTCTGTGGATCCACTCTACTAGGTTAATGTTTTGGCTTGTCTGCCTAAATATTAAATCACTAACTTTTCAAGGGTTTCTCTGCATTTTACAACTTTACAACCTATCCTTGCTTACAAAACAAGCTCTTCTTACTTGACCCAGCATACACAACACAACCTGACATTTTTTTAGTCACTGCAAATCGACAGACTCCGTAAAATCTGCAACTCAGCCTTGCTTTGCATAACACAGTTACACATAATACAATAACCAGAACTCCCCTAACCCACATATCTTTCTGATTCAGAAAAAGTCATCATCCATTTAAACAACAAACACCCAATCTTAAACTGAGTTGGCTAGTCTTTGTTCACTTTGAAAGTCGATCTCCAGCCTCAAGTTTTGTCACATACATTTATCATTAACCAAGACCTGGTATCTATATGGACTGGAGTACTAAATAACCTCCCGTTAGCAATACTGTTTTGAGTTTAGAATCTACATCCTACCTGTCAGAAACCCAAAAGTGAAAAAGATATGACGAGAAAATTTCCAAATGGTACCTTGGATGTAGACACAGAATTGCCAACAGTTGAATATGGGGTTTCTTCGTTGAAAAGTTGCATCCCTATTGATGACGGAGATCTCAGTTCTCCATGCTTAATAGAAGGAGATGCCCATGGAGGACGTGCCCGCATATACACTTTGGCCACATCCACCGGTGAACCACCTTCGTCTTCACCACCCTGCCCCAACAGGATCAAATTGAAAATGTGATACATCAGACTTTGGTATGTCAACAAATTGCTAATATAAACTCAAGGAGACGGTAATAGCATATATCTTCGATGTAGTTTTCTTTCATCAAAATATTAAAAAGCTTACAATTGCTTATTTGACATAAAAAGACAACTTATGGAAGATTTCACCCCAAAGATAAAATGCCAGACACGGGGAAAGAGACAGCACATGATAGCCATGATATAATACCAGAGGAAAGAGCACTAACTTGTGGGAACATAAGAGCGCTCAAGGTGTGGGTTCCATGATCCAAAACTGGCTTTGAAGTTGATCCCAATCTCTTCTCACTCAACCATTTTTTTGCCTCCATAACAGGACTCTCTACATCTGCAATGCAATTAATACCAAAGTTAAAAAGTAATTGGTAAAATTTCTAAACCTGTTTCGCTGGAAACTGTTTTGTTAGGTGTCTCACCTGGTCTTGTATTCTCTGCACCTTCAGCATTGGTAAAACCTACGACTCTCGATTTAATAATCTTTATTAATCTATCACATTCTTCCCTGGTAAAAAATAAAGTTGAAGTCAAATAACAAGTTAATAGGAACGAAGAATAATTAGCAGAAAGGTTGCATGATACACAACAGTTTGTGGAAACCTCTCTATAACACAGATTTCAGACCAATACAGTATAGAACCCATAAAACATTATGTTCATGGTAGAGTGCTTATAAATTGAGGACAAGGCCAATGAATCAAGGCATATCCTAGCCTTGAAGTGTGAAGAACCATCTTTTACTTTGATAGAAGAACCATGCCTAAGCACTAAACCTTAAGAAAATATTTCTAGAAATCAAGGTTCAATAACACGAGATTCTCGAAGTAGAATAAGAATTTACAGACCTCAATGCAGAAAATAAATTAGGATGATATAAATACACAAACAAATGACAAGCAAACATTACAAGTCTAATATAAGTAGAAGAAGGATGAACCGAACAACAACCAAGGAAAATCCAAATGTGAAATATAAAATTATAATGATTCATCTTTAATCAAGAAAGTGCAGCATTACCTCGAGAAGGTCTCCTGCATAAGTAGTTGTTCAATTACATGCTTCTTGTTGCTCTTCCCTAGTGTTGCTGGGGGCTCCTTCTCAAGGAACTTGATCTCATCTGATGTCCCATTCCTCTAATTCAACAACAAAAATCAACATTGCATGCCTAATACAAGAAAATGAAACTGTAGAAGCTAAGAAAAACCGAAAAAGTGGTTTAACTACACGTATTGTGTTACTGTTCATTGTCCCTGGACAGCCCTGAAATTTATACCTCACAAAATTCTTGGTAGCCCCACATCATATCCTTTTCTTACTCAACTAAATCGCTTACCACAAGCTTTTTCCACAACTTTAGTTCCCAAATAACCCATTGAAACCATCCTTAAAGATCACCTTCAGTGCTGTAAAATATTCACAGCCTCCTTTTTGTTCCTTATCATCCCCATGAGTATAAAAACCTCAAACTAGTTTTCTACAACCTAAGGATATGACTACAACCTCTTGTAGAGCCCCATACACGAGCTTTCTAAATTTGTACGTTCATCAATGGGAAATTGGGCATGAGTCAAATGACCTAACTGTTTAAAACATGTAGTATAAGTTCTTTCAAATGCTCAAAAAATTGCTCAATTGTAAGCATAATGATGCATGCAGTACAACTGAACAATACAACATGTAGGGCTATTACCTTATTCAATCCATCATCTTCCTGGGTCGAAATATCTTCATTATCATCATCAGCCTCATTGTCAGTCCCATCCTCTGAAAAATTAGACAAGACATCCAGTAAAAGGCCACGAAAACCAAAGGGCAGCATTCTTTTTTCTTCACTAAAGCACAAAACTGCCATACTCTTTAATACATCAGACAAACCAAAATCCGCCACAGCTATGTACATATATAGCAAGATTAAGAAGGAAAAAAAAAGAGTAAATTGTAGCAATGGTCTCTTAACTTTAACTTAATTGGAGAAATGGTCCCTCAACTAAAAATTCATTACCATTGGTCCTTCAATTCATCAAAACGTGCAGCTATGGTCCCTCAACTAAAAATCTATTACCATTGGTCCCTCAACTTTAATCCAACTGGAGAAATGGGCCCTCAACTTTAACCCAATTGAAGCAATGGTCCCTCAACTTTAACTCAATTGTAGTAATAGTTCTTCCAACATAACTCATTTTGACAAAATTCTAACAAAGTTGACAAAAATGACTATAGCTTTATGTTTTGATGAGTTGAGGGACCCCAATTGTAGCAATGGAGCTTCCAACATAACTCATTTTGACAAAATTCTAATGAAGTTGACGAAAAGGACCATAGCTACACATTTTGATGAGTTGAGGGACCAATGGTAATGGATTTTTAGTTGAGGGACTATTGCTCCAATTTGATTAAAGTTGAAGGACCATTGCTACAATTTACTTGAAAGAAAATGCCATCTTTAAAATAATTTATTTTCCAAAAAAATTACGTTTTCTCCTAAATTCCAAGCATGTAGCACACAATTAGAACAGTAAACAATCTCCAATTTTCTTAGCACCAAAACCTAATCGACCTACACATTCAACCTATCAAAACTAATTTCCGGATCAGAACTAAGTACAGTATCAATTTCCGGCATTTCAACTACGAAATTACCAAAACATACACAAATTGAGCTTCATATAATCACTGTAAACACATACAAATGCAAAATTAGATTACCTGAGGAGGAAGAGGAGGAGGAAGAAGAGTCAGGACCAAAGACGGAGGAAATAATCTTCCCGGCGCCGCTGGCAATCTTACGAGTAGGCGAGTAGATGAGCCGGGAGAACCAATTAGGGTTTTCGGGTGGTGCGGGATTGACAAACCTAGGCCGGTCGTAGGGAGTCCTAGCACCGGCATACCGTCGAGGGCGGACAATTTTGCCGCCGGATCGGGAGTCTAGTGCTCGGCGAGATCTGGAAGTGGCGGCGGTGGCCATGGCCGCTCTCTCATGTGAAGGAGGGAACCAAAAAGGGAGGGAATGAGAAATAGATAGGAGTCCGTTGTGGAGGTTAAAAAGGGCGTGTTGGGGTTTGCTTGTGTGTTTTTCGCAGTCTGTCTTATCAGAAAATTCTATTCGTTGAGGTTTGTATTGTGACGGTTATAACTATTTTGTTTTTTTGTTGACTATTTTATTTGGATTTTCAGTTCTAAACAAGTCATTGTTGGTGTACTTTACTAATCGGAACCGTTCAGTATTTTAGAATCATTCGCTCATATATATATATATATATATATATATATATATATATATATATATGTATATATCTATATCAGTGACAGAGTCAGAATTTTATAACAACGAGATTATAATTTGAACCAAGGGAACATCATCGGATCATTTCGTCTAGCTTATTATCTGCCTAGTTATGCTGCATTTGTCCATTTTGTGGGGGACTATCATGTAAGCTTTTTATCGAACATAAGAAATAAAAGACGAAAGACAAGGGAAAGAAAGATAAAAATTCTACAAATAACTATACATGGGGTTGCACAAAAGAAATAGCGGTTTGTAATTCAATGTTTCTAACTTATTCTTTCAGTTTGTCGCAGTCATGTATAGTGTCATACACAAATATACATATAAATACATACTAAAATTATGGAGCTATTGGGGTCATGAGCAATCAATGACCTCATGTTGGTTGCCACTGTATATACTAACTTTTTGTCACAAGTTTATGTAGGGCAATTGGCTTTTTTATTCTTTTTATTTTATTTATTTTAGATATTTTTTGTTAAAATCTATTTTGAAAAAAAAATGAATTTACTAGTCATAAATGTTTCGAGGGTATTCAACTAAAATCAAAATTTAGAAAGAAAAAGAGAAATCGGAGGAGATCGAACTCGCACTAAAGTGTATAAGCATAATTGTTTGTTTTGCCACAATATGATGAAAGAAGGCAGTACGGAGTTGAAGAATTTGACTTTGACTTTTAGAAGCATACCGTTGTTGGAGAGCGAGCCAAACGGTACGAGCAGTTTGGAAACGGGTAGTGACAATGAGAGCCTTGTGTGGCCAAGGGAGCCATTGATCCATGAAAGAGATTGACAAAACAAGTCAGAATCACCAGAATACCAGAGATATTCCTACAAGTAAAGAGATTGACAAAACAAGTCGGAATCAATATGTGCAGGAAATTAGTGATTACTTCTATCACCTTTTCTCCTCAATCCATAGAGACAAAATGTAGGAATTAGACGGTTTTTCTGGGCATGCCTTTTATTTGGTAAGTAACATCGATGAAGCTACTGTGAAAGCTACAACCTTAGAAAGATTCAAGAATAAATTTAATTGGAGGCTCCATTGTATATTTAGACCAAATCATTAGTCGCCACTCGAAACACAATGGGGAGAGGGAAAAGATTTGAGAAGGAAGGTGTCTGAGCAAACAAAGATAAAATTGAGAAAATTTGAAGAAAAGAAATTGAATTAGAAAACAAAAGAATGAAGGTCACATGAGGTAGCGGGGTGGCAAAAAGAGAGAGAGGGGCAAATGTAGAGGGGTGATGGGAAGGTAGAGGGTGAGGGGAGGAAGAATCCAAGAGAAAGCGAGGTGGGAGGAAACATAAAGGGACGGAGGGAGAGAATGAAGGAAGAAGTAAAAAGACGGCACGGTGGGAGGAAACATAAAGGGATGGAGAGAGAGAATGAAGGAAGAAGTAATGAAGGAAAAAGTAAAAAGACGGCACTGTGGGAAATAGAGGGGAGGCGGGAGGTCTGCCACTTAACTAAATTCATCTTAATTACACGGGGATTAAAATTCAAACATCAATGTAGAAGAGAAGCACATTAGTCTAGCACTTAAGTAAGGCCAAATATTGTAACACTTTGATGGGTTTCTTAGTTTCTTTTATTAATGTTAGGTAGATGAACTTTTTGGACCATATTTGTAAATCATGTAATATGTTACTAATAAAAAATAAGCACGTTAATCAACACTTAAGTAATAATTTAATCATAAATAATCACGTCATATGTTTACAAAATATGATTTAAATAGATGGACATCCTAGCATTACTTTTTTTTTTTTGGGCAATTAAATCCAGTCCAAAAATCCAAGCTATTTCTTAAATTTTTTAATGGATGTATGACATTGCAACAAATTCGTAAGTTGATATATAACATTGTAATGTTTAAAAGATGAGATATGAGATTGTGGTGCAACTCAAAGTTGAGGTGGTTTCATATAATTTACCCAAAAAATTTCAAGCAAAACATATTTAAAATAAAGTTGAACACAACTAAATCTGAAGAGGTAGTTGTATTAAAAAAACAACCAAATCTTTTGCATAAAAAAAAAACAAGAAGAGTTAGTTGAAAATGATTTATTTGTTATATGGGTACATTATTCAACAAGTGTGCAAAAAAAATTGAATGCAACGTGGTTGAACATATTTAGTTATTATATTTAAGATTAGCATATGGGCACACACAAAATGTGTGAGAAATTTTTTTATTTCTGTTTTTGAAATAGAAGGAGAGAGGAAGGGAGTGATAGAGAATGTGGGAGTAGGAATTTTTTTTAAATTTATAATTAGAGATATGCTAGGATTAATGTAAGTGAGGTTTTGAAAAGAAAAAAAAAACAAAATTTGGTTGTGTGAAATTACATTTCTGTCCCATATTTCTTATTCATGTTCTGTAATAATTAGAGGGTTAAACTGGTAATTTCATAGGATTTTGGTTGAAAATGAGTTTTTTATTAATTAGTAGAGATTCTACGATTCTATAAAATTTTCTATTCTATCACAAAATAATAATTTACAAAATTGAATTTACATTGTTTTACCTTTTTATATTGGTCTCGGATAAGTTTTAAAAAGGTAATATTTTTTTTTTTATCAACAAGTGTGAAAAAAAGGAAAGAGATTCTCTTCGGATCTACACATTCAGAGCTTAGGGATCAAATGATTCAAGCCTTTAAAATTTGATCCAACGGCTAAAAGTAGAGAAGATCATTTGATCCCTAGATCCAGATGCATAGATCCATAAAGTATCTCTTCCCGTGAAAAAAAATAGGCTTTTTAGCCAAAATGGTTCCTAAGATTGGCATAACTTCTCACTTTGATTCCTGATATTTGAAATGGATAGAAATTGTCTTGAATTTGTCCACCATTAATTATTTTGATTTTTTCTCAAAAAAAAGTCAATAAATAAGGATAAAATGATGAAAATACCATCAAATATTGTCAAATATTTTCCCCCATTGTTTATTAAATTGAAGGTATTTTTGTTATTTTGATCCTTATTTAATAGAATTTTTCACGAAATAATCAAAATAATTTATGCTTGCCAAACTTAAAGACCACTTCTAATTATTTTAAATTTCAATAACTAAAGTGAATAGTTTTGAAATCTCAAGAATTGTTGTAGGCTTATTTGATTGAACGATCTAGGGTTTAGAGAGAGAGGGGGCCGACCACTATTAGAGAGAAGAGAGATTGATTTAATTGTGAGGTGTGTTTGATTCACCCCATTGTGTCTTTATTTATAGTAATAGGAAGGGTAAAACCTTTCTCTTTAGGATTACAATATTTAATAGGTAATCTAATCCTAATAGGAATATAAGATACATTCCCAGATTCCCTAGGATTTACACAATCACATTCATATTCTAAATATGACTGCAACACTCCCCCTTGAGTGTGTAAATACTCAACAAACCATCGCATCAGATCTTCAGCAGATAAGTTAGAATAGTTGATAAAGTCATCAGCATAACGGGTGATCGCGAGTCTCAAAAATTTATGTGAAGTATGCATTTGTAAAAACTCACAAAAACCTTGCTATGGTAAACCCCAAGGAATGGGGAAAACCCATAGGCTAAGGAGAAAAGTAAGAGAATATGCATAACGTCTAAAACACTCATCAAACTGGACAAAGGTAATGAACTCATCGAAGTATGATCATCCCCGGATGGGTGCCTCATTAAAACCTCGTTACGTAGCAAAAACCCAATGGGAAAAATGCTCCTAATCGTAGGAAAAAGAGTACATTAAGATCATATGAGTATGCTTCTAGATACTTCCCCTGAGTTAGACATAAATTCTAAATAAGAAAACTACGAGCTATTCAATTCAGATAATTTACGCATACCGATTCCTTGGACGAGCTTCTGAAATGTAGACTTGGGCAATGACTTGGTAAAGAGATCGGTCAGGTTGTCCTGGGAATGGATTTGCTTGACTTCAATATTCTGATGCTGCTGCTGCTAGTGTGAGTAAAAGAACTTCGGCGCTATGTGCTTGGTGTTGTCTCCCTTGATGCATCCCTTTTTCAGTTGCTCGATACATGCTGCATTGTTTTCAAAGATCGTCATAGGAATGTCAACGACTGATGTAAGACCACTAGTGCTTTGAATGTGTTCCATAACTTCTCTCAGCCAAAAGCACTCACGCGATGCTTCATGTAGGGCGAGAATCTCAGCATGGTTAGATGAAGTCGCAACTAGTGTTTGCTTGGTAGACCTCCAAGATATAGTGGTGTCTCCAACGGTAAAGACATAATCCGTTTGAGAACGTGCTCTATGTGGGTCAGACAGATATCCAACATTTGTGTATCCAACAAGGCGAGAATCAATTCGATGGCCATAGGGGGCGGCAACACTTGGAGATTCACGGGTATAGAACAACCCCAAATTTGTAGTACCTTTGAGGTAACGGAAAATGTCTTTAACGCCATTCCAGTGCCTTCGTGTGGGCGCATTGCTGTATCTAGCCAATAGATTCACAAGGAATGAGATGTCGGGTCTAGTGTATTGAGCCAAGTACAATAAAGCCCCAATTACACTTAGGTAAGGAACTTCGGGTTCCAAAATCTCTTCCTCATCCTCTTTTGGACGGAAGGGATCTCTTTTAGCATCTAAAGTCCAAACGACCATGGGTGTACTCGAAGGCTTCGCTTTATCCTCATTAAAACGTCGTAACACCTTTTGGGTGTAGTTTGATTGATGTACTAGGATTCTATCCGAACAATGCTCGATCTCCAGGCTAAGACAGTATCGAGTTTTCCCAATATCCTTTATCTCAAATTCTAATTTCAAGTGTGTAGCAATTTCCTCAAGCTCTGTGGGAGTCCCAATGAGGTTCATGTCATTGACATAATCTGCAACGATTGCAAATCTGGAATGTGACTTCTTTATGAACATACATGGGCATAGTTCGTTGTTCACATAACCTTGACTTGTCAAATATTCACTCAGATGGTTATACCACATCCGTCTGGATTGTTTTAATCCGTAGAGTGACCTCCTCAACCTAATTGAGAGAGTGTTCCATGGTCTATAACTATTTGAGCCAGTCAATAGAAGTCATTCTGAAACTTTCATATAAATTTCCGTATCTAGATCCCTATAGAGATACGCGGTTACCATGTCCATAAGCTGCATATTCAGTTTTTCAAAAACTACTAAGCTGATTAGGTAGCGGAACGTTATAACGTCCATTACAGGGGAATACGTCTCCTCGTAATCAATCCTTGGGTGCTCAGAGAAGCCTTGCGCTACGAGGCGTGCTTTGTATTGCACTATTTCATTATTCTCATTACGTTTCCCCATGAAAACCCACTTGTAGCCAATGGCCTTCACGCGTGGTGGTGTAGGAACGACAGGTCCAAATACCTTATGTTTTGTGAACGACTCGAGTTCGACCTGGATTGCTTATTTCCAGTTTGACCAATCGGTTATACGTCGGCATTCATTGATGGAACGTGGTTCAATGTCATCGCTAAGCCTGATATTAGTAGCTGCTGAGTACGAGAATGCATCGTCGACGATAATCTCATTCCTATTCCAAACCTCATCCAATACTATGTAGTGGACCGAAATCCCGCGATTCTCGGGAGGCCGGCATGTTTCATCTGAAGCATTAGCGTAATCTAGAATAACATCATATGTTGGAACGAATGAGTGAGCATATGGTCGGATTCAAACTAGTGTCACTAGTTGGTACCATTTTCCTCTTTCGGGGTTGTGAATCCTTTGAACTAAGGGGTCTGCCACACTTCAGGGTCGAAGCAGATGATTAGCTAGCTGCCAATGTACCTTACCGCGTGGAAGGTGCGGCCTCCCCATCTTCGGGGACGGTCCAGCCTTCCAAGGCGGGTTGTTGGCGTACACGGGGTACATCTATCATTGCATGTGTGTTTGCAGCAGGTATATGTGATCTTGTCACCTTTGTTAGATCATTAAAAGTATCCGACATGCTTTGAGTGATGCTCTGAAGATCTATAATTCGACGCACTTCAATTTCAGACTGGACAGTGCGGGGATCTAAATGAGACACAGTAAGAGCATACCACGAAAATTCGTGGTGTTCTACGAGAACGTTAGCATGCTTATCTCCACCTAACGATGAGAAGATTGTCTCATCAAAGTAACAATCCGCAAAACGTGCCGTAAAGAGATCTCCTGTCAAGGGTTCTAAGTAGCGAACAATTGATGGCGAATCATGACTGACATAGATTCCCATTTTTCTCCGATAACCCATTTTGGTACATAGCGGCGGCACTATTGGCACATAAATGACGCACCCAAACACCCGTAAATGCGAGACATCAGACTCGTATCCAGTTACCAACTATAACGATGAATGTGGTTGGGTAACGGTGAGCCTCAGGCGGACCAACATAGTTGCGTGCAATATTGCATAGCCCCAGGCAGATGCCGGCAGTTTGGTTCGTATAACCAAAGTCCGAGCTATTAATTGAATGCGCTTTATGAAAGCTTCTGCCAGGCCATTTGGGTGTGAACATGGGATACATGATGTTCCACATTTATCCCTGCTGACATGTAATAATCGTCAAAAGTTTGTGACGTAAACTCTCCAACACTATCCAGTCGAATCATCTTGATCGGATAATCAAGGTGGTGAGCCATTAGCATAATGATTTGAGTTAGGAGTTTAGCAAATGCGGCATTGCGTGTGGACAACAAGTAAACATGTGACCATCTTGTCGATGCATCAACCAACACCATAAAGTATCTAAATGGTCCGTAGGTTGGTTGGATAGGTCCACAAATGTCCCCTTGAATCCTCTGAAGAAATTTAGGGGGGTCGTGAAGAATCTTTGTATATAAGGTTAAATATTCAACTTCCCTACAGGACACGTTTTGCATGGTGGGAGTCCAACATAGGGATGTAACTTACACCCGTGTTGAGGATACGGCGCATCATGTCATGTCCAGGATGTCCCAAACGATCATGCCAAAGCAACAAAGTGTCCAGGAACTCAGGCATAGGGTCGGCCACACTGTGGGCTTCTATGCCGTGAATGGTTGTGATGTACAACCCACTCGATAAGCGTTCCAACTTCTCGTGAATATACTTCTGACCATATTTATACCAAGTGATACAAAGAAATTCAAAACCATGATCTTCAGTGGTTTTAATATGATATTAATTATCTCGAATATCTCTAAAACTCAGTAATGTTCTTCCAGAACGTGGATAATAGAGTGCCTCTTTAATGGTCAGAATTGTACCATTAGACAACATGATACGTACCTTTCCGTATCCTTTAATCAGGTTGGATGAGCCTGATAGAGTTGTCAAAGGAGATTTCTTGGGTATGAAGTTAGTAAAATAGTGGCATTCGCGCAAGATGGTATGCGTGGTTGCATTATCTACTAGACAACAAACTTCCCTACTAGACATACCTAGAAATAAATTGATTGAATTGGTCACATGTATAAATATAAGTCCATTCATTCAATTAAGCAATTCGAGAAAATAATATACATTCAAATAACAATCCATAATTCAAAACAAACCAAAACCAAACAAATTATTCCAAATACTTAGAAAAATTGTTCAAAATTAAACCATAAACCTAGCAAAATAAGGGGGTAGGGTCGGCCACTCCTAGTGGGCTCGGCTACTAGGAGTAAACGCCCTAAATACATGTCTAATTTATTCATCCATAGGTGCTGACGCATCTTGGAAATCTGATATCTCCATTGATGTAGTTGCATCTTCCGGATGATCTACATGTGCAAAGTACGACTCACGACGGGAATGATACTTGGCAATAGCCTCAGGGGAAGCTCGGCATACGCGTGATAATTGATCCTTTGATCCACAACGATAACGCATGTCCAGTTCAGTAGAAACAGCTTGAACGGGAGCTTTGCCCTTGTTCTTGAAGTTTTAGACCTTAGGGGCGAGTGATGGATGCTGCTGGGTCACAATTCTTCCCTTAGGTGCAGCACGCTATTGACCTTGGGCCCGTGGTTGGGTTTGCCGCCCATTGCCACGGCCACGACGGTTCTTTCGTCGTTTATGGCTGCTATAATAGGTCGCATGCCCTTCAGGCGCGGCGTTCGAGCCAGTGGATCGAGCTTGATGATTCTTCATCAAAAACTGGTTCTGCTTTTTAGCGAGAAGTAAAACAGAGATCAAATCTGAAAACTTGGTGAATTTATGTGCCCTATATTGTTGCTACAGGACAATATTGGTGGCATGGAAGGTCGAATAGGTCTTCTCCAGGAGATTTAATTTGATTAGTTATATTTTGCAAAATTTCAATAGAGAATGGATTCTACAAACTTCAAAGTTGTATTCATTCACGAACTTAAAGTCCTGGAAGCGAAGATGCTGTCAGTTGTGTCTTGCTTCAGGCTAGTATATGTCTTTCTGGTGATCGAAACGGTCGGCCAGAGCAAGCCAGAGGGTGCGTGAGTCCTCCTCAGCGAGATACTCAGTCAGCAGTGCATCATGAATGTGTCTTCAGATGAAGATCATTGCAGTAGCTTTCTGAGCTTCGTCAACAGGTTTATCGGCGATATGTGTCTCGATGGTGACTCTAATACCCTTTGTAGTGAGATGGAACTTCACGTCTTGAACCCACTTCAGATAGTTTCTTCCAGAGACTTCTAGAGCAGAGAAATTGAGCTTGTTCAAATTCGACATGTCCTTAAAACGGAGGGAGAAAACGTGATTAGTCATATGGTAAGCCATAGACATATATCGTAGAATATACAGGTTCTTTAGACATGTATTGGTTTAATTTATGCATGAAAACTACGGGTTTCATGTGGTATGCTTGGAATGAAAACTTCGGGTTTCAAAGGCACTAAATTTGAAACTACAGGTTCAATTTAGTTTTATGAACAATTAGTTCATAATGAGAGGTTCCTGCAAGAAACATAGAATGCAATATACTAACTAAGTGTAGTGGATTTGAGTTGTCTTCGGGAACTCAAGTGTGAGAGCTTCGTTACTACGAAAGTATGTGACGGTTCAAAG
The DNA here is from genome assembly GCF_916048215.2 of Malus sylvestris. NCBI lineage: Eukaryota > Viridiplantae > Streptophyta > Magnoliopsida > Rosales > Rosaceae > Malus > Malus sylvestris. The sequence continues at coordinate 11,730,555 of NC_062267.1, forward strand.
TATAAAAAATAAATTATTGAATCGTTAATGTCCAAAAGTGATCTTCAGGTCAATAATTTTGGATTCATTATCAAATTAATGGACTGCATGTCACTTTTAATTAATTCAATAAATTGGGCCATACAGGGTCGATTATAGAAGCAAAATAATATTAACATACGGGTTAAATTATTTAGAATGCTAAAATAATAGCATTGGGTCGAAAAATTGCCCCCAAAATAGAATTAGGCTCGGGTTGGGTGCCTAGAGCATAAGGCACGACCCAAAAAGGGTCTTGGGTGTGAGCTATAGGCCACAAGGCAGGGAAGGAAAGCCCAGCTGTAGCTGGGTTTTAGTTGGGACCAAGAAGGGTGTACGGGGCAAGGCCCAGCAGGAGCTGGCCTTGTGGGTGATACAAGGGAGGACAAAAATCCAGCCCATGGGATGGCGTGTGCGTGTGGGACAAGGACCCAGTAAGCATGACAGCTTGCTGGCATGTGCCGAGTGCATAGTGAATGTCCAAAATGGGAAGCTGCAGGCTTCCTTGATGAATGGGGCGACGAGCCTATGCCAACCCAACTAAGCCGAAGGCTTAGGGTGTCATTTTGCTCGCAGCAAGGCTGTTATTAAGGTCCATAATAATGCATCAAAGCCCAGATGGCTGCTGCCCAGTTTGTGTCGTAAGGGTGGTGTCCAATTTCCTAAAAATTTTCGAAATTATTAGGGTTCTACAGACCCTAACATGCTTCTAATTTAATTTTATGCTTTGACTCACACATTTCACATAACAATTTAATTGTGCGATGCATGAAACAAATATATATATTGACAAATATATAAACATATACAATATATATATCGAAAGGAAAATATAAACATAGAGGGGTTCATGCATCATGGGAAATGTTTTCATACTTCGTGGACGTTTCAAATATCTTCTTTTATTTTAAGCGTACCTGATTAGCAGAAAACGAATAAGCCTTTAAATTTGGTGGATGAAAGCTTCCTCCAACGATGTGTCAATTCCTTAGCTTCTGGCAAGAGCGTGTTGATAACGTGTTGTAGGCCTCAATTCCTTAGCTTCTGGCAAGAGCGTGTTGATAACGTGTTGTAGGCCTATTTAATTGAACGACCTAGGGTTTAGAGAGAGAGGGGGGGCTGGCCACTATTAGAGAGAAGAGAGATTGATTTAATTGTGAGGTATGTTTGATTTACCCTATTGTGTCTTTATTTATAGTAGTATGAAGGATAAAACTTTTCCCTTTAGGATTACAATATTTAATAGGTAATCTAATCCTAATAGGAATATAAAATACATTCCCAGATTCCTTAGGATTTACATAATCACATTTCTATTCTAAATATGACCGCAAAGAATTATTTTATCTAAAAAAATCTAAAAAATTAAAATTATACGAGTCATCCTTCATTAAAATTACGATTTTGCCTAACGATTCGCTCCCTGGATCCCGTCCGTTTCGCTCTCATTTCCTTCCGTCTCCCGTCTCTCTCTCTCTCTCTCTCTCTCTCTCTCTCTCTCTACATCCATTCGCATTTGTCTTCCCCTCTTTCTCTCTCTCTGAATTTTGGGTTTTGGATTCTCTAGCTTTCTGGGAAAATTTATCTTTCCCCATGAAACACAATGAATCCACAAAATACCCAATCTACCCCGCCTCCAATTCTCCATTAATCCCTTCTTCCAACAACTTCAATTCCCGATCAATCTAGAATCTCCTCTTGGATTCGACTCAGCGATGACACGGGATGCTTCGCTTCTATCCCCACCGCTAACTCGGCCTCCGCCTCGCGAGAGGCGCGGGGTTGGCGAGGTAGCCGGCGGCGCCGCAGCGGAGTGCGCGGCGGTGTGCTGCTGCTGCCCGTTCAGCGTGATGAATTTGCTGATATTGACGGTGTACAAAGTCCCGAAAGGGATTTGCAGGAGGGCCTTGGCCCACAGGAAGAACAAGCGGCGGTGCTTGGCCGCCCAGAAGAAGGCTCTGTTGCAGCCCAGGCCCAATGGGCTCGCCGGCGGCGGGCTCTATAGCGACGACGACGAATTCTTTAGGAGAGCGAGCAGCTACAGCGATGGCGACGTCGATGACCGAAAGGGTAGCGAGGATGAAACGGAGGGCGCTGATTTGTTGGAGAAGGAGATGTGGGACCGATTCGACGGTGCCGGCTTTTGGAGGAGCGCTTCTCGAAGAGATTTGTGATGATCAATGTCGTCGTTTTTGGAATCGCATGTCGTTTTCATTTGAATTCGAATTTGGGTGAGGACGGTTGGGCAAATTGGTCATTCAATGATTTGTAAATGTGAAAATTTTGAGATTAATGAAGAATTTTAAACAAAAATGAATATAAATTCGGGCATCATATTTGGATTTTGAGTTTAATCTACCAACGATATAAAAGCCAATTGAGCATTAACATTTTGTTTCATTTTTTCTGAAATGACCATTTTATTTTCATTTTTTTCTCAAAGTCCAAAACGAGTAGCTTAAGATGGTTTAGAAACAAATATTGAATACTTGAAAACTTGCTTCTCTTAAGACGCTTGCAGCTCATGGTTAAGAGTGTTTGAGACATTTGAGATAGTGTTCAATTCTGTATGAAATTCACAGGAGTCGATTTCCAATGCCAAAACAAACCAACCGCCTCCTTCAACTGTCGAAGAGGTAGACGAAGAGTTCATGTCACTAATACATGGTGGTTTGAGCACAACTTTGCCAAATGAATACAATTAATGAAAAGGTTTAGGTAAAGGAAACTGCCATTGACATTCTTTTTGTTTTAATAAAACGGCATTAAATTTCATTGAAAGCGTCATAAAATGCTCGACAGTACAAGAGTATGATTCTTCCTCTAGAATAAGATCACTAACAATAGGGGGAGGATTATCAATCCAAGCAACAATCATCACCGGAGTGGAGAGCAAATCGAGCCAAACGATGAGCTATGGAATTGGCTTGGTGGCGGATATGAGAAGCAATAGCTTTAATGGCCAAAGTCAGCAAGAACTTCGCATCCTCAATAATAGGTCCCAAAGGAGAGACATTTAGAGAAGCATCCCGAATTGCTGAAATAGTCTGAAATGAATCACTTTCAAGAATAATGTTGTGTAAACCCCTTTCTACCACCGGCTCAATTGATTTCGGTTTGAACTCAAAATAAACATCAGATTTAAACAAGGCTTTTTTTCCACTTAAAATTTAAATGGATATTTATTTTAGTAGAAATGAATAGTGCAGAAGCCCAAATGATTCAAAAGTACTTTCCGGGTGGCAAACCTTTTTCACATTGTACATTTAACCCAATCAATTTTTATACAGAAAAACCAACTTTCGAATGGCATTCTGGTAGTTTTGAGAAGGATAAAAGCTCAAATTGTGATGTAAATTCTTATCCTCCGTCAACAATCACATTAACAATTGGGAGCAGAGATAATTATTTCGAGAAGAAAAGGCTTTACATGGGAAGGAAGGTCAACTCTATATAAGACAACAAAAAGGAATAAGAAAATGGCACTCAACTCATAACACAAAAAGATTTTAATGCTTTGCGGGTTACCTTCTTTCAAACTCCCATGTAATCCACATTTTTGCACTTGTATTTATGTTTAAAGCTCTGCTACATTGCTCAGTATAGATTTCATTTGCGAAAAGGTCATTTTCAAACACTTCAGCAGCCTACAAGAACTTGTCGATTAGGTCTAAACTTGCCTGATCTCTTATATTTCGTATTTCTTTTATGTTAGTATTTTGTATTTGGTATTTGCTAAGTATTTAACTTCATTTTCCTTCCCTTTTTTTCATTTTCATATAGTCTTTCATCAATTTCAATAATCACATCTATGTGAAAATTGCAAACTAAGTTCAACTAAGAGTTGATCAATTTGTAGTTATCATCTGATAGTGAATGATTCTCTATCAGCATTGTTTATTTAAGAAGGAAATGCCTTCTGTTATCCCAATTCCAATCCCATGTAGCTTTTCCCACTCCCAAGACTTGAACATTTTTACCAAACAAGTACTTGTCAGGTGATCTAATTTCCTTCAAAATTATTGCTTTTTATTGAGGTCGTCTCTAACTGAAGGTGCTAAATATAATCTTGTTCAAAATTATAGCCTTGCAATAATTTTTTTTAAATGAATAGTGATAGGTCATGTTAATATACAATCTCTAACGTAGGAGCTAAACATAGCCCCTCAATAATTTATTAGTTTAAAGTTTATCTTTAAATTTACTGGTTAATTTAATTCCTACCATTATTAAAATAAGGTTATCCGAACATAATTTTTTAGTGCTACCCACACTAAATGAATAAGTCTCCAATTATTATCTTTATATAATTCCATAATTTTTCAGATAGGATTTTTGAGTGAGGTGTCTGTGTATAAAAAAGAGTATTTGATGTTATCGGGGTATTTCCTAAGACAAGCTAATTCTTGTGTGATGGATCATGATATATTCGAGTCGTTGATGTTATCAGGGTATTTTCTAAGACAAGCTAACTCTTTTGAAATATTCTGGGACTTGGTACAAATCTGCATCAAGGGAGACAATAGAACGTTCTCAAAACCCAAGTTCACCTCAACCTAAAAGTCCCCCAACAGAGAGTATGTAAGGGTGAAGAGGATGTGAGAAATAGTATAGAAATGAGATAAGTATTTATAGAAAAAATTAGAATATTTTTTTTAATTTCGCCTAAGAAAATTCTAACGGGTAGCTTATGTCAGCTAACAGTTGCCTTATGAGCCGTTGGATTTGAATTATTTTATGCAACCACGGTGTTGGGTCCTAGAAAATAGGCTGGGATGGGAATTTACTTGGCCAGCTTGATGCCCTCTTGGCAGAAACATTACCTGGTGGGCTCCATAATATTATTCCCCAACCATCCATTTGATTGAGTTTTTAGGCAAATCTCTTTTTTTTTTTTTTGGCTTTTAAACCTTTAGCATTCTTCATTGTAGATGGCTTGAGCAAGCATATCAAAACTTGAATAGCCCGATTAGTTTTACTTTGTACATTCACATGATGCCTGATGGTGCAGATTTCATGAACTATGCCTTAGCTGTAACTAGTAAATTTTACCCCCACGTTGTTGCAGGAGTGAAAATATAACTATAGATTATGTTTTTAACATATAAATAAGCAAAGACTACGATAAACATTAAGTAGAAAATGGAGCAAATATTTTTACAAAGTTGTCTAAGTTAATATAACTTACAAAAAAGACATTATCAAATGCCTTGTCATTGATATACAAAAATGGCTAGCCAAGTATTCCCCATTGACAGTCATCCCAGAGCTTCATTTGTATAACTACTTGAACATAGAATATCCCAAAATAACACATTGCTTATGTACACAAAAAGAATGGGGAATTCATGTAACATCCTTTAACACTTAAGGAAACCCTCTTTCCTTGAAGTAGTCGCTGCCATGGAAGAAAATATCGAAAATATCGGTATCGTCGATATTTTCGTTTTTTTGAGTTACCGATATTTTAATGAGTATCCAATGAGTTTTCGATATTTTAATGAGTATCCAATGAGTTTTCGTCAAAATATCGCGATATTAGTCCAAAAATTCCTGAAATTTTTTAAAAGTCTCAATTTTGAGCATAGAGGGGTTCGAACCCCTCCCACATAACTTCTTAACGCCTTAACCACTATACCACTTATGTTGTTGTGATAATATGCTACAATATTTATATATATGGTTTTGTTTTGAATTCTTTTTACAAGAAACAAATTTGCACATATTCCAAATTTTTTGTGGTATTATATTTTAAATTGTGTCAATTAATTACTTAGTCAATGGCATGTGGTTTTTAATTTTTCTATTTTTTATTTGGTCACTTACATGGTAAGGCTGGAAAAAATTCCGAAAAATACCGAAATTTTCGATATGGGATTGGTTTCCAAATCCCATTTGTTTGGTAATCCCGAAAAATACCGAAGTATTCGGTTTCCTATTGACTTTTGGGTTTTGGTTCTTGAAAACCATTGCCATGGTTGCTAACTACTCTTCAAAATACACTCACTCTACACATAGAGATGATGAAGATAGTGAAAATTTTGAACCTCATAGGAACTCTATGTGGTACTAAGTCACTCATGTATTTTACCATGCAATGTATAAAGTGTAAAATATTGTACTAATTCATTATATATAAATGATTATGGTGTGTTTAGACTTCTTTAATTAATTTCTACATATTTTCTACACTCACAATGTTTGTCAGCTCGCTATATAATAAACTTGATAATGTTAAATCCATCATGCAATGCATTTCCTTCCAATTTTTTTGTGATAAACTAATAGATAATTGACTAAATAAACATCCTGCAAAGTTTCAATAAAAATTTCCAAGTTTTTCTTACAATTTCCGTGGTTTCCATGTAATTTTTATCTATATCGATATTATTCCGATATTTCCGTGTTTTCGGACTACCGATATTTCCGATATTACCAATATTTTCTTCCTTGGTCGTTGCAAATAAAACTGTAGACATCGAAATTTCGTAAATAAATGTTGACCGATAAATCAAAGTGTCAACGCTCATGTATTACATAAATTTTACACGTAGCGTCTGACTCAACGAAAATTGAAATGAGTTGGAAAAGTCATCAAATAGGACACGTGTCAACACCTGCCAGAAACGACTTATTTCATCTGGGATATTATATTCAAAATTAGGCCTTGGAAAATTCTATAAATACAAGCCCATTTCATTCATTTGGGAGGGGGATATTATAAAGAGTCAAGTAAAATTAGTTAGATGTGTGTTAAGTTTCTTATGTAAATAGATAGATTAGACAAGGATATAATTGTAATTGCAAGAGCAGTGTACTGTCTATATATACACTGCTGCATACTGTAAGATTAATACATTGAATCAATATATGAGAGATATTTAGAAACTGTGAGTCTTGGATTTCTACATGGTACCATCGCCAAACCGCCTCACGGCCTCTCTTCGATCCTGCAATTTTCTTCTTCGCTCTTCCGCTCCTCTCTGATCGTCTTCTCCGACGTGATTGTTTGCGTCTGATTCAGATTCTTGATTTCTTTTTCTTGCATCTTGATGGCGTCTCCCTCTGATTCTTCTTCTCCAATTGAGTCGGTGCCTCCTTCAAACCCTAATTCTTCTTCCCCAAATCTCAATACCTCTCAGATGTATCATTCTCTCACGATTCAGAACATTGGCAGTATGGTTCCGATCAAGCTCCGGCGATCCAATTATCTGCCGTGGCGGGCCTTGTTTGCTCCGATTCTTCGTCGCTACAAGCTTCTAGGGATTGTTGATGGCACTGAGCCCTGTCCCTCTCCCTTTCTTCCAGATCGCTCCATCAATCCACATTTTGAGCAATGGTATGAGAAAGATCAGAATCTGCTTATCTGGTTCAATTCGACGCTTTCTGAGGAAATCATTCCGTTCACCGTCGGTGTTTCCTCCGCTCGTGATCTCTGGCTCAAACTTGAGCAGCGTTTTGGTGGTGTCTCGGATGCACACATTCATCAATTGCGTTCGAAGCTTCAAAATATTCAGAAAGGCTCTCAATCCATGGCTGACTATCTTCAACAAATCAAGGAGATCTCAGATTCTCTCACTGCCGCTGGTGCCTCTGTCACCGATCGTGATCTCATTGCTACGACTCTTGCCGGTCTCACTGATGATTTTGAATCTTTCACTGATTCTATCTTACTTCGTCTTTCTTCTACCTCGTTGGATGAATTACATGGCTTGTTGCTCACTAAGGAGTTATCCATGGAGCGTCGCAAGAAATCTTCTTCTTCTGAGCCTTTTCATGCATTCTCTGTGCAAAGCCAAGCGCCTCTCCTTCCTACACCACCACCACACGCTCTGGTTGCTCCAAATCCTGGCGCATCACCACTTCAGAATTCTTTTCGGTATAATTCTACCAGAAGCTACACTCGTGGCTCTAACCGAGGATTTTCCCGTGGTTCTAATCGCAACTACAATCGTGGTTCCAATCGTGGTAATTTCAACTCTGGTTTCAATCGAGGATCTTATAATTCTGGATTCAATCGTCCTGCTTCTTCTTCAGGTCACAAAACTTCTTGTCAAATTTGTGGTTCTACCAGTCATGAAGCTCTTGATTGCTTCGACCGAATGAATCCAGAAATCTCAGGCAAGTTTTCTCCAGCTAAACTTGCTGCCATGTGTGCTCATTATACTGCAAAGTCCTCCAATCCTTGGCTCATCGACTCGGGTGCTACCTCTCACATTACGAATGATATATCCAATATCCAATCTCCTACTCCCTATCATGGTGAAGACAAGGTGTACATCGGAGATGGTAAAGGTCTGTCTATAGATCATATTGGCACATCTATTTTACATACTCCTGCTCACTCTTTTAAACTGCACAATGTTCTTCATGTGCCTCAAATGCAGCATAGTCTTCTCTCTGCTTATCAGTTTATTAAAGATAATGATTGTTCTTTGACTCTTGATATTAATGGATCCTCTGTCAATGATCGTTTTACGGGGAGGACGCTTTTGCGGGGCCAAGTTAAAGATGGATTCTTTCCGCTTCATGGTTCACCTGCTCTCTCCACTGTCTCTCATTCTCCTACTGCCCTTGTAAGTACTGCTGCTAATGTTCGCATATGGCACAGCAGACTTGGTCATCCATATTCTGCTATTTTTCGTAAAGTTTTGTCTACCAATAAAGTTGTTGTCCATGGCACATCCTCTCTGGCCTTCTTCTGCAAAGACTGTGCTTTAGCAAAGAATCACAAGCTTCCTTTTGGTTCTCCTCAATCTGTATCTACTGCAAGTCTAGAACTGTTGCACTGTGATGTCTGGGGCCCATCTCCTGTTGTATCAGTGAGTGGCTATAGATATTACTTGCTTATTGTTGATGATTACAGCAAGTATAGCTGGTATTTTCCTTTAAAGTCCAAGTCCTCTGTATTTTCAACCTTTGTGGACTTCAAGTCCTATGTAGAGAACGCTATTGGTAATAAAATAAAGGTTGTTCGCTCTGATTCGGGGGGTGAGTTTACTAGTCATCAATTTCAGCATTTTCTTAAACTTCATGGCATTTTCCAACAATTTAGTTGTCCTCATACTCCTCAGCAGAATGGATGTGTTGAACGGAAACATCGTCATTTGGTTGAAACTGCTCGTACACTCTTGGTGCAATCTCAAGTGCCTCATAGGTTTTGGGTTGAAGCCTTTTCCACTGCTACTTATCTGATTAATCGACTTCCCCTTGGTGGTGTACTGCAATCCCCTTGGGAACTTCTTTTCGGCACTTCTCCAGATTATTCTCGGCTCAGAATTTTTGGTTGTTGTTGTTATCCATGGCTCAAACCTTATACTACATCCAAGTTGGCCAGCAGAAGTACATCCTGTGTTTTCCTTGGGTATAGTCTTCAACACAAGGGGTATCGTTGTCTTGATCCAGTCACACAACGTGTCTATATCTCTCGGCATGTCCTTTTTGATGAGACTACCTTTCCATTTCAGAGTATATCTTCTGCCTTTCCTGGTGCATCTCCTGTTCTTACTGATCCTTCTCCAGTGAATTCATCTGTCAATTTACAATTTACCATACCTGCTGCTCAATCTGGTTCCTCTACAGTCCCTCAAGTGCATCTTCCTGCACCTGTTGATGTTCCAGTACCTCAAGTAAATCTTCCAGTACCTGTTGATGTTTCAGTACCTCCAGAGGATCTTCCTGTTACTCATGAGCCTTCTTCCGTCCCTAATACCCATCCTATGATCACTAGGTCTAAAGCTGGTATCTCTAAACCCAAGGCCTACTCAGCCACCAAACACCCTTTACCTGATACGGTTGATATTATCCCCACTACTTATCTTCAGGCCTCTAAACATATCCATTGGAGGTCTGCTATGCAGGATGAAATCAATGCCCTGCAGTCCACTGGCACTTGGTCTCTCGTTCCTTTTACCTCCCAACAAAATATTGTTGGATGTAAGTGGGTGTTTCGGGTCAAGAAACATCCTGATGGCACTATAGATCGATACAAAGCTCGGCTTGTGGCCAAAGGATTTCATCAGCAAGCTGGTTTGGATTACAAGGAAACATTCAGTCCTGTTGCAAAACCAGTCACCATTCGCATTCTTCTCTCTCTTGCAGTTCAACATGACTGGTTTCTCAATCAATTGGATATCAGTAATGCTTTTCTGCACGGTGACCTTCAAGAAGATGTCTACATGCAGCAACCTCCTGGATTCAGTGATCCCACTTATCCCCATCATGTCTGCAAGCTTCGCAAATCCTTGTATGGCTTGAAGCAAGCCCCTCGGGCCTGGTTTGAAAAATTATTTGCAGTCCTTAAGTCCTTGGGCTTCCATCAATCTCAATCTGATGCTTCTTTATTTGTGCTCCAAGACGGTGTTCCTGTTATTGTCTTGGTGTATGTTGATGACATACTTATCACAGGTCCTAATACTGCAGCTTGTCAACGTTTCATTCAGAAACTCAGTACTGTTTTCCCTGTGAAGGATTTAGGCCCCTTGCATTATTTTTTGGGTCTTGAGGTTCAGCGATCTGCTGATGGTCTTTTCTTACATCAAAGCAAGTATATTTCTGACTTACTTCACAAGACCCGCATGGCTGGTGCTAAGCCATGTCTCACTCCTCTTGGCTCTCATAAACTTGATCACACCGGTCCATTGTTGCATGATCCCACAGAATACAGATCTATTGTCGGTGCATTGCAATACCTAACTTGGACACGACCTGATTTATCTTTTGCTGTCAATCAAGTCTGTCAATTTATACATGCTCCCCGAGAACCCCATCTTCAAGCCGCCAAACGTATTCTCCGATTCCTCAAAGCCACTGTGAGTCATGGTTTGTGGTTCAAGAAAGGGACTGTTCATCTTACTGCCTATTCTGATGCTGATTGGGCTGGCTGCCCTTTTGATCGCCGATCTACTAGTGGCTATTGCATATTTCTGGGATCCAATCTTATTAGCTGGAGTGCTAAGAAGCAACCTACGGTTGCTCGTTCATCAACTGAAGCCGAATACAGATCGTTAGCGCACACCGCTGCTGAAATCACATGGATTTGTAAAGTGTTCAAAGATCTTGGCCTTCATCTTCCTCAAGTCCCTTCTCTCTGGTGTGACAATCTGTCTGCCATATCTCTTGCGTCTAATCCAGTCTTTCATGCTCGAACCAAGCATATTGAACTTGATTACCATTATATCCGAGAGTTGGTCCTTGCTAATCTTCTCAAAGTCCAGTATGTGTGTTCTCATGATCAGTTAGCTGATATTCATACTAAATCTCTGTCTAAATCCAGATTTCTGTATTTGCAATCCAAGCTTGCTCTTGGACCTTTCGATGCCTCCAAGTTCAGCTTGAGGGGGTGTAAAGAGTCAAGTAAAATTAGTTAGATGTGTGTTAAGTTTCTTATGTAAATAGATAGATTAGACAAGGATATAATTGTAATTGCAAGAGCAGTGTACTGTCTATATATACACTGCTGCATACTGTAAGATTAATACATTGAATCAATATATGAGAGATATTTAGAAACTGTGAGTCTTGGCTTTCTACATATTACACCTTGAAGCTCTGAAGCTCTGAAGCTCTAAAACTCCGAAGCTCTCAAGCATACAGGCTCTCGAAGAATCAAGAAAGCCTTCTTCGTTCTTCGTTCATCGTTCTTCCAAGATCAAGCCCCAACGGCCCTTTGGATCAACAATCATCCACCAATTTAAGATCAAGCCCCGACGGCTCTTGAAGAAAGTGTTCTTCGTTCTTCGTTCATCGTTCTTCCAAGATCAAGCCCCAACGGCCCTTTGGATCAACAATCATCCACCAATTCAAGATCAAGCCCCGACGGCCCTTGAAGAAAGTGTTCTTCGTTCTTCGTTCATTGTTCTTCCAAGATCAAGCCCCGACGGCCCTTGGATCAGCCATCCACCAATTCAAGATCAAGCCCCGACGGCCCTTGAAGAAAGCACCATCGTTCATCATCCGTTCATCCAAGATCAAGCTCCAACGGCCCTTTGGATCAACGAACGTCGACAAATCCATACATCCAACCGTTCTTCAAGATCAAGCCCAAAAGCCCTTGAAGACCCGTTCATCACTGTTCTTCAAGATCAAGCCCAAAAGCCCTTGGAGATCCGTTCATCACAGTTCTTCAAAGATCAAGCCCAAAAGCCCCTTTGAAGATTCGCTCAAATCCACCTTCAAGATCAAGTCCACAGCCCTTGAAGAAACGTTCATCCTTAGATCAAGCCCAACGGCCCTTTGGATCAATCACACATCCACAAATACACACCTTACGGAGATCGAATCAGAGGATCAAATTAGAGAGAGATTGTAACCCAAAATCATCAAATACATAATATTTGTTTGTGCACGTCGTTCTTGTCTCTTTCGTTTCAGGAATTTTCCGTGTTCACAAATTGGCACGCCCAGTGGGACAATCTCTGCCTCTCATCTCTTTCTCCGTTCAAGAAATTCAAGCGCACTTCCAAAATTAATGGCATCAAGGAAGGCTCAAACTGTTCCCGCAACCGGCGCAAAGAACAAAAGCGTCCTCGTCGCAACTGGTGTCACTTTGGGCATCACGACTCGAAGCATGGCAAGAACTACTTCTGCCGCCTCTTTCACCTCTGCATCAACTCTGCCAAGGGAACAAAAGCACCCAAGGCACGAGCCTTTGATCACCTTAGCCTCACTAAGGGCACCAAGGGGGGAAAGCCCAAAGAAATACTCCGAATCCATGCTCTCCGATGCCGATTCAAGCGACAGTTCAGCCATGCAAGTCATGACCATTGGAGCAACTTCAATCGATGAGCAGCTGGCTCAAATGAATGAAGCAATCGCAAGGCTAACCCGAACTGTGGAAGAAAAAGACTTGCAAATTGCAGCACTAGTCAACCGACTGGAGACGCAGGACAGCGATAAACCCGACCCAGAGGATGATCCACTAAAGGGAGGAGTTGGCGGAGACGAAGAACCCCCGGTGAAGAAAATCGATGGGAAGCCGGAGCCGGACCAAGCAGCGGCACTCATGGGATCTCTTTTTATCCAGCAGCTGCAGGAGATGATCACCAACACCATCAAGGCACAGTACGAAGGGAGCTCAAATACCTCCGGGTTGTACTCAAAGCCGTATTCAAAGAAGATCGACGCCTTAAGGATGCCGAGGGGTTATCAACCACCAAAGTTCATGCAATTTGATGGAAAGGGAAACCCGAAACAGCACGTTGCCCACTTCGTTGAAACCTGCAACAACGCAGGAACCGAAGGGGATTACCTCGCCAAGCAGTTTGTGCGCTCGCTGAAAGGAAACGCCTTTGAGTGGTACACGGATCTGGAGCCTGAGTCCATCAACAGTTGGGAGCAATTAGAGCGGGAATTCCTCAACCGCTTCTACAGCACTCGCCGCACTGTGAGCATGCTAGAGCTAACGAGCACAAAGCAGTGGAAGGACGAGCCAGTCATTGACTACATCAACAGGTGGCGCACTCTAAGCCTCGACTGTAAAGACAGGCTCTCGGAAACCTCTTCAATCGAGATGTGCATCCAAGGCATGCAATGGGGTTTGCAATACATCCTTCAAGGCATTAAACCACGGACCTTCGAGGAATTGGCCACCCGTGCCCATGACATGGAGTTAAGCATCGCCCATCATGGGAAGAAGGAACCGATCGCCGACTACAAGAATGACAAAGTTCTTGGGCCAAAGGTGGAGAAGGCTACGTGGAAATCCACCAAAGAAGCAATGACAGTCAACACAGCTCCCGTCAAAATCCCTACACGAGGCAAGGCGATTCAAGCCGAAGGCTTTCGTGATCAAGAGATGCGTAGACGCACTTTGAAGGAGCTTGAGGAGAAAACTTATCCATTCCCCGACTCTGATGTGGTTGCCATGTTAGAAGACCTGTTGGATAAGAAGGTGATCAGTTTGCCTGAGTGCAGACGGCCGGAAGAGATGAATCGTACCGACAACCCAAGATACTGTAAATTCCACCGCTTCATCAGTCATCCAACGGAAAAGTGCTTCGTACTGAAAGATCTCATCCTGAAGCTAGCACAACAAGGGGAAATCGAGCTTGACCTCGAAGACACGGCTGCGGCACACACTACTACTATCGTGTTTGAATCACTCGATCCTGTGCATCTCCGAAGCATGCATGACCATTCCCGTCAATGTTCAAGTCACATGGCACCTCCTACATAACCATCACCAGGGGCAAGCAACCAAGATGCATCTACTGGTGATAAGAAAGGGTGGACATCGGTGACCTACAAAAAAACGAGGAAGCCAAGACCACAAGCCATAAGGCCAAAAGATGAGCCTAAACCCGCCCTTCGAACTTCAGTCTTCGAAAGGCTGAATTATTCAAAACCTAGAATTGCAGCACTTGATCGCATCAGTGGTCGAGACCAAACTTCCGTCTCCAAAATGCTTGAGACGCCAACACCTCAAAGATCAGTCTTTGAAAGGTTATCAAAACCCAAGAAACAAAGCGGCACAGCTAGATCCCCTCCGCAACGGTCGGCTTTGGACAGACTTGAAGAAACTAAGAAGCCTTCTAGAAACAGGAAGACAACACCAAAAGGAGAGAAGCTCGACAGTCTAGCAGGAAAAGACGATGTTCAAAGCTTGATTCCTTCAAGGATGAAGCGCCAAGCAACTTTGGAAGTCGACACAAAAGGACCACTGAAGGTAAGGAGGCGCATCATCATCTACACCGGCCAATCTTCATGGCAACAAACCCAAGAGGACCACACTGAAGAGAAGGCCCAAGAAGACAAAGAAGACGAAATCCTGGAAAAAGACGTCACTTCCGGCTCTGTCAACTCAAAATTTTCACCTCAATCGCTGGGGGCATGCTCCAAAAACATGCCAGTCAAGCCGAGTGAAGTTTAAGGATGGACTTATGTCACTCCGAAGAAATTGCACAAGAAGCATATGTCTTCTCCACAAGCTCACCAATGGGAAAGGGGGCAAAACAGCTCCTGTTCACCTCTAGAACAGTGTGAAAGTGTTGGAGATAATGAAACTTTGACACGAAGATCATCCATCCCCATCACGATGCGTGACATCTTCCCAGAAGACTTCTTCAACTACTCAGTCAAGGCTCCTTGCTACGAAGATTGCGAGGAACGACTCTCTCAGATCGCTTGACGAACAAACGCTCCTTGTTTGCACGAGCCTAAACTGCATGAACCAAAGCTCATCGCCTGCACGAGCCTAAAATGCATGGCACAAAGCTCCTGGTCTGCACGAGCATAAAAGGCAACATCAACGCTCCTTGCCTGCACGAGTTGAAACTGCAAACGGCACAAAAAGAAAATGCCAAAAAAAAAAAAAAAAAAAATGTGTCTTTCGAACTACGTTTTGACTTGATCTCTTTCTTTGGAAGGGTACGTAGGCAGCTCGAGCATTCAACTTTGAGTTCAGTCACATCAAAATATAAATAAATGTTTTATTAAAGAAAGTCCATTTTATTTAAAAAAAAAATGAATACATATGTTTATGTATTTTCAAAAAAAAAAAAAAAAACAAGCGGCAAGCCCAAATCTCTTATGGTGGGCTAGATTGATAAAAAAAAAATATATATATAAAAATAAGCCCACAGATAAACGGGTTCAAGTCTAGGCCCATTTCTTTCCTTGTCCATCAATTACAAATCCAGGCCCAGTCTCTCCGCGGCTCTCACCTGTCGTCACCTTCACAGATCCCACAACCCACACATTTTCCACTTCTCAGAAAAGCAAAAAATAAAAAATGGAGCTTTGTCTCCATCTCTGCACATCTCTGTGGCTGCTGCTGCTCACATCAAAATCACGGCCCACTTAAATCCCCAGTACCGCGAAGCAGCGAATTCCATTCTCTCCGAGGCCGAATCCCTCTCCCTTGAATCCCAGATTCTCGAGTTCGTCCCCGCCTGCTGCACATGGTGTGCACACCCGGAGCGAGTTGGCCTCCATCACACCACCATTCAACAGTAGCACCATCAATCCATTTCCAAATTGCGGATGGTGTAACTGAATCAGTCCCCTGCTCCTACATCGAGTTTGCTGAACGCCTGGTTCTGCCTCAATACAGCAATATGCCCCTTGACGAGGTTAAAGAGCATCACAGGCGAGATAGATTTGAGGTTGGAAATGCCGACAAGATCTTCGAGAGCACATCAAAGGAGCAGCTGACCAGGAAGGCTGCATGAAACAACAACCATCCTTTATAACGATGATGCGGATTTCACCATCAGAGAACGACCTGTCAAAAGAAGAAAAGGAACACAAAACAGAACCTCTCTTGGATTTTCCGCCCTCTCTGCCCACCAGCTTCAGCAGCAAGTGCGGCGCCAGTCCTCGCTCGACCCCAAGAGGAACAACTTGCGTTTCAGCTTCGGCAAGCAGTCCTCTCTCGATCCTTCGGCAAGCAGTACCATCACGACCACCACAGAAGAAGAACGCGGAGAGAAAGATCAGAGATCCCAAAACTTTTTCTAAGATCGCGATGACGTCATTCCAAATCCACGCTCCATGCTGTCTTCAACATTCAGTGACGAAGAAACGGCGCCGTTCTTCAGCTTCCTCGACATTGGTTTCTACTGCAGGATGTTATGGGTTAGGGTTTAGAACTTCGTGCAGGAACTTCGATCTCGCCATAACTCCATCAATGGCCTCCTCATTTTTCTTCCCTGCAGGCTTGTCTCTTTTGCCCATCAGTCTCGCTTTTATGCAACGAGCGACACTCCCCTCCGCAGCAAGCGGTGTAACAGGTGTACAGTGGTTGTGGTTAGTGGTGGTGCTCAGTGACAGTGCAACGAGTGTACGGTGGCTCTATACTAGGTGGTTGCGATCGGTGGCTGTGCTCAGTAAAGGTAGTGGTGGAGCTTCTTCCTCTGCACTTCCGCCATGGCTGCTGCCTTTGAATGAGATTGACAAAAACAAAGTTTGTCAATACACACCCAAAGACCTCCTCCGTCTCTTGCCTCGCAGCTGCCAACGACTTCAACGACCGCCGTCAAATGACTAGCCGGTCGTGAAGTTCGAAGAACCATCTTCTCGGCCTCCTTGCTCCGCTGCCTGCAAAATCCTCTACCCATCACCCAAATTTATATAGAAAAAAAAATGAAAAAAATGGATGGTGGAGCAAAGTGGTGCTGGCACCACGTGAAAAAAAAAAAAAAAAAAAAAAAAAAAAAGAAAGGTGTATCAGGCACCATGTGCAAATAAAAAAAAAATATATATATATATATATATGATAATATATATAAATGAATGGTGCATCTGGCACCATATGCCAGCAAAAAGAAGAAAAAAAAATATAAATAAAATTGTTTATGCGTCTGGCACCATGTGGAAAATGGGTGCACCATAATTAAAGAGAAAATATACAGCTAAAAAAAAAAAAGCATTGAGAGAATTAAATTTTTTTTTTTTTTTGGAAATTTTACATAAATTTGCAATATACATACCCCAAAAAAAAAAATGCATTGAGAGAAATAAAGTCCATTTTATTTATTTATTTTTTTTTTCTAGAAATTTTACATTATACATACCTTAAAAAAAAAAAAAAAAAAAAAAAAAAAAAAAGTCAAATCAAATTTACAAGAGGGGATCTTCAAGGACGATCAGGTGCCGCCTCACCACTCGGCAGAGCTCCAGAAATGAGAGGCGCCGGAGGTTGACTGTTTGAAGCCACACCACTCGGCGAAACTCCAGGAAGAAGAGAAGCCAAAGGTTGATCAGTTGGAGCTTCATTACGCGGTACAGCCCCAGAAGACGAAGGCAAATGCTGCTGGAACAAACCCACAAACCGCTGATGATCAAGTAAAATCTGACCATCAGATTCCTGCATCTGGTCAATCTTCCTCTTCATGTTTGTCGCATAGCTATGTGCGAGCTTATGCAACTGTTTATTCTCCTGCTTGAGCTCTCTAATCTCCTGTTTGAGACTCATCACTTCCACCGCCAACGATTCAACTTGACGGGTTCGAGCAAATAGGCGTTGGGCCATATTAGACACAGAACCTGCACACTGCACACTGAGAGCCAGAGAATCCTTAACAGCCAACTCATCAGACCGTTTGGAAAGTAGCCTGTTATCTCTGGGAGTGACAAGGTTCCGGGCCACCACCGCAGCGGTCATATCATTCTTCACCACTGAATCCCCAACGGTAAGAGGACCAGTAGGGGATATGAAGGATGGGCGCCATATGTTGTCTGGAGAAGAAGGGATTGCCTCTTCACCAAGGTGCAAGTCAAAACGACGATCGGAGGGGCCAGACATTTTCAAAAGTGTTGAAAGAAAGAAGAAGATCGGACAAATCAAGATCTTAGAAGTGCAAGAAGGGAGTTTCTACAAGCAAAAAATTCAAGTGTGCTTTGAAACAAACTGCATGCCTCTATAAAAAATCAGCACTCGACGGGATTTCAGATATCGAAGAGGCGAGCTCAGAATTCGAAGAGGCCATTAAAAAAAACGAAGAGGCAAGCTCAGAAATCGGAAAAGCATCTTGCTTTTCCAGACGCGTCGGCACCCGTCACACGCAAACTCAGCTTTACGGAAATCACGGGTAATTTGTCGAAGCGCCGATCCCAGATATCGAAGAGGTGCCAGTCTTTTTTAGCCACGTCAGCACCCATCACACGCAAACTCAGCTTTGCGGAAATCACGGGTAATTTGTCGAAGCGCCGATCCCAGTTATCGAAGAGGCGCCAGTCTTTTTCGGCCTCATCAACACCTGTCATATGCACACTCAGCTTGGCGAAAATTACGGACAATTTGTCGAAGATTTTCTGTGAAAGAGAAAGCACGTGAAAGTTTACTGTTCAATCACGCGTTAGTTGCCGACACGAGTGAAAGAATAGTACATCTACAGGTATTAAAGAACTTCCTATAACTGTCCACCTTCACCCTACATAGCAAGGCAGACATACATAACATTTCTTCATCTCTGAGAATGCCTTCCCAACAAAGCCTCTCGAGTCACCCAGTGTTCCTTATTCCTTGGGGTATCTCTGCAAGCCAATGACTCCAAAGCAAAAGTATCTCATATCACCAGGATAGAAAGCAAGAGTATCTCATATCATGCGTTCTCCCTGTCCTTTCCTTTGTCCTTGTTCTTACCTACAAAGACAAGGATAAATAAAACAATATGCCGGAACTTCCACTCAAACTCGGGTAAGGAACCGACTGCTTGGAACCCTTCCCTGATTGCCTACCTAGCACTGCTCTCAAGTACTCGTTTCCCACTGCTGCTGTACTTCCATAGAAGTTGTCACATCTGCCTGGAGAACAGATAAGGCAAGTGAAAATGATACCTTGCAGCATGTGGAGACAACGTGCTGAAGAAACAAGCAGAGAAGAATGCGGCCTGCACAGTCAACTCAGCAGAATGAGTCCGAGCTAAAGAACTCGAGAAGATGCCACATCTGCCTGGAGAACAAATAAGGAAATGCGGCATGCACAATCAACTCAGCAGAAGGAGTCTGAACTGAGAAACTCGAGCACATGCCACATTCTGCCAGAAGAATAGATAAGGCAAGGGAAATGATACATTGAAGCGTGTGGAGACAAGCACAAAACACGTGCCGATTCATCCGCTACTTCTTCAAAATCAAAAGTATCTCATATCATCAAAGTTGCAATCACTCTGTGTGGATGACTCGTTTTGACCTTCAAATTCTTGGGTCGACTTACTAGGCGTTGTGGGCTGCACGTGCCGATTCACCACCCTTGAATCAAATCCTTAAAGACCAAGTCACCAATTGGAAGATGAGCCCATCAATCTCGAAGATCATACCGTTGACCAAACTACTCAGGTGTGAATTAGAAAGATTGAACAAAGCAACAAGTCGTCACCTTCACCTCGTGCCTGCTTGCCGTGTGTTCGAGTCAGCCTTCAAGAATCAAGCCTCAACGGCCCTTGAAGAAGCTTCCAGCCAAATTCAAAATCAAGCCTCGACGGCCCTGGAAGAAATCACAAGTCCGATTCAAGATTAAGTGTCTACCACCCTTGAATCAAAACCTAGTTCAAGAATAAGCTGTGGAAAATCAACAATTGGAGGAATCTAGAAAATCCTTCAACCCAGTTCAAGATCAAAGCTGTGGAAAGTCAACAAAGCGCAACAAAATACGTGTCGATTCACCCACTACCAAAGCCAAAGATCATCTACCACATGAAGCTCCTTGTGGTCCAATTTCAACCTTCAAGATCAAGCCTCGACGGCCCTTGAAGAAATTTCAAACAACAATTCAAGATCAAGCCTCAACGGCCCTTGAAGAAATCTCAAGCCCAATTCAAGATCAAGCCTCAACGGCCCTTGAAGAAATCTCCAGCCCAATTCAAGATCAAGCCTCGACGGCCCTTGGATCGACATCTACAGTAAGGGACTTCAAAACGCATCTCCTACACGTGACAAGCACATGTATACGACGTGCCTTGAAGTGGGGGCATTTGTAGACATCGAAATTTCGTAAATAAATGTTGACCGATAAATCAAAGTGTCAACGCTCATGTATTACATAAATTTTACACGTAGCGTGTGACTCAACGAAAATTGAAATGAGTTGGAAAAGTCATCAAATAGGACACGTGTCAACACCTGGCAGAAACGACTTATTTCATCTGGGATATTATATTCAAAATTAGGCCTTGGAAAATTCTATAAATACAAGCCCATTTCATTCATTTGGGAGGGGGATATTACACCTTGAAGCTCTGAAGCTCTGAAGCTCTAAAACTCTGAAGCTCTCAAGCATACAGGCTCTCGAAGAATCAAGAAAGCCTTCTTCGTTCTTCGTTCATCGTTCTTCCAAGATCAAGCCCCAACGGCCCTTTGGATCAACAATCATCCACCAATTCAAGATCAAGCCCCGACGGCTCTTGAAGAAAGTGTTCTTCGTTCTTCGTTCATCGTTCTTCCAAGATCAAGCCCCAACGGCCCTTTGGATCAACAATCATCCACCAATTCAAGATCAAGCCCCGACGGCCCTTGAAGAAAGTGTTCTTCGTTCTTCGTTCATTGTTCTTCCAAGATCAAGCCCCGACGGCCCTTGGATCAGCCATCCACCAATTCAAGATCAAGCCCCGACGGCCCTTGAAGAAAGCACCATCGTTCATCATCCGTTCATCCAAGATCAAGCCCCAACGGCCCTTTGGATTAACGAACGTCGACAAATCCATACATCCAACCGTTCTTCAAGATCAAGCCCAAAAGCCCTTGAAGACCCGTTCATCACTGTTCTTCAAGATCAAGCCCAAAAGCCCTTGGAGATCCGTTCATCACAGTTCTTCAAAGATCAAGCCCAAAAGCCCCTTTGAAGATCCGCTCAAATCCACCTTCAAGATCAAGTCCACAGCCCTTGAAGAAACGTTCATCCTTAGATCAAGCCCAACGGCCCTTTGGATCAATCACACATCCACAAATACACACCTTACGGAGATCAAATCAGAGGATCAAATTAGAGAGAGATTGTAACCCAAAATCATCAAATACATAATATTTGTTTGTGCACGTCGTTCTTGTCTCTTTCGTTTCAGGAATTTTCCGTGTTCACAAAAACAATCAGGAAAAAAAAAGAAAAAAAAAAGGAAGTTCAAACTGAAACAAAATGTTAATACAGTTGCAATAAATTTTGGAGATAAATAAATTTATAGCATGGAAGAACTAATAGTAAACCAGAGTTACATAGTTTTTTTTTTTTTTTTGTGGAGCAAGTTATGTTTTTGAGCTGGTTAGGGAGGATTTTCTTTTCAACAACTTAATCAGAACTTGATCAACATCTTGTATATTTGTTTAAGATATTTCTTCTGCTTCACTGTATTAAAAATATTAAAAACATTGAAAACATAAATTTAGATCAGATTGAGATCAATTTGAGATGGAATTAAAAATGTTGTTATGCATAGTATAACTTTTTTTTTCAGACGCTATAAAAAGAGCTCTTCTAACTGACTCTCTCTTTCTTTTATACGATTCACCGATTGTGTCAACAGGTGTAGTGAAAGATAAAACTATTGTAGAAGAGACTGTAACTTCTCTGGCAAGAGATTGTGGAGTTACTGGCTTAATGTTCAGGTCCTCAGAAACGTTGTAGATGAGAAAATCATTTGAGTTCAACGAATTTCTCCTGCTTCCAAAAGGAAGGTGGAAATTTTTTCTTTGTCCTATAAGCCTAAGAAACTCACTTGGCAATTGTTTTTGGTCTGCTGATCTTTGATTAAAAACCAAATATTTACAGGGCATGCCAAAAACTTTTTCACCTGATTTCCCAATAATTAAAGCATTGATCTCGTATGTTTCATCTTCAAGGACCAAACACACTTTGTACCTTCATTTAAAAACATAATGCATGAATTCTTTAATGAGTTTAAAGCTGGATTCGTATTAAATTTTTAAATGTTATAGTTTAATGTTACGATGAACCATATGCTAAAATTGAAGTATACTATGATTCTTTATTTCAGTGTGTTGATACCATATATTGGGCCTCGTCTTTGGGCCTCATCCCTAAGCCCATGATTTATGTAAGAAGGGAGGAAACTCTTATTCTATAAAAGTGGGCCTCACCTTCACAAATAAGGGATTGACATTCAGCCTCACCTTCAGAGGAAATAGTCTCACACTCAACCCTCACAACAATAGAGAGCAGTACCCTCTCAACCAAAGCAAAATGGCAAGTGCTGCATCCACAGAGAGCTCCCTTGCCGATCTATTGTAATCTATACATTCATACAGTAAATGGAATCAACATCAGTATTGACGTAGCCCAAACATTGGGGTGAACCACGATACATCTTTGTGTTCTTGTGCATTTGTGTGATTCATGGCTGGATTTACATTGGTCCAAGATCCTCCGAATTTTGTGCATAAACATTTGGCACCGTCTGTGGGAATCAACACGAAAACCTATGTCGGTTCTCTTTCATTTTTTTCATCTCACCACCGTGAATCTGCACAAAAACCCAAAACCTCACTTTTTGGGCTCTTCCAGAAAACCTTTACAGACTTCCAACTCTCTCTCTCTCTCTCTCTCAATCTCTTTGTCCACCACGACTCTGCAGAAAACCAAAACTCACAGATCAATCATATCATCCGTCTCTCTCTCTTTCTCTCTATCCGTCTCTCTCTCCCTCACCTTCAATGAGTTGAACAAACAATTTCACCAGAGAAGAAAAAAGAATAGCAGGAAATGGGCAAGTACAACAGGGTGTTATTGAGCATGCAGTCCACTCTCGGTGGATGTTCTAATATTAAGCCACGAAGTCAGGGCATGCACACGGTGCAGCCATATGCTAATTTCTAGGGTTCAGTGGTGACGGGGTACTCATCCATGTCAACGTAATTTTTGTTCATAGAAGCCATCATCAGCCGATCGTATTCGGGCTCCATCCACAGCACGAACAGCCACCATAACAGCAAACAGCTCATCTCTTTAGTATTTCAAGCATTGAAGACAAATCCAGAAGAAGAATCGACTCCAACAATGGCTTCTCCTCCTCAGATTGTGAAGAAACCATTGTTTCTTCCCCAGTTATTGACCCGATTCAGCAAACCCAGCAGCTGCCACCAGCACCATCCATGCCACATACCCCCGTCAGACTTAAAGCAGCAAGAAAACCCGTATTTTCTGGGGAAACAGACAACCTCGACCGTAGATCCTTTGCGACTCCACTTTCCACGTTGACATCACTCGCATCGCCAACGTCCTCATCACCTTCCCGCACTACGACGAGTCAGGACACTTTAAAAAAACGACGTACCACACTCTCTCACTCCATCCCGATGCCTCTTCCGCCGACCGCCAAAACCAGCTCCTAATCTCGCCTTTAAATATGACGGCGAAAATGATGTCGTGGAATGACGCCAATGACCTAGTGATGACGTCGGACGACATTCCTTTCGGGATGGGGTCGTGGTATCTCTACGCCAGCGTCTCGTGCCTGCTCGTCCTCTTCGTCGGGATCATGTCCAGCCTCACCTTGGGGTTGATGTCACTCAACCTCGTCGACATCGAAATCCTCTAGCACAGCGGTAGCCCACTGAGAAGAAGCAAGCCGCTAAGATACTGCCCGTTGTGCAAAAACAGCACCAACTTTTGGTCACGTTGCTTCTCTGTAATGCTTGTGCCATGGAGTTTAAAAATCACAGCGGCCGAAGAACTTAGCGAGGAATAGGGTGGTGTTGCCTTGGGCTTCAGGAGAGTCGATCCAGTACATGCACGACCTCAGTATGCATGTGTCGCTGCATCCCTTCCGGAGCACTCGGTAGCCATTGCAGCCCATCTCCACTGTCCGGAGAAAACCAGGAAGAAGATAAGTTTTCTATTATTAATTATATTATTATTCCGATCTGTCTGCCATCTGCCTAAAAAAAGAAAAATAAAGAGAAAGGAAAAAGTAAAACTCTCAAGTAGGCAGGCGCAGTGCGCATCAACAACATGCAAATGTCCACCACCTACGTGGAAAAAGATAAACACTTTATCTTTGGGCTGATTTATTTAAAATTATCATTTGTTTATTTAATAGTTTATTATTATTTTATATTGGTGGATGTTTTACAGTATGCATATTTCTGAGGAGACCACATCATTTCTATCACACTTATATTTTAGTGTACAGTTAGCAATATATTATTTGCTTTCATGATATGTGTGCATATAATGCGGCACCTCACGATAAATATATATATATATATATATATATATATATATGTATATGATCTGATAGTGCGGCACCTCACAATATCTGCTTTTCCACTACACAGTGGCGAAGCCAGAAATTTTCAAGGGGAGGGGCGAAATTTAAAAGCGTACAAAATTCCAAAAAATATGTAGACAACAAAATCCTTTTATATAGTAAAAAATTTAAGTGTCATTCGTAATGTATTAATACAAACAAGTTATAATTGTTGTCGTTCATAATGTATTAATACAAACAAGCCTACACGTGATGTCACACCCCACTCCTAATTAAAAATAGTTTTGGGGTCTTAATTGGTGAGCCCAAGGCCCACCCCTGATATCTGTCCCTTCCTCCCGTACTCCCTCTCTCATCTCTCTTCCTTTCTCCCCCCACTCCCTCTTCTGCTCTTCGAAGCTCCCTGAGCTCTCTCTCCCTCAAGTCGCCCTCACCCTCTCCCTCTCTACCCGTGAGCAACATCCATACCCACAATCTTATACACACACACACCCTAGGACCTTCCCAAGCAAGAACTCGAACTGAGGACAGGTCCGTGGTGCACCACAGTGGCGGAGGTAGAACAACCATGGAGGGGTTGGGTTTTCCGGGAGGGGAGGGGCTGAACCTGCGCTGGGGCTGTGTTTTCTGGCGAGGGGAGTGGCGGACGCCACTCCTCGCCCTCACGTGGCTTCGCCACTGCTACTGTGTGCTTATTATGGCGGGTCACGATGCATACACGTCATTACTACTATCATTATTTTAATGTTATATAAATTGCATTACTGCCTAAACGAACGGGGTGACATGTTATAATAATATGTTTTACATTATAATTAATGGTTTATCACATGACTCTTTTCCATAACATGTGGCAAGTCTGACCAGATTATACCTTTCATTATTTGATTGAATGCTAGGGTGACATAACTTTGGTGGTTCTTGGCATGGATTTTATTGATCAACATTGTTGCTGATTAAAAAAAACCCAATATACGAACCCGACAAACGGACCCGAATCATGTCGAGAATCAACTTATACTGAGTGCATGCTGACATAAAGTACATACTTACAATGAGGAACACAACGAGCCGAGCCGCCTCGTAGCGAGCATCGCCTCTAGCCTAGCAGCCTCGCAACGAGCATCGCCTCCAGCCGAGCAACCGCCTCGCCGCGAGTATAGCCTCTAGCCGAGCAGTCTAGCAACGAGCATCGCCTCTAACCGAGCAGTCTCGCAACCTGTCATACCTCTAGCCGAGTATTGCTTTATGTTGAGCATTGCCTTATGTTGAGTACTGGTTCAAAACATCTCGCCACTTCGGCCCGTACATGGATTGGATTTCAAGTTTCCAGCCAAAAGACTTTCTTGACTGAAGACTTAGGGGACTCCTGTTAGTACCATATATTGGGCCTCGTCTTTAGGCCTCATCCCTAAGCCCATGATTTATGTAAAAATGGATGAAACCCTTATTCTATAAAAGGAGGCCTCACCTTCACGAAAAGGGGACTAACATTCAGCCTCACCTTTAAAGGAAACAGTCTCACACTCAACCCTCACAACAATAGAGGGCAGTACCCTCTTAGCCAAACAGAGAGCAAAATGGCAAGGACTGCATCCACAGAGAGCTCCATTGCCAATCTATTGTAATTCATACATTCATACAGTAAATAGAATCAACATCAGTGTGGACATAGCACAAAAATTGGGGTGAACCATGATACGTCTTTGTGTTTTTGTGCGTTTGTGTGATTCACGGCCGGATTTACGTTGGTCCAAGATCCTCTGGATTTTGTGCATCAACATAGTGTATCCATTATGTTTAATTCTTTTTTACTACCTTTTTTTTCATGAAGGTATAATCATTATATTATTTTCCAACATAAAATATACATCGAATATACATTTAAAAGAATGCTCATCTATGAAAGTGTCTGGCAATACAATAATGTTTTAATTGTAACATCTCGGCCCAGGTCCTCACTACATCCTAAGCTCAACTCTGTCGTAGCACGATATTGTCCACTTTGGGCACCAACCACACCCTCACGGTTTTGTTTCTGGGAACTCACACAAGAACTTCTCAGTGGGTCACCTATCCTAAGATTGCACTCGCGCAAACTCACTTAACTTTGGAGTTCCTACGGAACTCGAAGCCAGTGAGCTCCCAAAAAGGCCTCGTGCTAGGTAGAGATGGGAATATACATATAAGACTTACAAGATCCACTCCCCTAAATGATGTGGGATGTTACATTAACCAATTATCATCCATCAAGGTAATAAACAACAACAAATTATTTTCCAACTTTGTATTTTTTAAAAAGTTTGGATTTAATGTAATCTAAGTTTGGGAAGATTCATAAGACACATAATAATATGTAGAACACTCGTGATCTATCAAAGTAATAAACAACATCAAATTATTTTGTAACTTTGTATTGGTAAAAAAGTTTGGATTTAATGCAATCTATGCTCTAGAAGATGCATAAGACATAAAATTGAAATACAGTGTTAGAGTTGTTACCATGGAGTGGGAATTTGATTTGGATGCTTCTGGCAAATTAGTTGACCATTTGTCAGATCTTTGTACATTTGTTTTGCGCATGTAGGGCAAGCAGTGTACCACCATGCATACCTTGTGTTATATCGCTTGATTGACGCTTTGCAAAAAAAATGTATCATTCTATAAAATGTTCAAAAATTATATTTGCACACACACCAATTATTAAATAGATAAGTTTTATCAAATAAGTTAAAAACAACTGAAAGGGTTTTGATTGAACACAATGAAATAAAAACATTGGATATACCTTATATAAATCAAGATCCAAATAGCCTAACTCCTCAATTGTAACCCTTTTCCCATTTTGTAAAATCTCTTGCTCATTTTCTTGCTAGGAAAAGGAGGCAGTGTTCTACTAGAATGAGGTCAGTCTGAAAACCTGTAATAATTTAGATTGAACATTGGTTAAATATAGAGATAAACATAATAGTTTTTTTTTTAAAGAATTTTAACCACATGATGATTCTCATTTAAAGAATTTTAACCACATGATGATTCTCATTTTATGAGAATGAATGGACTCACTCTGATTTGTATGAATTCAACTCTAGAATGTCTGGATGTATAAAAAAAATGTTGAACCAGTGCTGTTCAAGATGATGTTGTCTGGGCATTAAACAAAAGTAAAGATAGGAAAAGGGAAAAATTATGTAGGGTAAATTACACTTTACCACCTCAGGTTTGAGGTGTATTGCAACCCCATACAATATCTTCAAAAAATTTCACTTTCATACCTCAAGTACTATTTTATTTCAACATAATGCATCCGTTACATTTTCTATCTATTGGTCTGTTAAGAGATAACGTGGTTGCCACATTTGTGGCACGTGGCTAAACACTTAATAAAAAAAATTAAAATATTAATAATTAATTAAAGAAAAGTATAAAAATAAAATAAAATAAAAACCCAGAAATCCATCTCTTCCCCTTCCTTGCTACCCCCACCCCCTTATTCACTCTCTTCACCTCCCCCAACCGATCCTTTCCCCTTCCCCGCAACCTAAAACACCTCCCCCATACCACCCCCACCTCCCACGCAACCCCCCACCCTGCCCAGATTACCCAGATTTGTTCTAAAACAGATTACCGAGATTTCCCATCAATTTTCCCTCATTTTCTCGGCAACCACACAGTAAATAACTCCAAAAATTCAATGGATTCCAACCCCAATTTTTTAGAATCCGAACCCAAGAACAAAAATGCAGAAAATTCAAATTTTGCAAAAGATTAAAACTAAAAAATTTGGAATCAGACGGCGTGTGAGCATGGCAGCAGGGCAGGAGGGATGAAGGAGAAGGTGGAGAAAGGAGGGTGGGCGAGGTCACCAAATTCACTCGGCTAGTGGATATCAGGCGAGAATCGGAGGATGAGACGGCAAGGGAGGGCGCAAGGTGACGAATGCATCAATGGTTGAGGTGGTGGAGGATGAGACAGAGGCAAGAGTAGGGGAGAAAAGGTGGGTCGAGGAGGTGAAGAGGGAGGAATGGGAGAGAGAAGGGAGAGGATGTGAAGATAGTGGAGGAGAGGGGTAGAGGGTTACGGGGAAGGGGAAGGGATGGGTTTCTAGTTTTTTTATATTTATATTTTTTACTTTTCTTCATTTAATTATTTTTAAATGTATAAAAAAAAATTTACCTTGTGACACAAATTTGGCAGCCACATCAGCACAAATGTGGATCACATATTTGCCACGTCATTACTTAACGGATTTTCTAATGGATGTATGAAATTGAAATAAAATGATAAGTACATGTATGAAAGTGAAATCGACCCCAAATCTGAGGGGGTAAAATGTAATTTACCCAATTATGTATTAATTGATATTTAAATAGTTTTATATCTAGCCAAAGAAAAATGGGTAAATTACATAGTAACTCCTCAGGTTTGAGGCCTATTACAACCTCATACAACATCTTTAAAACATTTCACTTTCATAACTCATGTACCATTTTATTTCAAAATAATACATCTGTTAGGTTTTCCATCCATTGATCTGTTAAATGCTAACGTGGCAGCCACATTTATGCTGATTTGGCTGCCATGTGGCAAAAAAATTTATAGATTAAAAATATTATAATATTAACCCTTAAAAAAATAAAATAAAAACTAAAACTTGAAAAACCCAAACCCTCCCCACCCCTCTTCTCCCCCCCAAGCCTCCGATGAGGTCGACCTATGCCAGGACATTCGCCATTGGGAAGCTCTATCCGACGGTGAGAGGCACTTCGTCTCGCATATTCTCGCCTTCTTCGCTGCCGATGGCATCGTCCATGAGAATCTTGCTGAGAGGTTTATCAAGGAGGTCCAGGTCGCCGAGGCCAGCACCTTCTACGAGTTCCAGATCACCATTGAGAACATCCATTCCAAGATGTACAATCTCCTTCTCAAGACGTACATTAAGGATTCCGACGAGAAGCACTGCCTCTTCCACTCGATCAACACTATCCCCTGCGTCACGAAGAAGGCCAGTGGGCCCTGAAATGGATTGGCCGCTCCGAGTCTTTCGCGGAACGAATCATGGCTTTTACCTACGTGGAGGGGATCATACGGAACGTAGTGAAGATCGAGAGGGAGTTCGTGTGCGACGCGCTGCCTTGTGTGCTGGTGGCGATGAACCGCAACCCACATCCCACCCCACCCTCTAACCCATCGACCTCTCTCTCTCCCTCCCTCTCTCTCCTGCCTCGCCTCCCCCAACCTCCTACCATGTTTCTCGAGTTCAACGACTCCTCGGGGCTTTTGTAAATGGGAGTTGCAGAAAGGTGAGGGGGGAATGAAGGGGATATGGGTTCGGGTTTTTCTGTTTTTTTTAATAGGGTTAATATTATAATATTTTTAATGTATAAAAAATTATTTTTGTTGCCATGTGGCAGCCACATCAGCACACATGTGGCAGCCACATCAGCATTTAACAGACCAATAGATGGAAAATCTAATGGATGTATTATTTTGAAATAAAATGGTATGTGAGGTATGAAAGTGAAATGTTTTAAAGATGTTGTAAGGGATTGTAATAGACCTCAAACCTGAGCGGTTACTATGTAATTTACCCAAGAAAAATTATAAACTGCAACTTACGCAGTTTAAAATAATTGCATAGATTTTAAATATTGTGCATCACAATAAATCATATCTAATTAAAAAAGGACAGGATGAAAATAAAGTTACCTACATTGAAAACAACGTGTAATATGTTTATTATGGTAATAACATTTTTTTTGTGTGTGAATGTGATGCAGATTTCTCATCTGCTGTATTAGTTTTTTTATTTTTTATTTTTTTAATATCTCTCATAAGCTATTTTTTATTATGATTAACTGGAATATATATTTATGAATGTCTAAAAAGAGTATTAATTTATACCTGTAATGATCTTCCAAGAATGCAGTTAATGGAAAAACGACATATTAGATACAAAAATGATAATATGTGTTAATCGAATATCATAAAATAACATTTTTTTTCGTTATCCATGGATTTAAACACATGAGTCATTAAGGCAATCAATGTTTTAACACATTTCTAGAAACAATTTAACATAAAATAAAATCATATGACATCGTTTTGCAATCACCGAGAAACAGTACGGAAGTTAATTCAATAGCTAAACAGATTTCAAAGAAAATAGAAAATAATAAATTTTTTATTAAAACAAATACCTGCAAAGAGTTTAACTCTCAAGCTTGTAAAAACAACAATTATTGGCTTGGGTAGTTGTTCTAATGAGAGAGCAGAGACGCTATGCGCAACATCTGATCATAGTGTAATCTTAGCCTTTTCATTTTTGTAAAAGAAGAAAAGCCAAAATAAAAAAATTTAAAAGTCATGAAAATCTTAATTTTTTTATTTATAATTGTTCAAACATTTTAAAAAAAGAATATGATTATTAGACAACTCAGATGGAATTGAGACACAAAATAATTTTAAATTTTATTATGGACACAAAATGACCTGATATTTTGTATGACCAAATGGCATTAGTGATCAATTCTTTGATTGATCTATATTGCTTCTAAAGCCTAGACTGAAACCAGGTGGTCAATAACATCTTCAAATTTGACAAAAAAAAAAAAAGAAATTGATAAGTTCATAGCAAAACGTTGAATAAAATAAGCACCAATAGATATTAATACGCTTATTTATATGTATTATTACCTGTCAAGATGTTAAGTTTGTTTAACCAAGGATACAATCTATTATTACCTTCAAATTTGAAAAAAAAATAAAGAAATTTCTATTGGTGAAATGACCTGATATTTTGTATGACCAAATGGCATTAGTGATCAATTCTTTGATTGATCTATATTGCTTCTAAAGCCTAGACTGAAACCAGGTGGTCAATAACATCTTCAAATTTGAAAAAAAAAGAAAAGAAATTGATAAGTTCATAGCAAAACGTTGAATAAAATAAGCACCAATAGATATTAATACGCTTATTTATATGTATTATTACCTGTCAAGATGTTAAGTTTGTTTAACCAAGGATACAATCTATTATTACCTTCAAATTTGAAAAAAAAATAAAGAAATTGATAAGTTCATAGCAAAACGTTGAATAAAATAAGCACCAATGATATTAATATGCTTATTTATGTATATTATTACCTGTTAAGATGTTAAGTTTGTTTAAACAAGAATACAATCTATTATAATCTTGCAAGAAAATCTTGTGTCGTGGAATAGGCGGAAAGACACTTGTCAATTTCTTAAAAAATGTCTTGGAAGTCAACATGATGTGCGTGTCGTGCGGAACAACTCTGCATTGAGCTGCTGTCTTCTTAGTACAAAAATTCATAATTTCATAGTAAGCACCCGCTTCAATCCTTGGAACTATTATTTCATAGTCCATTTCAAAAGACGCTTCGATGACTTGTTGCTTGACAATTAAAGAGATAAAAAAAATAAGAAATAAAAACATTCAAAACACTGTGGATAAGTAAACGGCCCTAACTTATAGTTGAAATAACATGGAAATAGGTGCAGATGACATATACTGAACAACATGGATAATAAATAGCAACAGTAAATTAACATGTATAACTAACAGTTTAAAGGAGATGGATACGTGTAACAAAAATTGTGCATTACATAGAGTAAACTCAAAAATGAATGTATCATTTGACAACATAAAATTGAAGAATAAAGAGTTTAGAGATAAATTGTATACAACCTTTACTACAGAGAGTATAAAAACCATGTCATGTGCATTAAAACAAATAACTCATCTTTAACACAGAAGATCAAATGTTTAGAAACTAATTTTACGAAAAAAATGATCACTAACCTTTTCATCAACCAATATACAATGTAAGGATGTATATTTATCGCCCATGCCTGGATACTTTGGTTTCCATATTCTACAAACACGCACTTTAATTTTGACAACCTTTTTATATGTCACCAATTGGTTAAGTGGAGTTGGACCTTCATCTTCCATTTAATCTATACAAACTAAATACAAATTATGTACCCACGCCATACTATCCATTTTTATCTATCCTATAAATAGATAGAGAAATGATAACTAAATTGTGATTTTGACTGAGAACAACTATGAAATAATGATGGTAAAACAAAAACACACACAGTTATAAAATCAATTGTTCCTCTTTTTTTATTGATAGCATTAAAGTAGAAGTTTATTGTCTCTGGATCCTATCAAATTTCATTAAGTCCTGACATCATTTTCTTCCAAGAAATATTCAAGATTAAATAGGCCTGTCTAGAACACCATAACGTAGCTAACAAAATGAAAAATATGGATACAAACGTCATACTATGAGAAAGAAAAACTTGAAAATCATCGTATCAAAATACTTGTCAAATACTTATAAAGTTTGCACTCACAACTGGAATATCCAGCGACAAAGGAATTTATTAGTCATGGAGTAAGGCAAACTACTACTGTGTGCAAAAAAGCTAAAGGGAACTATATATGACTAATTTGATGAGAGCACATAATAATTTATGACATTATACGACTACAACAACATATTCATATGATAGAGCCGCATAGATGGAGAAAAGACTTGTTGGTTTTTCCTATAACCAAATAACAACAATATTTAATTATTAAGCGGAATTCTTTCATGTCATTAAAACCAAGATAAGAAGTATTTTCACATTTTATGAGCGAATCAGCAAAGGATACTAATTCCCATCAGCTTTGATCCAAGTAAATTAACAAACAAACAAATTATAATTAAAAATTGATGACTCATAAGCTAAACTAATTCATGAATGCATCTGATGAAACAATGATAATTAGCTATCGCTAATTTTATCTCAACACAACACCAAATTTAAGCACCACAGTCATATAGTTAGAGACTGAACTAAAAAATCTGCATGCAATATAAACAATACCAAGCTAAACAGTTTGGATAAAAAACAAAGATCAACAACACCAACAAATGTAAATATTTACAACGTAGTGAAATGTAAACCATAATTGATTTATCAACTATACGATAAACTAAACTATGAGTTTATACAAAGAAGCAAAAGACAATTAGCGATCCCTATTAAGCTACATTAGACTCAATTAAACCACAACAGCAATATAGCTACACATTCAGTCATAAATTGGATCAAACCATAATACACGCAAATAAACCAAACACAATTACTTGTCTCTATTTTTATCCCAAGACTTTAAAATTTTAAATTTTGCCTCACACGACTTGTCTACCTCAACAACATAGCCACATAATGAACATAAAAATTGGTGTGGTATACAGTAATAGGAAATCTATGAATTTTCTAAAAAGCAAAGATCAAAGAAAACAACTCAATTAGGAAAAAAAATAAGCAAACAAAGAACAATCACCAATTTATCAGGTGTAGAATAAATTAAAGCCTCACTTACAAAGCATAATTTTTACGTTAAAACCAAACAAATTGAGGTATCTTTACAACATATTGATCCTCAATCATAATAATTATCATTGATGTAATTAATCCTCAATCATAATAGCTACCATTGATGTAATTAATCTTTTATACGCACGCGCGCGCGCACACACACACACAAAAGAAAAAAGGGAAGCAAGTGCTTCCTATTCTAAAGAGTCAATCACAATAAAGCAACAAATTAGTGAACAGTTAATCATGATTTCTTTTGAGGCCAAAAAAACCTCATTAGTGATGGTAAATCAATATGGAAGTAGCTCTAGATTAGTGGTGGTGATTTTAAAATGGACACTGAAGAGTCATTCATTGAATGATGTAACTATTAAGGGCTGGTTTGGTATTACTGTGCTTTAAAAAAAAAGCTGATTCTGCTATGCTGTGAGAATAAGCAGCTGTGAAATAAAGTAGCAGAGTGTTTGGTAAATTTTTTTGTAAAAGTGCTTTTGGAAAAAATAGCAGTATGATAATGTTTGGTAAACTTTTATGTAAAATAGCTGTGACTGTGTGAAATGACCAAATAGGGTATAATACTATATTATTATTATGGGGTGTGCTATCCACGCATCCAAATTACTTCTCACACACCCCTTGTTAATTTCTGTTTTTTGATCTTCTTTAATTCATCCGATCCGACGACCGAAAATTAAAAGGGTGTGTGAGAAGTAAAATAAAGTGTGTGGATATCACACCCCTATAATTATTAAGATATTTTATTTAATATTACTATTTTTATGCGAGGATTTTCACTCAGTTTCACACATTCCTCTCCCTTTCATTGTTTTCACTTTCTTCTTCCTCCTCCGACATACACACACGAATGACAACGGCAACACCACCAATTGTGTGGCCGTGAAATCCCCAATCCAAAACCCTAAAAAATAAAAAACCTTCCTCACCACCACCGCCTCCTTCTCCTCCAAAACCCTCTTCACTACTCTCCTCTCTCCTACCCTCTCTCCATCGGAGCAAGACCGCTTCGCTTCGCCCCTCCAATCCTCTGCAGGCGATGGATAACGGAGGCAGTGACTCAAGTCTAGCCTCGCTACGCTTCTCGCTATCTCCAGTCCAGCATTTCTTCGTCTCGCTGTCTCCAAGTTGTAAACTTTGAAGAAGGAGAAATTGAAGATGGATAACTAAGGCAGCGACTCAATCCTCTTCTTCTCGCTGTCTTCAGTCCCACCTCTCTTCTTTCCGCAAGCATTGACTCAAGGTTATCTCTTCCACCTTCTCCTCGTTTTCTTTTTTCTGATTTGAAACAAATTCAAAGTTGTAAACTTTGAAGAAGGAGAAATTGAATTGTTGCTGTGCTTTTTGTCTGTAGATTCTTGAAGTAGCAGAGGAAAAATGAGAGTTTATGTTTTTTTTTTTTTTTGTGATTATTGGTTTTGGATGTGGTAGTCTAGTGGGTTTCTGTGTTTCCATTTCTATTGCAGATCGGCAAAGCCGTTTCTGGAGGGTTTCTGGGTTTTGTGGAGATCTGCAAAGGAGCACCGTTTATGGTTTGAGGTTGTTATTGGACTTTAGAAAGTTTCATTAAAGGAGCACTGTAGCTCCGCGTACTTTGAAAAAAAAGCCAGTTTTCCAAAGCAGCATTTTAGCTACTTCAGCTTTTCTGATGATTTCAGCTTATTCTCACAACAACTTCCAAAATAATCCTTTATTTTTAGTTTACCAAACACCTTCAACATAAAAACTTTGAAAATAAACAGCTTTTTTTTAAGCACCTCAATGCCAAACCATACCTAAATATGTTAAATTGCAGCAGGAAAAGCTTAATATATACTCTTAAATTGAGATGTTGGTCCAAGAATCAGAAATAGTTACCAATATGTATTATCATCCGCAACAACTATCAAATTAATTCTTTTGATTACTTAGTTACAAACATAACTATTATTCCTGACAAACCATTGATGGTAAGTGATTATCTATAAACAAACCCTTATTCCAATTGCGATTTTCTTAGTTGCCAAAATCTTCCACCACGACAATAAAAATAGCCATATTTTCATGAAGGTATAACCATTGTATACAGTTACATATCTAAACCCAAATCTGTATACTATATAAGAACACCAAATCAACTAATTTGAAAAAAATTGAAAGATCAAGAGCAATAACAAACGGGAACATTTACATTTCAATGAAATAAAAATCTCAAGTTTAACATGAAAACTAGACCAATCTACACAAAATAACGTAAAAACTAATTGAAAGAACAAAACACACTATCACCATAACATAGTTTCTAAACAGAGGCAAAAACAACAAGCAAAAAAAAAAATTTAACTAAGCACCGAAACATATGGTCTGAAATAATTAAAACAACTAAACATAGCACTAAAATAACTCCATAACAAGCAAAAAGTCTAAAAACCCATTACCTGACAAAGACAGCAAGAACTCCAAGTACAAATCCTTAAGAGAGAACCTGTGAAACGCTAAACACAAAAGCACAAAAAAAAAAAGCAATTAAAATTCGATGCTCAAAATGAAATAACATCACACACGACAGACTAACAACATCACAGTTGCAGGATAAAATAAAAGCTCAAAAGTAAAACAAATACAAAGACAAAAAGCAGAACAAAAAAGAGAACAAAACTTAGAAACCCAGATTTGGAGGCAGCAAAAACACAAACGGGATATAACATAGAACTCCAAAACAAAAGAAAACACGGGAGAGAAAGAGAAATAAGAAAGGAAAGCTGAAAAGGCAAAGGTGAGGGATGATCGATACGTGGCGGAAGCTAAACCAAAAACAACAAAAAGCAAAACCAAAAACAACAAAAAACATCTTTCTCACAGGTGGAAGAGGTTATAAGACCATCTCTAATCCTGACTTAAAACCTAAAAATATTTAACCCAGAAAATTTAGGTTTTAGCCCAGAAACAACTTTTCTACTCCAACCCTTTTGGCCTAAAATTTTAGCCCCAGATTATTAAAAAATGAATTAAGGCTAGTTTTTTTTAAAAAAAAAATTATGTAGACTATCCTAAATTAATTTTATGAACTTTTAACCTAAAAATATTTAAATTCCGATAAATTTTGAAAAATCACTAAATCAATACATGAAAATCATGATAAACCACATAAACTTAAAAAAAAAATTATTCTAGCCGTTGGAAAAAAATATTTAAATTCCGATAAATTTTATAATTATTCTAGCCATTGGATTTACATTTGGACCGTTAGATTTTTTTTTACTGTTAGATTTGATTATATTCGATTTAAGCCGTTGGATTCAATAAATATATAAATATAAAACAAACAAAAAAATTGAATGTGGACCGTTGGATTAACCAACGGTCCAATTACCACCACCACCCGATGAAGAAAAGTAGTCGTTGGCTACAGGACAAGACCCACTTTTCACTCTCATCCGTGGGTCCCAGCACCTTTTGTGTGCTAAATTTATGACCTATATTTGCCTTCATTTTAAGTTTTAGGTTTTAGGTTTGGTTTAGGTTTTGGGTTGGAGTGGATTTAGGGGGGGGAAAAAGGAAAATTTAGGTTATAAATCACCATTGGAGATGGTCTAACAAAATTGAGAAAATGGCAAAATCGGCAAGTCACTATACAACTTGAAAAAAAATCTATGTGAAGAAAACAAAGGGCGAAGCGGAAAGTGCACTGTTAATGAACAATACCAATCCATCAGTTTTTAGAAGAGAGTAATGTCCAAATGTCGTTTCAACATTTTTACCCCATTTGGGAATGAATTAATCTTCATTAAACATAATCTATGTTCAATCTCAAAAACTATAGTTGTCAGATAAATTAAACTTTTTTTGTCGTCATTGTCATTTACTATTTATGCCATGTTCTTAAATATGGGAAATTATTAGATAGTACAGCATTACCACATCAGCATGTAGTACTTTGAAAATTTGCCATGTGCTCAGTGCTTAAAATTTTAAAAATAGTGAAAAAATGATGATGAGACAATTTTCTTAATAAATGCATATTTTATCTTAATAGTACATAATTACTGTTTTGTCCTCCTTATGTAAATATTGTGTATGAAGATAAAATAGGAAAAATAGAGATATGATTGTCATTTCTCAAAAGATACAAAATTTCTATTTTGTCCTCCTTATGTAAGTATCATGCATCAAAAGTGAGGGCAATATAAGAAACAAAGGGGGGCAAAAGATACAAAATTACTATTTTGCCTTCCTTATGTATGTATTATGTATCAAAAGTGAGTGCAAAATAAGAAAAAAAGTAGCAAAAAGTTGACAATGAGGGTTCTTTTAGTAATAGTATTAGCATTTGCCTACACATTTTGTATGTATGAACATATTTTTTTAGAAAATGAGAAGGGAGGGGGGGAGAGAGAGAGAGAGAGAGAACGTGGAGGGTGGGAGGTTTTTTTTTTTTTTTTTTTTTTTTTTTTAATTTTAAATATTAGAGATATTTTAACATTATTGGTAAGTGAGGCTTTAATAAAAAACAGTAAAATTTAGACCTGTGAAATTACATTATTACCCATCATTTTTGTTTGTGTGATAGAATATTAAGTTGTCTTTTCATCATCTTTTGATTAACAAAGAGAGTTTTATTAATTAATAGAAATAGATAAATAAAATAAAAATAGAGAAAAAAAAACCACCGCCCACCCTGTGAGACAGTACGGCAATCTCCCAAACTCCCTCCATAATCAATCTCAGCTCCAACCCGACAACCATATATACTATCGTCCCTCCTTTTTGCTTCTTCTCCCTCTCGCATATCTTTTGATAATGGTTTTCTTAACAACTATCAAAGTGTTTTTCCAGATTTAGCAAACTGTTTTCTAGATTGAATTTAAATTTACACAAAAGAAAACACTTCGTTTTCGAGATCGATGTCCTTAACAATTATCAAAACCACCAACCATTATTTCCAAATTTAACAAAACCATTATCAAAGTGTTTTCCAGATTGAATTCAAATTTAAAATCGATCAGTCTCCTACTTAGCAAACAAAAAATTCAGGTTAAGGACGTCAAAGTTTGTTCCAGACTGAAAAATTTACACAAAAGATAAAAAAAAATGGATTAGTGAGAGAGGGAGAAAGGAGTAGACCAGAGAGAAAGGAAGCGGTGCGGCGGAATTAGGGCGCAGGTTAGGGTTCTGCTTTGCGGTGTCAGGCTGCCAGTGACGGCCGTCTGTTTTTCATTTTTCTCCTTTTTCCGACGTTTCAGTTACAAACTAGTAATTACTAGTACAGTGATATTTCCATTTCAATATTGAATAATATCTCAACTTCGAATATTTAATCTCCGTAAATGTGAAGAGGAAAACGAATATTTATTGCTTTTAAGATATTGGGCCTCAAACACACGAGCCCAAATATGACCAATGGACCAAAACGCAGGCCCATGAGGATTGGGAAAAGCTTTCCTGATGCTGAGGCTTGTGCTTGCGCCATCAAACACCTGGCGGACGACGCTCCTCTTTCATACACCGTTTCAATTGTCACCGACTGCGAGCCGTTGCACGCTTTTCTTTGACCCCATAAAACCCACCCGCCGCCTCCTTCCTCCTCCGTCGTATCCCAAACCACAGAGAGAGAGAGAGAGAGAGAGAGAGAGAGAGAGAGAATGTCAGGGCTAACATGCAACTCTTGCAACAAGGAGTTTCTGGACGACTCGGAGCAGAAGCTCCATTACAAGTCCGAATGGCACCGCTACAATCTCAAGCGCAAGGTCCCCGATCTTTTTCTCCTCACCTTACAATTTTATTTCTAGGGTTTTGCTTTGATGTTTTTTCATTCGATTTATTGCTTTTTTGATATGGGAAAATCGAAAGATTGGAATTTCCCAAATGCTGGATAAGAAAACGAATTCCATTCTTCTGGGATGAATATAAAGTTCATGTTTTTTTGTTTGTTTGGCTTTGATTCCTAACATATGTTTGAATATTTTGATTGCTGATTAAATTTTAGTCCTGCTGATGCTTTTTGGATGTTTGTTTGGTTTTCTGATGAAACTGAGCTGAACCTGTCTTTAAATTTTCACTATTTCCCCATAGATAGTTCGAAACGCATTGGAACAATAATCAATTTTGGCTCGAATGGTTTGTAGAGGAACTCTACCTTCTCGGATCCATTCAACTCGTGCAATTTCTTTTCCGTCAATACGTCCTGCAATTTGTACTTGAATCCCTTTTGTACCTGCCTGTCCAGTTAATTCAATAGCTTTTTTCATTGCTTTGCTAAATGAAACTCTATTCTTTAATTGTCCGGCTATAAATTCTGCACATGAAGCTATATATATATGTGTGTGTGTGTGTGTGTGTTAACGATATGTTCTCTATGGTAGCTGGGTTCATGAATTATGGTCAACAAAGGGGCTGAAACTAATGCGATTAGTCGTATTAATTATACTTTTGGTTAAAGTCGGACATCCAATTGCTTCGATTTGAATTATCCGGAGGATGCCTAACCAGTCATCCATAATATCAAATAAATCATTTTCGTCTTTGGTAAATTTACCAAGGGCTATAGTCATGGTGATCCTCCTATTCAACTACTTCAACTGAAGAGGACTCAAACCTCCACGCTCTTTAGCAAGAGATTTTGAGTCTCGCGTGTCTACCAGAGGACGGTAGATTCTGCGTAATTAATCGTTTCTTGGTCTCTGTTCTTTCCACTAAGCCTGTAGCAATATTCTTGTATTTTGAGTTTCTTTTGAGTTATATTTTAATTGGCGAAATGCTTTCATTTGATATGTTGTGGTGTGCTATTGTTCCTTTGTAGTTTACAGTTTACCAGCCTATTCAGTGAAAGACGTGTTTTGATGAGTTTTAATAAATTATGAAATTTTCTTGAAAACAATCAGGTAGCTGGGGTTCCTGGAGTGACAGAAGCATTATTTATATCGAGACAAGCTGCACTTGCTCAGGAGAAAAACGGTTTGAGTGAAAGCCCGATGCTTTACAGTTGTGGTCTTTGTGGCAAAGGGTATAGAAGTTCTAAGGCTCATGCTGAGCACCTCAAGTCACGGAGTCACATTCTGCGGGCCTCTCAAGGGGCCAGTGAACAAGAAGAGAAGCCAATAATTAGGCCACTTCCGAGTCGTGTTGTTAACAAAGCTCCCCCGAAAAGAGAGGCAAATGATGAGGAAACTGATGAAAGTGAAGATGAGTGGGTGGAGTTTGATCCTGACGAAGACTTGTCAAAATCTTTGACTGATATGAATGTGGATGAGCATGCATCCGAAGAGGATATGGATGAAGATGACGACTTTGAGGAGTTGGATCCAACTTGTTGCTTTATGTGCGATCATGATCACGACACCATAGAGAGCTGCATGGTTCACATGCACAAACAACATGGATTCTTCATTCCTGATATCGAGTATTTAAAGGATCCAAAAGGCCTCCTTACTTATCTTGGTCTCAAGGTACTGAAATATGCATTACGTTCTTTTCCTGTAGAAACTTGTTCCCGTTTTGGATTTTTCCTCATAAATTGGCTGACTCTTCATGTCTTTACTTTTCAGGTTAAAAGGGATTTCATGTGTCTGTACTGCAATGATAGGCGCCATCCTTTTAATAGTTTGGAAGCAGTTAGGAAGCATATGGTGGCAAAAAGCCACTGCAAGGTACATTACGGTGATGGTGACGATGAAGAGGAAGCTGAGTTGGAAGAGTTCTATGATTACAGCAGCAGGTTTTTGTCCTTTCCTATCCAATTTATTTAATTCTGTTGATGGCTGTTTAATTATGTCAAAGTGTTCCAAGTATTCCTTTCCTTCTTTATATATGTTGGTATGTCTTGGCTGAATTGCTTCTGTCTTGGTTTTTAGTTATGTGGATGAGGCTGGCAAACAACTTGTAGTATCCGGTGATATGGCTAATAGCGTAGAACTTGGGAGTGGTGGTTCTGAGCTCATTATTACTAGAAGATCTGATGATGGTATATCATCCAAAACACTTGGTTCCAGGGAATACTTGCGCTATTATCGCCAGAAGCTGCGCCCATCACCTGCTAATGGTGTCGCCATTACAGCTGCATTAGCCTCAAGGTGTGTTTCTAATCCCATATGCTGAGTCTGCTTTGGTTTTGACAAAATAATTGGATCGACGCTTCCCCCATATTCAGCATAAACCCTAAACGCTAGGTTAGAACAAATCCTTTGATAACATAAGTTGTGTTCTAATTTTCAGGTACCGAAGCATGGGATTGGCAACGGTGCAGTCAAAAGAACGAATGGTCAGGATGAAGGTACTGAAGGAAATGAGAAGATCGGGAGTGGAGGCTATGCGGAGTAAGATGGGAATGAAAAGCAACGTCATCCGCAACCTGCCCAAGAATTGCACATATTAGTCTCAACACCTGCGATATCTGGAGCTGAATGATGAGTGTTGAGAGCCTCAAGTTTTTTATTTATTTTTCTATTTTTCTGAGAGTTTTTCTACCAGTAAACATCTATTAAGTTGTATCTTTTGTATTTTAAAAACCAGTTTGAGCATTCATAGCAAGTGGCAGTATTTCGTTTGTATGAACTACAATTTTTACCATCATGCAATACAAGTAATCACTTTTTTCGCCGGCTTTCAGAGGGGAAAGGCCAGAGGCGTCGAGGTTTGATCCAAATGCTTAAAATATTTGACAACTTAATAAAGCAAAACAAGAGATGAGTTTTCCAGTGGTTATGTATTTTAAGATGGTTTTGCTTTATTAAGTTGTCAAGTTTTTTAAGTTTTTAGACCTATAAACTAATATAATCTTATGAGTTATGACTAATATGCATTTGATCCTCACATGTACTCAAAATGAGTACCTTAGGAGTGCAGGAAGGGGGCATTTATGCTCAACACTATAAATGATCATCATATAACTAATCATCTGTCACGTATTATTTCGCTTAACCTTGATTAATATTTTTCAAAATTGAAAAGTAACTTTTAATGTGAAAGTTAAATATAGTTAGGTGAAAGAACACATTGTAGATAATTAGGTGTATAATGAACATACACCATAGTTATAATGACGAGCAAAAATACTCCCGAGCAAGGATTGTTGCACGTGCGTTAATGCAACATTCTGAAAGGTTGCCAATTCAAGACAAAAAAATTGAAATGAGATTTTCTCAACGCGCTTCCTCTTAAGAACGGATGTCGTTTCCAGACGCTAACTACCTAATTATTACACAATTAACACCAACAAATGTCTTAAGAAATGCCATGAAAAGATGGATTTTTTTTTTTTTTTTTGGATTAGAACTGGATATGCTTTAACGAGAGATGCTTTTCCTTTAAGACATAGACATGGAGGAGAGAAAAGAATATATATAAAACGAAACAACGGAAATAGTAATTGGGCAATTAGCACTCACTTTCAGCATTTGGTTGCGGACGGATAAAGGTTATTTTCGGAATGTGCAAATACAGCAAACGTAACTAGAAACATTGCTAATCTCATGCTTGACCCGAAATTTGAGAAATTTATAAGATTTGAAGCAAATGAAGGCTAAAACATTTAAGTAACAAAGGAGGCAATGGAATTGTCATGTAAAATGACCAATTAGCACATCTCATAAGTTGATAACAAATTTCAGCAATTTACAATCCAGATGTAAGCTTCTTTTACATGTAAAAACCACTGAAGAAGATGAGATCCACAGCAAGCATCCCAGTGCCTTTCCACTTCGGCGTCTTCCGATGGATCTCCTTCTTTCTTTCCTGCACTTCTATTCTACTAGAGCCCTGCCAAAGGATATAATACACGTCCTATGAAATCGATAGACGTACTGTAAGTTCGGTTTATTGTATGAAAGATGAGAACTTGAGAGGGCTACAAAACCCAACGCCGCGTAGAAAATGAGTCCCATCTTTTTTTATATATTAGTTAGTATATGTAGATATTATGGCCCAGATTAATTTACTAAAGAACTTTCTATTCAGTTGAAACTTAAGAATGAACGAATGTGTATGCAGGTGATCAATGAATAGAGCATACCTAATTGTCATAGAAGCGAGAACGACGTCTACGAGAACTGCAAATAAAAGAGGAAATGTGCATAAATGTTAGGTAAAGACAAGAAACAAATGAATTCTACAATCTTTTACGAGAGTTAAACAAGAGCCGTAATGCTCATGTGCCCGTACTGAGCTCTCCAAGCCCCACTTAAAGAGATTCCTCTACTGGCACAATCAGTCCAACAAGAAAATGAATCAAATGGTGCATTTTTTTAAGGGAATTTCAGTAAGATGGTGCACTAGATTTCTTGCAGTAGCGTAATAGTCATGACTTCCTATCCATGCAAGAATGTTGATTGTTCGAGGATATAGAGCATAACAGGATGAGTTACGGATTCCATTTTGATTTTAAAAAAATGACGTACAAACACACTCGTAGCAGAAAGATACCATTATATGAATCAATGAGGTTAAAATCTAAAGAAATCCCACACAAAAATTGAATAAGGAACATTGCAGACCTGCGATGACTAGAGCCACCTCTGGAGAAGCCACTTGTACTCATAAACTCGTCATCGGTCTCATCTGCCCTATACTCGGGGAATTCAACAGATGTCACAGAACCTTCATCAGAATTTGAATTATCATAACTTGCTCGGCGATTTCCTCTTCTTGTGTCAGCAACTCTTGACCTTCTTCTGTTTCTAGAATTCCTCAAGTTATCAAAAACCTGATATAAGATGCAGGAGGTCCACCAGTTGCGTTCATCCCCATGGAAGTCCT
Organism: Malus sylvestris; assembly: GCF_916048215.2. NCBI lineage: Eukaryota > Viridiplantae > Streptophyta > Magnoliopsida > Rosales > Rosaceae > Malus > Malus sylvestris. Next base: position 11,775,380 of record NC_062267.1, read on the forward strand.
CAAACTCATCTCCAGTCTCATCGTCACCATATTCAATCACATAATCTCCTAAAACCACCCCACGAGGGACTTCTGAATGTATAGTGCTCAAAACATCTATGATCTCAGAGGACTGCTGGAAATTTTCCCAATCAAGCAGCCGAGCAGGATCAATCTTTGAAGGACGAGAATGAGGGTGCTCCAGCTGAGCATGTTTTTGTAATTCCAAATACGAACCCATAAATTTACATTGATGCACCTCACAACAACGCTTTTTCACATCCAGATGTACACGAGCCTTGTCAACAACAACCCACCCATTAACTTCCCCCCTACACAAGGGACAAGTAGGCTTGCAATCGTCTTCTGATGCCTTTGGCTCAGTATTTTCTGCAGGACTCACAACAGATTTTGTAGGAGATGACATACCATATGCACTCTTGAAGCGGTCTAAACAATTGGAGTGTAGGTGGTTTGTGTCGCAAACAAAAGGACGGCACCCTTTCTCATAAGATGAGCACTGAAGGAGTACACCATTGTGGGGGAAATCCAAACATATAGGACAAGTTACATCTTCCCAGTTTATATTTAACTCAATATCATCCAAACTGAATGAACTGGGTTGAAGCTCTCTTTGATTAGAAGCTTCAAGGGCCATGGTGGGGTATATTACTTAGAATTAACACAAGCACATGGCATGCACCACACAATCGGATCAGAATTACCACTTTAACAATAGAAACTCTGAGCACAGGCAAACCAATCTTCCAGGTTAATAGCCACTGATCAAATATGATAGCATCCTACATGAGACTCTGCATAGCAAATGATCACAGTAAGTATGATGAATAGTGTACAGAAAAGCTAGGAGATGAAGAAATGCAAAATTGCTCACCATATTCTATACTCTTCGGAAAAAAAAAACTTCGATAACCTAGAATTAAAAACAATATTTCCAATGACTATAGCTATTAAAGCATATTAGAGGAACCCTGTAAATGATATATATTGAACAAACGAGACAGGGCGAGGGTTATGAGAAGGATAGGTTTTTGCAGACATTATTCTAACAAAGATGAGTTGCGATGAGCCAAATAACACTGCTTTTTGAAACAAGGTACCGAAATTAGCACAACCCATCACAAAACTTCTGTTAAATTAGCATATTACCCCTTTTTTATGATCTAAATGTGCAGCATGATTACCAGGAAAATTAAAGCATGTTCAGTAAGACATTTTTTCTTCCGAACCGAAAGAAGCCAGGTCAACTGTATGGATTTAGCTAAGCAGAGTAACCAAACAACATAGAACACAATACATATATAATCTCAATTCGTTTTGTTTCCTTTTATTGAGTTGGTTTCAGTACCCAATATGTTATGTTGTATGCTTGTCACCAATTCTCCAGGTTGAATGTTGATTAGAACAACCGATAAGAAAGTCAACAGAAGCAAACAGCAATCACAGGAAAATCAATTTCAACAAGCAATTTCTTCAGCCTACTTAACCAATAATATACTATCCCATCAAATTCAACAACACATTATCTTTATACACTAGAACAAGCAAACTCAACTAATTATATCAATTTGAAAACATCAATTAAGCTGAAAAAATGGATATTAAAACAAATTAATCAATCGCAAACCTTTCAAATTAAACAAATTGATTAACCCAGCAAGCATAAACAACAAAGAATCACAGTTGTTCTGAGAAAATATGAATCAGAATCAATAACTAATCACAAAAACTGATCAAACCAAAACATAGGTTATTCAGTGAACTGAGAAATGATCCAACAAAACGACCCAAGGCAGCAAAATCATTGGTGAAAAGTTAAAAGATGGAAACTTTACTCTAATGAGCACCCAGTAAAATCAACAAAAACCAATAAAATCAATCCATGATTCACAACCAAAGCATCAATCAGAAAGGGACAAAAGAAACCCGAAAGAAATTGAGAGAGAGAACTGGGAACCTGGGTCTCACCTAATATATAAGAATCATCGATTGAAAAATGGGGGAGAACTCGAAGTGGAGATTGAGGCCAAAGAGGAGGAGACAGAGAGGGGCTTGGGAATGAAAGAAATTTTATTTTATTTGGTTTTTGTTGGAAGGCTTAGAGGTTTATGAGAGCAAAGAGAGCATTCTTTCTTGGTCTCCCTCCTTTGTTTGTGTTTTGTGTGTGCGCGATTGGGGTTTGGGGAAGTCAGTTTTGTGAGGAGTAGGTTGGTGGGGTCTCTGTTTCTCTTTTCAATTTTTTTCTATTTTTTTTCTTTTAATTTTTTTTTACAAAAAAATTGATATATCGTTATCATATGAGTCTCGTTTTCCTATTCCTTAATTTTTTTTAGTGACAAAAAATTTATGATCACTTATCCTTAAATTTGATATGTGGAGTAAGATATAAACATTAAAAGCACGTTCACTCCACCTTTTTTTATCAATTTAACAATAAGTGATCAATCACTTAGTATTACGGTTTAATAGTATTTATTTTCACTGGTAAGTGAGAGGTCTTAAGTTCGATTCTCACCAAAAACGAATTTGAACCACATTATTGCTAGCACATTGTGAGGTTACCCATCCTATATATCGTTTCTTCAAAAATAAAAAATAAAAAAATAAGTGACCATACATATAATTTTTTATGAGAAGGGATTTTAATTTTTTTTTCAAAAAATAAGAATTAGTTGTGGGACCAACTTCATATCGAACTTCAACAATCTGAGCGTCTATTTTGTAAGTCTCGATTCATAGGTCATCTTGTACAAAAATTCAACTCAATCTGATATTATTTGTCTATTTAACCATCACGATAAAGTTTCAATATTTTTTTGAGAACAAAGTGTTCATTAATTTCTTTGAACTCAATTAGATACCTCAAATATTTCTGATTTGACTAATAATTTGCAAGAATAATCTATAAGGTCCAACTTAAAAAATAAATTATTCAAATTGTTAAAATTCAATATGACATGGACAACTAATTCCTATTTTTTTAAAATAAAAATCTTTTTCCCTTAAAGGCTTCCACATACACACACACACATATATATATATAAAGATAGGCTTCCACATACACACACACATATATATATATATATATTACACGTAAAACTTTTTGAGTAAAATGACTGTTATGGCCTCCTGCTTTGACCAAGCTTCTTAAATCTTAAGTTGTTAGTGAGAGTGACAGAGTGTTGCTTAATTCAGCACAATTCTTGTGTTTTAAGTTATACGCCCCCATGGGTTATACCTATGTAGGCCATAGCCTGGAATTTTGTTTTTCCTTCAACTAGTTACTATATTTGAAAACGATATTTTTGGATTTCACACGTATTTACACGTGTATATTCCATATGCATTTGGAAATATTTTCTTCTTTAATTGGACAATTTGTTATTTTCTTGTGGAAAAAACACCAAGACCGTTAACGATCAATCACAACTTCAAATTAGGGAAGACTTGCGCGATTGTTTTCGATCCACGTCATTATTTTTGGTTTTTAGAAAGTAAGAGAGTTTTATTCTTTAATTATTAGTAAAATATGATTGTTCTTCGTTGGGTCAATTTATAATCAGCTTTTTTTTTTCTTTTAGTACAACAATATATTTTACAATAAAAAAAATAGGAGTTCGGCTAGCCACACAATGGACAACATAATTTGATATCGAATTCGTTATTCACGATATTCGAACCTAAGATCTCTTACTTACAAGTGAAGATGAATATCATCAAACAGTAGTACTGAATAGTTTATAATAAGTCTTATCTTTTATTATTATTATTATTATTATTATTTCTCATTTATTTTAATATGTACAATTTAAAATCCGACCCGAATTTGTGTCGTTTTTCTTCTTTTTGTTTAAAATTATGTTATGGTTGATCAACCATCAAGTGAAGTTAACAAAAAACGAAAAACATGGATTGAATTGCAAAAAGTAATCATGTGGAGAATGTGATTGTGATTTGTGAGGCGAGGGAGCTGTGCCCACTTTGGTGGGCGGTAAGGTAACCGGTAACTGAACCCGGTTCGGTTCAGTACTTGCATTGCATTCCATGCCCGGAAAGTCAAGCCTCCTCCTCGCACTTTCTTTAAAGTCAAAAGTTACTGTTTTGTTTGTCCTTCTTTTGACTTTTTTTTTGGTGTGAAAAAAGGGGACTAAAATGTTTAAAATGTCTAAAATGTCAATTTCCTAATAAACACCAAAACATCATGAACAAGATGGAGGATATAAATTTTTTTGTTTTTATTTTTAAGTCGAGCGGTATTATATAGACTAAATTGTGGAAAAGGAAAATCAAATTTAAGTGCATAGTGTAGGACACGTGAAATTAGGGCCGGCCCAAGTCCAGTGTGGGTAGGGCAACCGTCTGGGGCTTAAAAAATTTGGGACACCAAAATTATTAGAGTGATATATTTATATTTGTTTTCATAAGAGTATGAATTTATAAAATTTGGTTTGATAACAAAGAAATTTAACTAGAAGTAGTGGTTTTGTCATTTGAAAATAATGAAGAGGTCTTGGGTTCAAAACACTACCTGTGCTTATTTACTTTCCAATTTTTATAAATTTATTTTCATAAGAGTATAAATTTATAAAATTTGGCTAAATGATCAAGAAGTTTAATTAGAAGCAATGGTTTTTGTTGTTTAAAATTAACAAGATTTTCTAAGTTCGAAATGCTTCATGCGTGTTTATTCTTTTCAATTTTTATGAATATTTGTTTGGTTGTTAATTTATTTTTAGTTACTAGTTAGTGGCTACGTGGGTTGTTATTTTTAAATATTCGTTTGAATTCAAGTCTAAAATTCTACAAAAAGTAATATGTAGACATATTAATTTAGTGCCCATCTATTACTTATAACGTGTCATCAAAAAGTTTAATTTAGTGCTCATTCATTACTTATACATATTAATTAAAAACTCGAAAACATCAGTATTTTTTTAGTCTCATATTGACAAGATTAGTAAATAAGAAAAAACACCTCACGATTTATACAAAAACACTTTAACAGTTCATATGGAAAACAAAACTCATCGTCTATATACATGTAAGCTCGGAGTTTTTTGGTTTCCTTCTCTGGATACAAAATAAATTAGTGTTTTTGTGTTTATAAATTATTGAGTTTGAATTGTTTTTCTAAGTATAATTTTATCAATGTCTTACGTGTGAAAATAAATAATTTTCTTATATGAAGTTATGGCACATTTTTTGGCATCGTCCAAGACCTCAAAAATCTCTAGACCGACCCTGCATGAAAGAGTTTCATAACAAAAGTCAACAGTTATCGTGACATTATATGTCAATGAGATGCAAGCCACACAACATGTGTAAACTTCTATTCACTAGATGTTGTATCAAAGCACATGACATCGTAAAAGCGGACAAATGTCATTGAATTAAACAACTTCTTTAAATCAGAGTTCAATCACAATTACGATGTACTCGTGTCAAGTCTCTCAACGGTTGAGTTATTGTGTGAGAATTGTTCATATCCCAACGATCTCAAAATAAAGAATGCATATCAAGTAGAGCCTTTTTAGTGTTTAAATACATAAATATGTACCTTTAGAGGACGTAGACGTGCAAGTGTTAACTGATAATGATTCTCATGATTTTAGTCCCATTGTTTAATTGAAGATTATACAATTAGTACGACAAGTAGCTGATTCCAATACCTAATATTTTAATTTAATTTAATTTAATTTAAAAGAAGGAACGTGAAAGAAGAAACCATGTCGTTTTCATTAATTAAATTTTGCTCAATTATTTATTTTTATTTTTATTTAATATGACATCAGACGAATTTTATAAAAGGTCCTTTGGTATCATGGATTTCATCTCGTGCAAGCAAAATGTATATAAAGAATTTTGATAATTAATTAAATCAAAATGTTTAATGGAGGCATAAACGGTAGTCAGCCGACATTAATAAACAATTTGCGTGTGATTTGGATTCTCGTAAACATAAATTCTGTATATAATTGCGTATTTGAAATTTTCATTTGATGATAGCGTGAGTAGCGAGAATTTTCTAGTTTAAGAAAAACAAAAATAGTTAGAGAAAACTTAAAGCATCAGTCCTTGAATTTTAGTTTAATTGGAACTTTGATCATCAGATTAAAAACTCGAGAGCACTGATCAAAGAAGATTTGTCACGAGGTGAAAAATTGTCAATTTAGCTAACTTCGTTAAAGTTTTCATCCAAAATAAAACATTTTAAAGATCAAATGAAGATCGAAAGTTTTAACAAGACACGTCCGAAAGAACCATAGGCTCCACCAGTGACAAATTCAAGGACGAATGCTCACTCTTTTTATTCGGGAGCAACAATTAGGCCAAAATGCAGAAACCAATCCTCCAAGTACTCTATGCATGCAGTTAAGAAAAATTATGGTAGGATTGGAGGATTTGAAATGACCTCGGATGCAGGGGTAAACGCAGTTAAAAGAACGTAATTATTTGAAAGAACCAATAAATTTTATGAAAATTACCTATAGGAATATGAAGTTTATGAGCCGAGCCTGCTTAATGCACATACAACAACCAAACCTCAAAATTCCCATCAAACCCCAAAATTATCCACCGCTACCAAAAACTGACCTAATCCCTGGAACCCCATTGCGGGTCGGTATGAGTGCATGGCCAATCGATCCAATTCTCGTAGCACAACCATACCTGTGCACAAATTACTTCTGCTCCTCTATAATCCGGGTTACAACGCCGACGGCAATAGTGCTTCCTAATGCCCTTAAAAATGCCCTCCCCAGCGCTCTAGAATTAGAAAACTCTTCCACACAAACTGGCGCGTGAAGAATTACCTGAAATGAGGGCAGGGAAGGATCGGAATAATGTTACTGTCAGTACCATATGCACAATGCAAGTAACCTGTAAAGTGAAACAGAAGCAATGGTTTTGATTTTATTCACCTCTACGACCGCGCTCTGCTTTGCAGTAAGACAGCGAGGAGCTTTCCTTGTCACTTTGCCAGTCTTTGGATCAAGCAATGATGATATTTTTACAACTCTAGCAGCCTCCTTTGCGTGGTGTATGTGGAATTCCAACTGCCCATTCCAGACATTATATTTGATTTCCATAAAACAGTGGCGCAAAAAGAAAAGTGAATTTTTCATGTAAATGAAATACACACCTGAGAGCCAATTAAAATCGGGGTTGTAACATCCAAAACAAGCACCTTTAGTTCCAAATGTTTTGCAACTGCAACTGGAAAACTAGGGTGACAGAGCACACCTCCTGCCATCACACGACCTCCATCAATGCCTTGCAGAGTAACAGCCACATTGTCTCCAGCTCTTGCAATTGCACAAGCCTGAGAGTCACGTTCTAACGCTCGTACAGTCCCTGATTCTCCTGAAGGCATCACCAGAACCTACACAATTCACCGATTATGGCTATTGGTACAAGGAAAGATACAGGAGTGGTAAAACAAAGGAACCTTTGGCTTTATATGTACTTGAATTTATTTAAATTGATTACTTGCATTAGAATATGCAAGAGCCTGTCATCTAATCATATGCATAACTTTTTCCAAGTAACATTAAAAGAGACAGAGACAGCCAATTCAACAGCTCACGCCCACCAAACCCAATGAGCAATAAACTGTGGTATATAAGTAAAAAAAATTCCAATGCAATCCAATTGCGTGAATGTATCACTTAATCTTGAACTACACCAAGATTTTCCTTAACTTCAACCATGTGTTCACACGTCAATGTTGTATGACAATCTCACTTTTCAGACTATTAATATAGACCATGCATGAAAGTTTCAAACAATCAACGAACTGATCAATGGTGTGGATTGAAGAGTTTGATAAAAGAACATTTTTGCATATGCATACTTATATGTGAGTATGTACATGTGTGTGAATATTCTCAAACAGAGGAGATATCTATGATTTTTAACCAATTCAATGAACTATCCTTAAGAGAAATGACAGACTTAGTCAGATTACTAATGAAAACTTCTATTACTATCCACAAGGCACCAACATACCTTAAATCCACTTCGAAGAGCTCCCGCTTCCAATTTACCACAAGCAGACACCTGCCCTTGTGAGGAAGATTTGATAACATCACATATAGGCATCAGCAATGGCTTTGAAAACTCTCTTGTAGGAGGTTGGAGGGAATCAATTGCATCCAACAGGTAAGGTCCACGGTACCTGCAATTCAGTTACCTCAGACTATTTTCACTCACAATATCAGGAGCAATAAGGAAAAGTTCTCCAAAGTTTTCATTAAGAATGCTACAATTGTCTACTTCTTAAGGTGAGCTACTATCAACATGAACTTTGGATTGCATTACATGGGGCCCTAGTGAAACATCAAACTCATATAAAACAAGTTACCATCCCGTTATTCTCCTTATAGTGGCTTCTGAATGATCTGAAAAGTGCTCATATGTAAAAAGATGAAGATCCTACAAGAGGGTGAAAAAGTATTTGATGCAGAACAAGTATCGCTTTGAGAGGTGGAGTTTGAAAGATAGTAGGAGAATGAGAGAAGGGAGATGAGGGAGGAGGGCAAGTAACATGAACTCAAGTAGACCAAAAACTTCATAAATAAAGCCTAGTTAATTAATTAATACACCAAATTCTAATTCTAGTGTACAAAATAAAAAAGAGTTTGCACCTACATTCCAAATAAAGACAACATTTCATCTTGTATCCATCATCAGCAGTGATTTTAAAGAGGAAAAGCATGCACACTCACCAAGACGATAAACGGACATCAGAAGGAGCTGCTACCAAATTCTGATTTTCCATGGCACTCAATGGTATCCAAGACACCAAAGAATCTCTGAAACCACAGGAACGGAGAAATGTTCCAAGTGTCTGTTTGATCAAATCAAATCGATCCTTGGAGTACTCAACAATATCCATCTTGTTAACAGCAACTATAATTTGATCAACACCAAAACTTCTAATAAGTTGCGCATGCTCCCTTGTCTGTCCCTTGCCGCCATCCATACCAGCTTCGAATGCACCAACTGAGGCATCTACGAGGAGTATCGCAGCATCAGCTTGTGTTGCCCCAGATATCATGTTTGGAACAAAATCTTTATGGCCAGGAGAGTCGAGCACAACAACATGATATTTTCTGGAATCAAAATATGCAACAGCCACTGTCATAGTTATTCCTCTTTCCCTTTCTTCTGCACTCTCATCCAATGCCCAAGCATATGCGAAGGACCCCTTTCCCTGATTAAATCATGTACCCCAGTTGAACATGAGATTCAAGTTTCAAAAGTACTAAGAAAAATTGCAAATAGATTACCTGCAACTTTGCCTCTTTCTCATATTTGTGCATTTCTTTTCGAGATATCCTTCCCAAAAGGTGAAGCAACCTACCTGAGAGTGTTGATTTTCCAGAATCAACATGACCAACCTACAATAACAAGTGAAATAAAAATTGGCTTCATTTCCTATCAAGTGGCAGTAGGATGAGGAGAATGAGTAGGATTGTACGACCATAATTTAGTGGGGCTTACTATTGCAAGATTCAGTTGAGTCAGTGTATCTATAGCTTGGTCAGGAAGCATCCACTTCTCGGGTGTATAGTCCGCTTGTGAACGAGATTCTCTAACACTACCATTATTAGAATATCCAGATCGAGCATCCAAAGTCATGTTTTTCAAGCCACTGGTAACACTCTGTGGCTTGTCCATAATTTCAGAAGAAGTAGTGCTCTGAACCCCACTGTCACGTCTGCTTGTTGGCTGCGAAGCAGATGAACTCTCTGAAAATTTACCATTTTCTTGTACAGTAATAGAGCCACTACTTCCATGGTGATAACTAACTGTCTGATTCTCCAACCCATTTTCCTCATCTAATCTATCTTGTTCCTTTGTTTGTGCCATTGTAGATGAGCTACCTGACCGTTCAGCACTTGATTGTATGCTAACAGCACTACTCTTCTTAGCCACATTCGGGGAAGCTTTTGAAGATTTTAAGTCAATAACACCAGCTGCAAAAAAAACATATTAGAGAATCATCAAAGAATTTTATTTATAAAAAAATACATTTAGAAAAAACTGACCAATAGAGCTTGTAGTTTTCTGAAAAATAGATGATTAGAATGACACTTAGTAGTGCACTAGGTAAGCATTATATGCAATCAGTTACAGTACCAGGTTTCTTCTCAGTCCAAAACCAACCAAAGAAAAATATTAAGAGTCTGAAGGAAACCCATTGTTGAAGACCCCCAAACAAATTCAAACCATGCAAAGTTCTGTCCAGGTTTTGGCAAGGTCTTTTAGATCACTTATATTGTAAGTCTGGATTACGTACATTATAGTATCAAAAATCTCAAATTTCAAGAGAGCTTTGTTCTAGTCCCCTCCATAGGTTCCTATATAACAATACAGGGACCTTTCTCTGTGGACTGTACGTTAAAAAGGTCGTCCCCAGTGCACAAGGCTCCCGCTTTACGTAGGGTCTGGGAGAGGTGAATGTCGGCTAGCCTTACCCCCATTTGTGGACTGTACGTTACGACAAAAAAATAACCACATTGATAATATAAGAAAAGCATACCTTTTGAACCTGTTCTGGAGGACCACAATCCATTAGAAACCACATCATCTGGGGATGGAACATCAAACTGGAAAGAAGCTGTATCATCAATGCAAGCAAGTTAAAACTCAGAACATATAGGCCACAAATATGTATAATGGCGTTCTTTAAGCAATAACAGATGGTAGATGCTCGGATTAAAAAGTATCTCCCAACTGTAGAAATGGTGATGTTCTAACTCTACTCTAAATCATCTTTTGGAAAAAGAGTGCAGACCTATATCAATATGGTGTTTGTTATGAACATTAAAAGTCTTATGGAATTCATGAATAGGTCCTTTGAAATCCCCAAGCCTATGGAAGTTATTGCCCTCTTCTATCACAGAATCATCTTTCTGCTGATGAAATAGTACAGCCTGCTTTGGCTTCTGGTGCGGCAATGATGCAAAAATAGACTTGGCCATTATGGATGCTCCAGAATCTTTGCATCTGCCTTCAACTGCAGGAAAGAGATCTCTAAAAAAGGGCAATGAACTTGACTTTTATTTTGTTTTTTAAAAGGCAGTGACAAGGAAGCTAACATAGAAACCGTTTCTTGAAAAAGATGAGATCCACCCAAAGGGTGATGTCAAATAAAAAAATAAGATTAAGCATGGTATCCTTTCCCAAACAAACAAATACATGCAGAATCTTTTAACACAGAAAAATGAGAGTAGGGATTAAGCAAAGGAGTGTCCTTGTCACACAGAACTCGCAAGAAATATAAAAAAAAAAGAAACTCACAGAGTAGCTAGGTTTAGGATACACTTAATACCTGTTTTATTATCACTATTGCTTTTAGACAAAGGGTTGCGAAGAACCCCACAAATGTCACATGCAGACATACTCTCTTCATTATCATATGTGCAAATGGAACAACGCCAGACCTTAAGCCTTTCAGTTTCCCGTTTTGATTCAACTGCTTTGCCTGTTACTGCAACAAATTGAGCAGTGGGTATAACAGTCAAGATGTATATGTCATAGCTGTAATTAGTAGAAGAACAAGGTAAAGTGATCAATAAGGATTTTTTCAGAGACTGGCATTTGAAAAACTTAGCATTTGTCAGACTGCAAGGTAGTATGTCATCATATGGAATCTCAAATATTGGACAAACCAACATCTTCTACTTCTAGATTGCAAAAGTATATTTCAAGATGAAAGTGAATTAAATCTTTACATATTTTTTTAAGAATAAACCAACAAAATAGATCTGTCAAACCAATAAACATTGTACCAAAAAGGTAAAGAAGCAAATGAAAATCACTTTCAAAACATGTAAACTACCATGCAGAGTGAAACTGATCTGCTTACCCAGTTTTCTAGTCAATGAAATACTAATTTGAAAATTTGAAAACATTCTCAAATAGTCGTCTACCAATGGAAATTGCATCAAGAGAAGGAAACTAAGAGCAACGGAAAACTACCAAGGAAGACAAATTCAAGTAAAAAGGTAACTAACCATTCTTTTTTATTCCGGACTCATCATCATCATCATAGTCATAATCATAATCTTCATAGGCATCATACTCGTCATCATAATCAATTCCATAGTTTACTTTACGAGGCATGGTCCTATGGACAGAAATGGCTCAATTAAAAACAAAAATCCATACTTACAAAAAGCCAGTAAAAAAGGTCGTACCAGTGCACAAGGCTCCCGCTTTACGCAGGGTCTGGGAGAGGTGAATGTCGGCTAGTAACCACCAAAAAAACACCGCCACAACCCTTAAGACGGGTTGGTTTAACAATGTGATCTTAACCTAAACCACAACAATGCTTATTCAAAGCCGAAAACTATTTTACAAGTTTGAATTCAAGCAGTACAATGAGTTACTCTGTCTCTCTGCCGTATATATGAAGCTCCCTGAACCCGAAAACAATCAGTTGTTATTACAAAATTCAAATGCTCTGTTTGGTAAAGGGAACGAATCTGAAAAATCAAAACTTGAAGCAAGCAACTGAGAAAAAATATAAGCATATTCAAATCAAAAGCTTTCTCAGCAACCAAGGAAGTTTGGAACAGCTTGTTAATTACACATTTACGCCGAATGAAAAATTTGGGGGGGGGAATTCAGTAAAATTCAATGAACCATACGCAGAAGTAAAATCCGACGAAGGAAATTCGAAGAACTGAATAAAGACGCAGTGGCGGTGGCGCGCATTGAAATTGGATGAATTGGAATGCTTGGAGAGGAGAATTAGGGTTTACCTGGTGCAGCAGAAGTAGAGAGGAGCAAAGGGAGAAGATGGTACTTTTGCCCTTTTCTTCTTCTTCTTCGTTTTCCGTGGATTAATACTCGACAGGATATTTAGGACGAAACTGATGGAAAGAGGTTTGCTGAACTCCTCCTACTCAACTCCTCTTTAGGAGGGGGAGACATAATCCTCCTCCCTTTCTAATACATTCGACCAAAAGTAAATATAATCTTTCTGTTTAAACCAAAAAAACAAAAAAAATAATACAATTATTACGTGTATTTAATATTAGAGAAATTTCATTCAGATCTATTTATCTTTTTTTTACATCCAGCTTTTTTTTTGGTCTTGAAATTTAAAAAATACCCAACAATTCTTTTTTTTTACACCCATAATAAAAAGAACAAAAAATAAAAAATAAAATTACAACACTAAAAAATTATGGTCACCCCATCTCTCCAAACCCCAACCACCTCCAATTTCTACCCGTCCCTAACCCCACACCACCACCTCTCCTACCACACGATGAAAACCCCAAAAATCTTAGCCATCAGTCACTCTAACTTGTCGTTCAAGTACTGGACAATGAAAACCCCTTAAGTCGTTCTACGTTTGGGTCTTTATGTTGCGCCAACACATGATTCACCCATTTGGTGTATCGAAAGCTTAGCTGGGATCGAAGTTTAGAGTTATGGTAAACACCCAAAGATACCACCATCACGTAGAAAGAATACTTGTAGCTGCTGCATGCATGACACAATTACGTACTTAATTCTTTGTCATTTCATATTGTTAGCTTTGCTAATGGATAAGGTCATCTGTTTTCAAAGTAACTGCTTGATTGTTATTGGAAAAAAAAAAAAAACATCAGTATGTTAAACTTTGAATTTCAATATGGATGAGTATTTTGCTTGCCTTCATGTTCAATAGATTGAAGCCTACCCGAAAACAACAGCTGTGCTTGTTCGTAACCATGGGATCTATGTCTGGGGAGACTCGTGGATCAATGCTAAGACTCAGGTGATGCTTATGATGCTAATGGTTTGGCAAAGTAATTGTCAAATCTTATGTTAACTACAGATGGCTAACATATGGGTCTGGAAGCATGGAGCCTTCAATCCTCTTTAGTGGACAGTAGGGAATGTGGCAATGGGGGGTTGGGGAAGGGTAGAAATTAAGAGTGGTTGGGATTTGGCGAGATAGGGTGGCCGGAGTTTTCTAGTGCTTGAATTTTATTTTTATTTTTTGTTCTTTTGCATTTTGGGTGTAAAGAGAGAATTATTGGACATATTTGGAATTTCAAAATAAAAAATAATAAGTTGGGTGTAGAAAGAATATAAATGGGTCTAAATAAAATTTCTCTTAATATAACTAGTATATGTCCACAAGCCACTCAGTACTACGATCTGATGATATTCCTCTTTAGTTGAAAGTGAGTGGTCTTAGGTTCGAATATCGTGGATGGCGAATTCGATAGCTGAACTCCCCCTTCCCTTAGTGTAAAAATATCGTTGTACTAAAAAAAAAATTAGTATATGTCCAAACATAAAGTGTGTGAGAAATTGTTTAGTTTTGTTTTTACTTTTTATTTTTATTTTTAAATTAGAGATGATAAAATCACTGAGGCTTACAAATAAACACTAAATTTAGTTTTGTGAAATTACTTTACTTTTCTTAACATTTTTTTTTTTGTGATATAAGACAAAAATATATTTTCGCTCTCTTTTAATTATCAAAAAGAATTTTATTAATAAGTAATTTAAATAATTATATGACGGTGAGATATAATTATACATAATTTAACCCTTTCTCTCTCTCTAAAGGATGTTTCATGTGGCTGTCCTTCCTTTCGGTTCATCCATCTGTTGGTTCCCACAATAATGCCGAATCCGGATTCTCAAGTAGAACCCTGGAAGATAACTCGATCTTCAATCACTTTTCAACTAGCTCCGTTGTTAGTTTTAAAATTAAACGAAGTAATTACACATTTTACTCCAAACTTTGACATTATATGAATCATCATAAAATTTAATGCGCGCATATCAGAATTTAATGAGTAACTATAAAAAACATAGAACGTGTTTTATATAAAATATTATTTTCCGTTGTTTAAAACACATTTAATTATATGATGCGCGCATATTAAAAACACATTCTTACACATCCTCATTTTGTATTTGATTTTTGCTATAATCTTCTAGTAATTTTTTGTTTTCCATTATTTCACAACATCGCTAGTACTTCAATTTGCCCCAAAAACTGCAATTGGTTTGCACATACTTTTTACTATACCAAGTAATCGTTCCCAATTACGGATGCAGTGAATGTTTCTCATTTACAACATTTGCAAGGCAATTTACAACTTTTGAGATAACAGGTTGACATCCGATAAGTGTGTTAGATTCATGTCGTATAATACCCGTAATTCGGTTCTGTTTTTGCAGCTCAACTCCAGAACTTGGTCTATCTATCAGATAACACCGACTCACTCCACGAAAGCATCAGATCTCGTACAACGGTTGGGAAATCTGCAAGTCCCAGCACAAGATTTTGAGATATAAACACAAAAGATTCGGAAAAAATAAAGGAAAACTAATGAAAAGGGCTTGAAAACTTTGAGTTTTAATGATAAGGACAAAGTAAAGGGTAAAGTGAATAGTACCAGGATTGACTTTTTAGTGTAAAAATGTGGTTTTTTGTTAAAGTGAACAGTACCAGGAGCTTTTCGTTAAAGTTCCCAAAAAATAATCAGTTTTCTTGTGCCACATTATAAATAATCTGACAAGAAATGCTACTTGTAGGTTTGTACCACATTGCTTACCACATCTCTCGCAAAAATGAAACCCACTGATATAAGTGAATCTGCTTAAGATTCGGCTTTGTAAAACATACGATTGCAAATACGATAATATGTAGCCTGAACTTGATTTAAAAAGGGCAAAATGAAGTTTTTTACCTCGTGCTACTTCCACTGCAACTGACGGTATGTCTATCTGATCTTCAACGAGTCTATACACATCCACAAGCTAGAGAGAAGACATTGACAACATATCTTGTCAAAACTCAATTCTTGGGGTTTTATCTTTTAATTTTACTAAAACAATTTCTCAGATTTTCATACCTCTTCAATGTGAAGCTTTGAATCTTCCGTCAAAGCAAGAATAAGCTTTCTACGAATTCCTTCATCAAAAATGAAAAGGCGAGCTCCATCTTTGATGGTGTCAGTGAGGTCCAGTTTCGTACTAACTTGCAATTTTTTTGACCCTTGCCTGCACAAAACAGCCAAAGAAAATATAGGGTTTTAAACCCCCAAGCAGTAGAACAAACAAAGCAAAGCAGGATATGAGTAGATACAGATACATACGTGTCTACAGCTTGAAATGCAGGATTGCTGCTCATCTTGGTCACATTTTCCTTGGCAAGAACAATAAGGTTTTCTAGCCGCTTCCATTGGAAAACACCATCTTTAAATAATACCTAAAACCATAAGCAGATTACTACTGAAGGATTTCAAGTTCAGAAACAAAAGCTTTAAACTAGACAATCCATAAGCGGTGGGCCATACTGCTCATTTCATTCAGACCAACTTCTTATTTTTCTTCTTTCCTTTGTTTTTTTTCATGGCAGAGCAAGTTAAGGAGTACAAGTTCTTGAACATATGGGGATATGATTTAATTTCAAGTTATTCAACTAACAGACTTTTAAGCACATCACATCATAATAGCTTTGAACGGACCTGTATGAGGCGTTCACGTAGAGCTGGGTTTGGATCTGTCAGTAGGCGCTTTGCCACATATGGATAGGCAACCTGCTTGACTGAATAATGTCAACAATAGTGTGGGGAAGGAAAGCATGTACAAGACAGATGGCTATCATTGCAATAACAAAATTTGCATATGATATATGAAGTTTCTAATTGTAAAACATGGCAGGCGCTCCATCGCTACCATTGGGTTGAATCTATAACAGAAAACTTTTACATGCCGAATAACATCAATTAAAAGATATGATAGCCAGAAAAAGTACGATAACAAGATCTGCCCTTGCCTCAAGAAATTTGAAGTCTGGCTGCAATGTAAAACAGATGCCCTCTTGAGTCAACAAAGAACGGATGACAAGGGAAAACCTCTCTGGGATACGGATGGGATAGTTGTAGACTAATTGGTTAAACTTCCCTGCAGCAGAGCCAGCAATAGTGCATGTCAAAAAAAGCACTAGAAAAGATCAAACAAAAGTTAATAACGAAATGCAATTATCCATTTGCCTCAAAGCACAAGAACACCCTGCAGGCAACTAAATCATAATAGAAAATTTATCCGCAGTCTGCACACGCTCACACATGCAGAGTGAATTGAAAGTAATGTTTCTTTTATAAGAATCTGATAACTCTCAACATTACCAGGTACCCTGACATAAAATGTATAATTTTGACAAGTAAGCTGAGCAAGGCATCATACAATTTCCAGTTAAAAACTAAGATCGACCTTGATTAACTCTCGCTTTCCAATAGATACCTTCACTGTCTGACAACAGTGAAGGTGTCCTATAGGTTACTTTAGTCAATTTTTAAAGAGTTAAAATATCTTAACAACAATAATACTTTTATTTTTTTATTACTAAACACAATAAGAGGTGTCTCTCTGTATATCTATAAACCCTTAATCGTGGTGAACCCGGACTGACGTAGTATAATGCCAAGGAACTTTATAAGTTATGCTAGTTGTTATCTTTATGCAGTTATAATTTTTACCTCCCCAACCAATTATGCTTCAAATATTATGAGTGTCCCAAATGAACATCTAATGATTCTAAACCACAATGTATATTATATAATGTAGACAAGGGAAATGCATTCCCAAGTTCTAAGAGCTCTAAAACAAGTTGACTGTAGAATCCACAGAAAGAAAACTAAAAGCAGACATAGACATAAAGACTTTAGGACATGAATTACCAGTAACGCTTCGAAAATTAAAGTCAGACAGTCCTTTTCCAACAGAGTTCTGCCATATTGATTCTAAAGCTGGAACAATAGGAGAGACATCGGTCCCAGGAGCCAAGAAGCCAAGTCTGGTGAAATCATTTGCCATCTCAACATAGTCCTCGTTTACAGCATGGACAACAGCATCAATTAAAATTTGTTTATTTTGCTGAAAAATTAAAAGATAGATCAATATGTAGGACATGAAAATTAAGAAAAACTAACGCATAATAGGAAAATAGCAGATATAGATACATAATATTTTCATACGGACAGTAGAAAAGCACTAGTTTTGGTGGCTGGGGTGTCCTAGTACATGAATGCATGGTTGCTACGTCCTATGTTAATCCTCACAGCCATAAGGAGAATTGAAGATTCAAGTTTTAAAAGAGTATATTACAAGACTTTGAAATAAGGGAAAGTGATACATCTTTGTACCTTGGCCATCTATGCAATGCAAAGACATATCCTATTTATAGATGGTATATTGATTTCTTTCATTAACCCCAATAATCAACAAACTGTCAAATGCTGATGCCTATGTGCTAAAGAAAATAAAAACAGGGGCGTTATCTACTCTCTCAATCATTATTTTATTGAATACCATTGAAGTATCTATTTCACCTGACTAAGCACAGCAACATTCCCAAAGTCCACATATGCAATACGCCCATCACGCATGGAAAAAACATTTCCAGGATGTGGATCTCCATGGAACAACCCAAATTCTAGCAATTGCCGCAATGCAGCACTGACTCCAACCGTTAAGAACCCATTTACATCAATACCAGCTTCTTTAATAGCCTGAAATGCGGGGCAGGATATTATTGATATAGATATGATATCCCATTGCTTTAAAATAACATCTTTTATCTTGACAATCATACCTGTGGGTTAGTGCACCGAATACCATCAATCCACTCCATCACTAGAACACGTGAACTACAAAGCTCTTTGTAAACCCGAGGAATTTTGACAGTAGGATCACCTTCAAAGTTCAGAAGAAAATCTTCAATATTGCGGGCTTCCTGTTAGGAAAGAGATTTTGAGGAAAGGTCAAAAGAAAAAGGCAGTTTAAATTGCATTCAAGTGACGATGGTAATGAAGTCATAGGCATAAATATAATGGGGCCAAAGTCCAATTTTAGTCCTCCTATAGCGCAGGTCTGAAAGGTACCAAAGTGTAATCAAGCTCCTCCAAAAGCTTCTCACCAAATTCATCAACAATCAGCTCAGCATTGCACCCCAGTTTCTGTAGACTGATGCCATTTAAGAATGAAGCAAGAGTTCGGAACAGAAAAAGATCCCGATAAATTATAGGTTCTATCTGTGGCCTTTGAACCTGTAAGTGAAAAAAAAAAACATAAATTTAGAAGAAAAAAAATTTCAACATTTTTGCCACAGGTAATGTTTTCATCATTCTCACAACACAATA
This sequence comes from Malus sylvestris, assembly GCF_916048215.2. NCBI lineage: Eukaryota > Viridiplantae > Streptophyta > Magnoliopsida > Rosales > Rosaceae > Malus > Malus sylvestris. The sequence goes on from NC_062267.1 coordinate 11,794,552, forward strand.
ACTGTAGAGCTGTTAATGACCTAAGAAAAGGCCCTTTGGTAAACCTTAATAGCAACTTCCTCGCCAGAGTCTCGTAATGTAGCTCGGTATACTTGACCTAAACTGGCAGCTGCTATCGTTTGAGACGAAATTTTACTGAAAACAGATTCTAGGGGTCTCCCCATTTCTTCTTCTATTATGTCGAAGGCAACCTGAAGCAATGCATGCCATATGCTTTTGTAAGTTAAGCAAACCCCACACGGTAATAGTGTCTCATCACAAATGCAAGCAGCTGGAACCAGTGACTTTTTGGTAAATTGAGATTTTACCTGATTGGGGAAGGGAGGAACGTCATCTTGAAGAATGCAGAGTTCATTCATATAATCTTCTCTGATAATATCAGGTCTGTTTGCAAGAACCTTTCAATAAATGGGTGAAATCAGGAAATGTTTAATTGCGCAAGCATATGAATCTTAAATTTGTTGTCTGAGTGCAAGTAGATTTCAAATTGGTACTCAGAGAGAAAATTTCAACTTTGATACTTCATACTACAGCTGAAGTTCTGATTAGAATAATATGAACATGGTGACAAGTAACAGCCAGCAAAATCTTTATGACCTAAATTTCAGAAATCTCTATGTATAACCCAGAAAAACCATTTAATTTGTTTTAAAAAGAATAGCTTACAATTTAAAACAAAACTTAGAAATAAAATAAAAAATCTGTTCATCGAAAATTATTACCTAACTATTAGAATTAAACTAAAAAAATCGTTGTCCCAAATGCATAGGATCAACCACAATGAATTCTCATTGTTCATTTTTTTTATTATATGTAGGCCATCTCCAGTTACATCTAAATTTTTAGATCTTGACATATTACTTCTTCACTGCATAATCCATCTTATTCTTATTAAAACCTGATAGTAAACCTCTAGTTGATGCATTATTTTCTCTTAATTTGCTTTGCTATGACAAAATTCAGTTTTCCAGTTAATCCAATGAAGTAAACTGACAAATTTCAGCAAAGACCGTAGGATATAACTCATATGAGTGAGGTTCAAACCTGGCCGGCTTTAATGAAAGAAGGCCCCAAATCACATAGGAGGTTTCTAAGCTGCCGAGCACGAGCTGAAACAACTTCTTCATCCCTTCCTATGACGTAGTCATACGCCAAGGTAGACCAGTAAAATCCCAAACTCCACACAATTTCCACACCCCTCGAAAGTAATGACACAATTGCTCCTCTGGATTCCAACACCGTATTCCTCACCTAATTATAGATAACATCAAGAAATTCATGCCAAATTGAATACAAGTGCCTAACAAATTCACAAAAACCAAAAAAAAATACATCCAATTTTCAACTAGAGGATCATCAAATCCATACGAAATCAAACTCGAATTTAGTTCAGAAATGTAACAGATTAACTAAATTTCAACCAGGCTTGATCATTTGCATACCATCACAAGATTAACACAAAAATTCACAAAAAAATTACAAGAAATTAACAAAATATGAGATAAATTCACTAAGCTAGAGTTGAATTTCATACAGTTTCCGGACTGTACTTCCGAAACGGCACGCAAACACCGCGTTCGAAGTCGAGCTGCTCCATGGCCGCGCTAGGTTTGCTCAATTGCCTTTCGCCAGTAGAAGCCGCCAAGCTCCTCCGCGTTTCGATTGCGGCATTCGAAACTCGGAATCGCAAGGGTTTCCTGCCTCTTCGTATCCGAAGCCTGTAATCGAACGACGCCGGAGCATTGATGCGTCTCGGAACAGTGTGAGCTCGCGAGCTCAGGTGCTGATTGGCGGGAAACGGAGCTGCGGTTACGCAATTTACGCAGAGCAAATTCATGGATTCTGCTCTCTCAGTGGAGGTTGAGGGATTCGGAGAGTGAAGTGGGAGTGGGATTATAATTTTTGGTGGTTAGGGGGAAGAAGGAAGAAGAGAGCGAGTAAGGACTTCAAAAATTAGTTAGAAAACTAAAAAAAGATAATAATATTTATAATTTTATTTGTGTGATGGATGGGCATCCATCCGCATACAATTTTGTGCGGGAAGATTTGGTCTAACGGTTGGGAAAGTGACAGGCAACTAACTAAGCAAGTCTTTTCTTCCATTTAGTTTTTTGGTTAGATCATTTCATTGTTAAATGAGGTATTATTGTTCTTAGCACTTCAATATAAAATGGTGTTAGTGTTACTTGTTGTCCGCTTACCAGATTTGTCTCATTTCATCGAGTTGATGTGGTTAGATTTTTTGTTTTGTGAGGATTCTGATTGTAGATATGTCACGTTTATAGTCTTTGTAATATATGTAAGTTTTTTTTTTCTTTCTTTTTCAAAGAGAAATATGACGATTTCTTAGCAAAGATTGTGGATTAATTAGACACCAACGACTTCATGCAATTATGGAATGCCTATAGCCCATGAAGTTTAGGTGATCAGACTAGTCTAAAGGCATAATCAAATAGTTATTCTGCAATATTATTTGTCTCCGAAGCAAAAAAAAAAAAAAAACTCAAATTTGAGTCAAATTAGGATATTCTTGAAATTGGGTGACGTAATCATAATTATAGAATAATTGAATATTTATCTTATATTCCTTCCTAAATAGTATATTTATAGATAGTAATCGCTCTTACTCTTACTTTCCTGTTCCCAACAGTGTAATTGCATAAAGGCAATTACTATTTAGATTTTGAGTGAATCGTAAGGGCAATTTAATCACCTTTATCATTCTAAAATGGGTGGACTTGCTCTTAGAGGGTTACATTTATCAGCAATTTTTTATCTTTATTTTTATTTTTACAAATTGGCTATTTTTTGCATATAAATTTTCAAAGTTAGTAGTTGGAGGTAAAATCACATATTTTGCCAAAAATTACTTTTGTTACCAATACAATTTCCCTTTTTTTTTATATATTCACATTAAATGTGACTTCTATTACAACGTATAGCGAACCAACTAGTTATCGGTTGTTTTTAATGGCATGAGAGGGCTTGAATGCAGGGGAAGAACCTGTACTGGAATAACTACATAGCAGTTATGGACAATAAGTTGTTCTTTGCATTCCAAGAAAATTACCTAGAAAATTTGTTTTGGTAAAAAAAAAATTTTAGGAGAGATTGGTTACTCTCACCGTTTGGCTATATGTTGAGAATAAATCCCACATTGATAGGAAAATGGATCTTATATGGGCTTATAACTAAGTTTGACTATTCTCCATATTGCTATTGGTTTTATGGTGGAACCTCAATTTTCTTCATAGTATCAAAGCAAGTTGTTCTATGTGTATGTGTGAAGCCAAACAGCCACGCATGCTCCACGTTACCTCGTTGTGTTGTCAATTTGTTAGGCTTGAAAATTCGACACACGTGAGGGGCATGCTGAGAATGAGCCCCACATTGATGGGAGAATAAACCTTGCATGAGCTTATAAGTAAGTAACCTCGAGTCAGGTGGACGTACGTGTGACACCTAACTGCCAGCGGTATAAATTTACTTAGGAATTTTACAGATCGCGCATCAACGAGAATTGATGACAATTGGACTTAAACCTTGGTGGAGCGACACACAAAGCATGACCTTTCCAACTGAGCAATTTTTTTTTATCATGTAGAAAATAAACATTTGATGAGTGTTAATAACTTTGTATATGTAAATAACCAATTTTTCTAATAGTATTTACACTGGGTGATACGAAAAACATTTGATGAGTGTTAATAACTTTTTATATGTACATAACCAAATTTTCAAATAATATTTAATACTGGGTGATACGAAAATGAATTGTTGACATTAACGATAAAAGATCTCACGATTATGAAAATCAAGTCAAGCAATAAAATATTCGTAAAACTGAGTGTTATCACTAAAGTTAAATTTATTAATAACAATTATCTTTCTCATATGCATAAAATATAAATCAATAATAATAAAAAAAAAGGACGGATTCAATTCGAGTCATTTTTCCGATATGAAGACGAAAATTCAGCGGGAAAATAAAAAAGTAAAAACAAGATTGGCGGGAAGATTGTTTGCCTTCCTAAATATATCGTATAAAAGCACCGGTTCATCTCAGACCGCCACTTTCATTTCCTCTCTTTCCTTTCCCAGATCAGTTTCTAAGGTTTTCAATGATGTTCTCAGGCTCCCAATTCGACGCGACCAACGCCTTCTCCGGCGACGGTTTCTTGGCTTCTCAGTCCACTCAATTCGGCGATTCCACTCCCTCTCCGGCCAAGGTAATGCATCTCTTGAATAATTAAAGAGTGTCTAATTAATTAGTTTTGAGTTTTGATGCTTATCTGCTTAAAAAATGATTTAGGGTTTCGGCCAGGTCGGTGTTTCATCACTTATTTCCGTTTACGTTTGCTATTTATTGATTTTTGTAAGTATTTTCTTGCAAATGTTGTTTCAGCCCGGCGAAACTCACGGATTGGTTCCGGTGACGGTGAAGTAGATCAGCGAAGCTCATCAGTCCGGTGATGAAAAATCGAACTTTGTGATCAATGGTGCAGATGTTGCCAATGTATGTATGCACCATTTTTATTTTCATCGGGATTTTATTGTTTGTTTCTCATAACAGTCACTTGAAATGGAAAAAAAAAAAAAAAAAAAAGAGATTTCCGAAACGTTTCAGTTAATATGATGTTTGGTTGGTTAGGTATCGGTGGTTGGGATGGTTTTCGATAAAGCCGAAAGGAACACTGATGTTGGTTTCACTGTGGATGACGGGACAGGGCGAATCAAGTGCTGAAGATGGTAACTTTTTGCATTGTCCGTTTTGATTCCGTTTATCTTATCACAATGTTAATTGTTTGAAGAGTTTACTGCGTTTTGATGTTCAGTGCAATGCACAATCTAGCAAAATAAGCTAGACATGTGTTTCGATTATATGGATAGACGCATAATGATTTAAGTTCTGAATCTTCTATGTTTAATTATCTCAACAGGGTGAATGAGAATTTTGACTCAAGAAATGCAGGAAATAGAGTAAGTTCTCTCACTATCGTCTGTGAGCTTTACGTTGGAATTGAGTCTTCGTATATAGATATTGGGATTGTTGAGTAACCAAAACCTTGTGAAGTGCTTATACATATTATGTTCTGACCTATTTTGCAACAGAGATGGAATGTATGTTCGTGTTAAGGGACACTTGAAAGTCTTTCAAGGTGTTCGACAGATTGTAGCCTTTTCTGTGAGGTATGGGTATATAGATCTTCCTTTTTTTTTTTTTTTATTACTTTGAGTGCCTGTAGAAATTTACACTTCTCATTGCACCAATGCATCATATGGATAATTTCAGATTGTCAATTGATGTAGAATGATGCTGGCAGGACTTGTCAAATAAGAATATTTGTACATAGCACACACAATATACACAGGTGCACTGTGCATGTGAACTCATCTTTGAACACTCCTGTGGGGAGCAGGTCAACTGGATATCAGACAGCCCCGTCAAACCAAGTATGTTATCTGATTATGAAAAATTACATCTCAAACTGTCTTTACTTGTTTAGCAAGCAATTAATGTTCAATTTTGTAGTTCTCCGGGCAATTTAGCGTTCATGGACTAAAGAGCTGTGATCAGTTGGTCCTTGACTATCTGCAGCAGCCTTCAAGCATGTGAGTAACAATTTTACCATGAATTTCATTTCCCGATTTGGTTTTGTTTTTGTCGCCTAAGACGTGCTGGCTGCAGCTTCGCATTAGTTATCTTGGTGCTGGTTGTATTGAAACTTTGGGACTGGTATTTTATTGCAATGGAAAAGAAAAGGGGATACACAGAGATGAACTCTCCCAGCACCTGAAAGTTCCTATGGAAAAGATCTTGTACTCTCTCTCTCTCTCTCTCTCTCTCTCTCTCTCTCTCTCTCTCTCTCTCTCTCTCTCTCTCTCTCTCTCTCTCAAACACACATACACACAGATATGCGCGTGCACCTGCTCACACGCTGAAATATTTGATTCTTACTCTGAATTTCACTTTGGTATTCCAGGGAAGCTATCAGGTCTCTCGAGGAGGAAGGCTTATTAAAGTGTTTTATGTGTTTTGTACTCTCTCTCTCTCTCTCTCTCTCTCTCTCTCTCTCTCTCTCTTTCTTTAAGTGTTTTATGTAAGAAATACTAGTTATGTGTTTCTCTTAAGAAGTATCTTAAAGTGTTTTTTAAGATTTGCTTGCATTTTTATTAAAGATTGGTTTCAAACAAAATTTATCAAAATTCAACTGTATTAAAAGCAATGTATTAAAAGGCAAAGGCAGAGGCGAGGCGTCCCATGGATAGCCCCGCCTAGAGGCAAAGCCTCACGGAACCTAAATTTTTTAATATATATGTTTTATATATTATATATAATTATATAGAAAATAATGCTTCGTAAAATTTTAAATGTTAATATCATCCAAATCTATTATAAAATTAACCAAGCATTACAATTAATCAATGGAACTATATATTATGTAATTACAATGCACGGCAATATTAATTATAATACACAAGTGAACACATCACATAAATATTAATCACACACTGAGCGTACACATATCTTATATAAAAAAAGAAGAAGATTATTAATCAATAATCACCTTGAGCACACACATATATTATATATATATATATATATAAATAGAGGATGAGAAAAACAATGAGCACACATATAACGATGCACGTAGATAGCACACACATTCATTATATATAAAAAATAAAAATCAGAAACCCTAGCCGTAAAAATTGGGGATCTGTGGGAGTGCTGGCAGTAGTGCAGTCTTTGGGTGTTGCGTGCTGTCGCTGGGGGTGGTGGTGCTGCTACTGAAGGTTGGCTACGAGTGCTGCAGAAGGCTGTCGAAGATTCGTGTTGTGGCTGTCGCCGGAGCGCGTGGGATAGTGCAAGGAAGAGGTATAAGGCAATTAAAACCTACCCAAAATTTGGGTTTGGGAGTTTTTATTTTTTATTTTTTATTAAAGCAGCCAAACAGAGACGCTTGGATGCCCTGAGGCACGCCTCTGCCGCCTCGACGGTTCCAACGACGCCTTCCACCTACTCTCTCAAAATTGAGGCAGCAATCCTTACGCCCAACCTCAGAGGCCGTCTAAGAGTGCCCTAAGGCAAGTTTTTAAAACACTGACTAAAAGCACTTTTAAACGAACTCAAGTCTTTAGATACTAAGTAATTTTCTTTTCTTTTGATTTCTCAGAAAACAACACAAACATCAAAATCGGTTTCTGGGATTAAAAGGCTGTGCCACGTGCACACACACTCTATCTATGAAAAGCTCAAGCGAAGTCACAATCCCATTATTACACGTGGCAGGTGACACCTGGCTTGTGATATCTCCTTCACGTGCAGCCCCTCACACTCTGAGATTTTGATCTTCATCCCCCTCAAGTCGGGGACCTCATGATCATGTCACTTTTATGGAATCATTTCCAATCAAAACCCAGTCAACAACTGTAAAAGTGTTCGTGTTCATAAGTGATTCTCTCTCTCTCTCTCTCTCTCTCTCTCATAAACACAAAGACACATTTCTACTGGATAATGGATACCCCATTTAATATTTTCACCCAAACTTTCATAAGACTAGACTTTGGATAATGTGACAATTATGTAGGTAGTTTAGAAAAAATATAGCTTTTGTTTTAGAGTACAATTTTTTTGGCTTGGTTAGAGTATGATTATAATGTTCAGACTGTAAAAATTCGTTAATTACAGATGTGGGATTGTCTATTATAAGTGGGGAGACACAAATGCTATCCTTAATATAATTGCAATGTATAGAAAATTGTGTACATTCTTTTTCAAAATCGATTTTTCAAGCTCTTAATCATTTAAAATGGAAAGTGAAAACCCACCCCAAAACTTGAATCAATTTAAACCAAAAACAAAGAAAAAAAAACATTCAAGAACAATTAAAGAAAGTGGGTGTTAGAACTTTTCTTGACATTTTGTAGGCATGAAGATGAGCAAACGTTGAAGCGAGACGGGACGTGCCTTGTAACGAATTCCCCAGAACTTGAATCTTGAATTCAAGATTTAATTTAAGTGACTATCAATTGGTCAGCTTTTATAAATTCAGGGTTCACATAATCATATAAGCAAAGTAACCATCAAACCGTGGTATGTCGTTCATATATAGCCGCAAGCTGTGGCACTGTCTCTTCCTCACTAGGTAGCCATCTTAGGCTCGCATGGAACAAAAAGGAAATAGAATCGATCTACTTGCTTCTTTCAATGACATACACTATTATTATTAGATGATACAATGCCAAAATATTTTACAAAGCAACCCAGAATATCCAAAATAACACAAACACCATGTAGGTCTACTTTTTATTACAAGTACACACTGAATTAACCAGGAAGGGTTAATTAGGGGAGACATGAATGAAACCTATGGCTGGAGCCATTCCTAAGTACACTCGACGTATACCACCAAACCCAAAAGCAGATAAATCACGTACTAAAAGAACCAAGTAACCTAGTGATATGAAGAAGAAAAAAGAAGGAGAAATCAACAACATATCAACGAAGACTCACTCAACCTTTGAATTCCAACTGATGTCACACAGATGCCTACGTGTCCCGAACGTGGAAGATGTTGGGGTTTTTAATGACAATATCGTACATGTGAACAGAGTTGAACTTGGAGAAGTCTCCGGGGAGAGAGATTAGATCGATCGAAGATCGCTTGTGGAACTGGAAGAGATCGGGGTCTCTTCCATAGTACCTCTCCCACCCTAACCCCGTCAATATTTCCTCCAGCATCGAGTAGGACGACACCACCTCTCCACTCGGCAAGTGCACCAAAGCCTTCTTCCTGGAAGATGTCTCGGCCTGAGGATTTTCGACCAGGCGCATCACCCCATTCTTAAAAGTCCAAACCCCAGACATTTTTTCTTTCTGGTATCTGCAACTAGGGTTTTCTCTGGTGGGTAGTATTGGTTGTAATTTGTTGCTGCTCCTTTGGAGAAAGAGGAGGGGAAGGAAATGAATTGGGTTGGGTTGGTGTGGTGTGGGAAAACAGAAGGTGGGAGGGTGTATTTATACGTGTCAAAGGGACAAATAAAAACAAGAGGCAAATACTCATTGGGTGGGAGTGAGAAACTGAAAAGGAGCGTGATCGTGGGCATGTTTGGCTTTGGAAGAGAATCTAGATATTGTGGGACCAATGTGATTAAAATATGAAGGTGCATGGATGCCCCTAGGGTTTTTTGATTTAGGGCGCAAATCATCACCATCAACATCCAATTCCGTGGGGCTGGGGCTTGGAAGAATCTTTGTGTAGCTTAATTGCAAAATGCTATATTTTTTTTTTATCCTTTTTCTCTTTTTAATTTTTGGTGATGTGAGAATATTTCTATACGAATGCATGCAACTGTTCATTGTTTAAGAAAAGATTCAATAAAGAAAGTCAATGATGCACCCACTTATATCACGAGATGTCCACGTGAAGGGAGTGGGAGTGATTGGGTCGGGGGCTAGCTTTTGTAACCTTAAAAGCTAATTTTTGGTGTCTTGTCAAATCCGATTTGTTGGATGAGAAATGGTAAAAAAGAATTTTTCAAAGTAAGTCTCTTCTTAGACTCTTTGTCATTTTACAGTTTAACGTCAATTTACATACCAATCAACATTATAAAATATTATGCTAAAAACATGAGGTAATAGATAGTTCATGGAATCTCATTTCCAACTAAAAATAAAAGCATTAGTAATGTAGTTAAGTTAAAATGGACGTTTTTATTTTGATATACGTTTTTGTCATGGATTTTCTTCAATTCATTCCACCCGACCACTGAAGTTGAGAGGGGTGTATGAGAAAATAGATGTGTGAATATTACTTTTCTTTAGTTATTGATCATAGAACAAGTTGATAAAAACTTTAGACAAATTAGAAATTAGGTAACCAAAGTTACTATTTTCATCATTGAACTTTTAAGTGAGGAATTGTGTTTGTCTTTGTACATAAATTAGATTCAATTTGAATGATTCTTGTAATCACGAATGATTAATCAGATTAAGTTTTTTTAGAACCCAAAAAATTATAATTCAATTCATAATGTGATTTTCGTTTCTTCAATACTATTTCAGTTTTAATCAGAATAATTATTTTTTCTATTTTGTTAATTTAGAGGCATATATGATTATAATCTTTGAGCTCTTCTCAAATGGACATACATTTAATTGCATACAAATTTTATCAAATACATATTTACATTCTCATTAGGGTTCGACTCTTTAAAAAAAAATCAATTATTATTCAAAAATGAGCAAAAGAAATGGGAATATTTTTTATCATCACCCTCAAGTGGAGTGATTGATGATTACCGCACTATTTATCACTATTAGGTGGATTTAAATGTTAAGATTTGTGTAGTGGATAGACACAAATGTCAAATTTTAAATTCATCAAACGGTAATAAATAGGTGGTGAGCATTACCACTACTTAATGGTAGTGAGGAAAAATGCACCCCAAAAAACATCTCAAAGAAATCAAACTCCGACTCCTACCATCCTCTGGAGTACATATTTACTTTCTCATTAGGGTTCAACTATTACGCCATCTCCAATCGACCTCGCCAAAGGGCCATAGGGCTAAAAATAGCTTGGAATGACATGAAAACCATCTCCAACCGAGGGCTAGGCCAAAGGACTTGTGGGCCCCAGCAGACCAATAAACCCAAATCAGGCCAGTAGGCTGGCCATTTCTAGCCAGCCAACCAGCCCCCAGTCCAGCCCACTTGCCCTCCAACAGCTAGCTAACGTCAGGTTACCTTTGGAATTTGAAATTTTTTTTTTGGACAATTTTTTTAGTAAAAAAAAATTCCTATAAATACCTAAATCATTCCTACATCATTTCTCACATAATTTTCACCATTTCATACTATCCAAAAAATTATTGAGATTATATAAATATAAGAAATCCGGAGTCTTATTCATTTAGTGACAAGTGACACTCAAAATATGTCTGAAAACCTTATTTTAATACGGTGGTTTAATTTAATTAACCATAATAATTGAATTAAAATTATAAATTATTGAGGGGGTTATGTTTGGCCTATGGTCCTTTGACCCTCTTGGTTGGAGATGAGTTTTTTGTTAAAGGGCTATGTTTGGCCCATGGCCTTTTATCTCATTCGGTTAGAGATGGTATAAAATATGAAGTTTTAACAAAACACTTCCGGTACTATTCACTTTTAACAAAAAAACTACATTTATACCCTTCTCTGGTACTATTCACTATACCTTTAAAAATGATTTTTCATTAAAAGGGAAATTTTTTTGAATTTTTCGCTAGTTTTCCTTATAAAATATGATCTATCATTATTCATTAAAATAAATTTTTTTGCACAACTGTAAGGCTAATCATGACTCTTTAACCATTTTTAAGTTGGAGATGGCTTTACCATCCCCCCCGCGACCTTTGGCCTCTTTCGTACTCATCAATTATGCACTAAATGTCAGTCTGTTGATAGGGCAGTGTAAAAGCAAAAGTAAAAAGATACATAAATATCTTATTTAATCTAGCACAAATACGTTATTTAATGAGTCTGTAAAAAAAAAGTGACTATTTACATGCAACAAATATTTTCTGTAAATGAAAGGGATAACCAGTTCACTAGTAAAAGTGTGTATGTATAATGATTAATAATTAGTAACTTAAAAGTTAAAACATCAAAGTTCCATCGAACTAGATTATGGGTTTATTAATTCATAAATAAAGTGAAAGAAAATGAGAAGATACTAAACACTTTATGATTAAGATTAGACAGTCAATTATTGTCCCTAATCACAAATTCCCAACACCACTCAAATCTAAATTCCCAACACCACTCAAATCTAATCACAGCCTCGAGATATATCAAAGTCAATTCAAGTATAATTGAGCCCTAATGTAGTGTGCTTTGTCATTCAAAAGGACCACTCTCAATACTCATTGTAAAAACAATCATGGTTTTTCCACATGTCATCACATGGGCATACATGGTCCTGTAGGAGGAGAGGAAGAAGGAGGCCGTCTTGTCAAATCCATGATTAGTGTTTTACATAGGATATTTTGGTGGTTAAGTTTCTTGCCACATTCAAAAGGGCCTATGAAAAATGTATTTAGATGTTCGTCGGATCCTCTTTTTGGAAATGCTAAGGATCAATGCACATGAATTATTGATTAAAAATTGTATGGTCCTAATTAAATGTTTTTTATATTTTTAAAGATAAGGTAGACTTGTTTTACGTAAAATATATATTTTTAAAAAAAAAAAAATTGTGGCCGTACAATTTTTTTATCAACGGTATGTATGCGTTAATCCCTACGATCCCCAGGGAGAGGATCCGGCAAGGATCCAATTCCGTGAAAAATATGACAACACAAAAACTGTGATGTTCTTCAGTGAACGTAACAATAACAAATCAAGAACCATGGGACAAGAAATCAATTTCAATACAAATGTTGGCTTCTGCTACAATTACTGATGCACTTTACGTCATCTGTTTATTACTGTTTGCAAATTGGAAAAAAGAAAATTTTTGTTTCGATTAGTCAATATTGAGTTTTTTGTTGATTAGGTAACTTATAAGAATTAGATATTTGGGCTGTCATTGTCCACCGCATCCTTCATTCTCTGTTTTCTTTCTTTAAATTTAACCAAATAAACTTTTCCAGTGGTTGATGTTGAATCTAGGATCAAAACTTCACGTAATCATGTGCTGGAGGCCGAATCTGTCATACTCTATCAACCATGTAGGAATAATCTTAATTTATGTGGGTTCATTTGGTTAGGGATGCATATCTAATTCAACATACAGTTGATTAAATTTGATCTAATGACAGTCAGTTTTTATTTTGTTATAGTAATTAAGTACTAAGTTCATATTTCATAAACGACAATCATTAAAGGTCGTACCCAGTGCACAAGGCTCCCGCTTTACGCAGGATCTGGGAGAGGTGAATGTCGGCTAGCCTTACCCCCATTTATGGAGAGGCTGCTCCCAAGTCTCGAACCTGAGACCTACCGCTCATGAGTGAAGACACTTGTCATCGCACCAAGTGCGACCTCTATAAACGACAATCATTGAATAAAAAAAAAAATTATTTACCAATTGATTGGATGTGAATTTAAAGAGATATAAAAAATTAATGTAATTAACTAGTCCACATAATTAAATTTCTCTCATATAGTATTAGAAAAAATAAATGTACACAATCAAAGTAACAGTGGTCCTCGATCAACTTTTGAGTTTAAAAGTTGATATTCCCATGTTCCCCCTCGTGCATGTAGAGAGCATTGCATGCAGGGCTTGTGTATGCCTTTAGGCCTCCAAGCCCCTCAAGCACAATGCCAACTTTGCTTCTGTTTGTTCCACTTTTTCCATGCCCAAGGTCCTACTGATATAGACTCCCTCCTAACTTCAATCGTTCCAGAAAATCTTAAGTGGTACCCAATGCCTTCGATCCTGGTCATCTCTGTCGTTGTTACCATTTCCGTTTCGGTATTATCCACTACAGAAGTATCCAGGGGTACCCAATTCGTTCGATTCTCATTTCTTTCACAACACAGAAATTTGTTTGTCTAAAACGTTCATCCCCATGTCAAGTGGATTGCATGCTGCAGGTTTTAAGCTGTATCACACTACCTGCTGGTATTATATTGCATTTGCTAATTACTTCAATTTCTTTGTTCGTGTATTTCAATGAGGCCACCCTATTTAATTGCACGCAATTAGGACCTATTAATTACTAAAATTTTAACCATGAATCTTGCATATTTGTTATACATATCAAAGTCGGTAGAGTTTCAGCCTTTGGTTCTCTTACAATAAACTTTTAAGCGATGAGGAAATGTATGCTCCTTTCAGGAAACAATTGAAATGCTTTTTTATGGAGAAGTTGAATTTTATTACAAGTTTCAATCACTTCTATTGAAAATGCTTTTGAGTAGAAGTGTATTTTAAAGAAGCAATCCAAACAATTAAGGGCAATCAACTCAATCGTTAGTTCGAGTCCTTAATTTTCTAACAAAGAAGTTGATAGAAAAAAAATGGGAACTCAATACAAATGCAGGAGGTATTCGGTGGTTTAATTACTCTATTAATGAAGGTGATCAAAAAGCGATTACCACCTCTTTCATAGTTTTGTTTTGTTATTTGTTTTACAAATGATACCGTTAATGGATTAATTAGTTAATTGTTAGTGGGAAGAGGAATCAGTAAGAATCGAACCTATACCAAAATATATTTGCATAATTATTTTCCACAACTGCAGTAAAGCTTCATCTGCCCTTTATATAGTTTTGTTAAACAACCTTTATCCAAAGTTGGCAGCTAAGTATACATGACAGGAGTATAATTAAGAACGATTCAAATTAGAAAGAAAAAACCCGAATAAATGGGAGGATAAAATTAAGTTGAGCTAACCAATGGCACTTGGATACCTCAAGGTCTTCGATAAGTGATTTTGAACCAGAAAAAAGAATCCTTGCCCTACGTGTACATGATGATATAAGTGTTTAGATATTGTTGGACAACTCTAGCACATCATGATTTTCCATCTATTTCCATTTTTTTTGATCGGATCTATTTCCATATTCCTTTTGTTATTCTTTGAACTTTTATATTTTGTCATTTCTTCGCGTACAAGTATTAGGGTTTCGGTGGGGGAGAATTATAAGATTCCAATATTACTTATGTAGACCACAAACTTTATGAACATGCTTAGCCTTTTATACATACATCTCATTTGAAGTGAGAATCAAGGGAAAGGCAGCTTCCACTAGAATGTGCCAAGCTCCTCACTATCTTTTTTTTTTTTTTTTTTTTTTTTAATTTTAAATAAGAGAAAAATATAGTACTTGCATCTCTTAGAAAGGAAATGCATATATTCTAGGTGTTGCGAATAACATAGATTCGTCGTTTTAATTTTATAATCAAAATTGTTTAATTTCTTGATCTTTATATTCAAGATGAATCAAGTTACATAATAGTCATGATGAACTGTCTTTTTTTTTTTTTTTTTCGCGGGATTTGAACGCCACAAGCCTATGTATAATTTAGTTCATAAACTAGAATAACATTTAACTTAGGGTACTTTATCCAATACTAATGGCAGAACTTATACTCGTTATATGTATTTTTTATTCCACAAAGCAAAGCTCAGAGGAATAATACTAGAGCTATTGTGCTTTTTTAGGTTAGGTATAAGCTTAAATGGTGATATGATATAAACTAATATTACTATTTTTGTTAGTAGGTTAAGTTGTTTGTTGTTAGAGGGAAGGGAGATTGATGAAATTGAACTCGCACTAGAGTACATAAGCATGATTGCTTTATGTTACTGCGGTAAAACACATTTTGCTAAACTTAATATAAGAGGATAATCTAGTTTGCGATCTTCAATAAAGCTAGTCTTTTTCTAGAAATCAGATACTAATTCTCATCTAAAAGAGCAAATAGCTTGCAATGAGAATAAAATTAGGTGAGAAGCATAAAATTCCTAGAGCAATAGTTTTCATAATCTCAAACATCTCTTTCAAAGAATTTTGTAATAAACATCCAATGATAATATTTATAGACAAACTGTGTACGGTACGCATTAAATCGAATATGAGCGAAAACTTCCTATAGCAGATGGGGCACCTAAGAACCCAAAGTGAACAGGATAAATTAGTGTGATGTCACCCAAGTGAACGTGTCAAGGTCACTATTAATAATACTTAAGTACTCACACTCAGTAGTTATAGACGAATTCTAGGTCCGTATTCCACACGACACGTCCTCGATTCGATTCCTAGCGTTGGTGAATCACATGATTGCGGCTAGAGAAAGGCTGATATGTCTCTGTAAGTTTTTCCAACCTTGTAAAGATAGATTACCATAGCGAAATGAGAAGATTATTAACATCCATGTTCAATTTATCGCATCACTTTTAAGTTCATGCTTAATTGAAAACAATTATACTGTTTAGCCTCGACTATATACACTCATATATATATATATATATATATATATATAACATATATGAGTATGACATCTTCTTCGTTAACTAAGACGTTTCGAATTTTATGGGCAAAAAGGTTTGGTAATCCATTAATAAATTTTTCTTTCCAAAATGGTTGATTACTATCTTCTCTAAGCATGACTCTAGACATAAAAACATCTTTATACCATCTGAAGTCACTTAAGGTTGGACATCTTAAGTTACTTAGTTGGTCGTGAATCCTAGTTGTGATATTACTAAGTGTTCCTATGAAGTGTTCTATGATTGTGAAGAGTAATGTGTTGACTGCGTCAGGGACGCCTTGTCCTATTTGTTCATCGAAAATGGGTATCCATCTTCATCTCTTTTGACTGCATGTTTGATTTCATTTATGGATTGTTCAGTGAGATGTTTCTCCCACTAGGAATGAAGCATTCCAGTAAATCCAGTGACCAAAATGTCGACAACTTGTGTTTGGCTAAGATTATGACTGGTGATATAGCTATTAGCTACCATAGATATATGTTGGAGTTTGTTTAAAAGTTCTTGTTCTGATAAGCCATTTATATTCCATTCATGGAGTTTATCAGAAGAGACGGAAAATTGATTTTGGTTATTTCTTTCTTCAAACTGAATATCTGGAGGTGTAGGTCTGGTTTACCAATTTTTGGTGAAAAGACTTTGATTAGTAAAATTATTTTGTTCAATGACTGGTTTAACTCCTGTATCTTCCTTGGGAAATTTAAAAGGAGTAGCTGGAATTTGAGTATTGGCAGTGGTAATAAGAATTGTTTCTTGTGGAGGATGACTAGAAGAGACAATAGTCTTGTCTTCTTTAAGCCAATTTTCTTTGGTTATTACCTTTAGTTTTTTATCAGACTCGTATTACTTCTCAACATAATCGAGGAAAAATACTTCAAATCTGTGGGTTTCCATAAATTTATTCCATGAATGATAAATTTCTAGTTTTTCTTCATGTGTATATTTGTTTCGAAATATATTCCTTCTGGCTTCGGCTTCAATATCAGCATTGAGCCTTTTTGCTATTCTTTTTAAATGGTTTATTTAAAACTAAAAGTTGATGGTGAACATGACCTGCGTCAAAATCAAATTCAGTAGGAGAAGTTTATTATCCTTGATCTTGGGTTTGAGGTTGGTATCTAGGATGTGTAACCTGAGAGGTTGTTTCTACTGATTTTAATTTGATAATAATCAAATCATTGATTAATTCTTGTTGAGTGACAGATGAACTAGTGTCTACTGCTTTTAGTTTCCTGTTGGCTAATGAATTGATTAATTCTTGATCTTGACCCATTCTATCAGTTGGTATGGATCCAGAAAAAGAATTTTTGCTAAGAGCAAATGATTTTTATGAGTGGACAGACTCACAAGATCTTTTGGCTGGACGATCAAAATTAATTTTGACAGTCCTGTCAAAATATTGTTCTATGTTGTCTAAGTTAACTAGACTATGTTTGCATATGTTTGCATATGTTTGCTAGAATAATCAAGTCCAATGGATTAGTTGTATCTGCTTCTAAGATTAAATTGTTCCAGACTAATATTAGATTTTTAGGATACAATATTCATCGGTCTACCATCCAACCCATTGATAGAGTCATTCAATTTTCTGATAAATTTCCAGATCAGATTATTGATAAAACTCAACTTCAAAGATTCCTTGGATCATTAAACTATGTTTCAGAATTCTATCCTTATCTTCGCCAACAATGTAAACCTTTATTTGATCATGTCAAAGATAATACTCCATCATGGTCTCCCATTCATACTTCCATTGTTAAACAAATCAAATCACATGTTAAGACATTGTCATGTCTTGGCATTCCAACTCCCAACTCATTCAAAATAGTTGAAACTGATGCATCTGATATCGGTTATGGAGGTATCCTCAAGCAGCAAACTTCTTCCGGATCTCCTGAACAAATTGTTTGTTTCCATTCAGGAGTATGGAATCCATCACAAAGTAATTATAGTACTATTAAGAAAGAGATATTATCTATTGTATTATGCATTAGCAAGTTTCAAGATGATTTATTAAATAAATTTTTTTTAGTTCGAGTTGATTGCAAATCTGCAAAACATGTTTTACAAAAAGATGTTCAAAACATTGCATCAAAACAAATTTTTGCACGGTGGCAAGCCATATTAAGTATTTTTTATTTTGATATTGAGTACATTAAAGGCAGTCACAATTGCATTCCAAATTTTTTTTAACAAGAGAATTTCTGCAGGGGAAGAATGCAGGAAATAGCAGTAGCCAGAGAAGGTTTGCGGCCACTCTTCCACCTCCACCACCAGTAAAAAGGGAATCTATTCCTGACTCCTCATCGGCCTTAGCCATCACCAACATATTTACTCCATTAGGATCCACTGTAGGACATTCTCGACCAAATTACCAAAAGGCTTTAGCCACCCCATATGATTCATATTCTTCAATGCCATCACCTTCAACACCAAGAACACCTAGCTTTGCTAAAACATCCCCCTATGTTAAGAAAAATCCAATGGAATACCTTTTCAACATCCCTAACCACATTGACAAAAAACAAATCCTAGAAAAATAGCCAAAACAATCTTACCTCTGAATTTCCATCATATACCAACTGAATCTTTCAAAACCCTCAAATACTACCAAGCAATTCTCAGAGAGACTGAAAGCATTGCCATCAAACCCATTTACAGTACCACCCATGAAAACAAAATACTTTACCATTCCCTCCACATTGGAAGATTCCTTACCAAGCAAGAATGGGGGCTCCCTCTCTATCATACTAAATCACTTCATACCTAAAATGTTCTCATTCCCAACAACCATTGCAATTATTTTGATTACATTCAAGCATGGACCAACATATTCTTACACCAAACATCTGATTTTAGTCACTCTTGGTTCATTACATTTGACAAAAGTTTCAGGCTAAACTTCCCTGTATGGTTTCCCAATTGGTGGTCAGCACACGGCCCAACATCCAGCTTACTACCCGAAGATCTCAAGCAGATTTTATCATCTGGTTTCCAAAAAATTTGATCGAAGCCGGTTCAACGACAGGATCACCATTTTACCGTTGTTTATGGCAAAATACAAGGTCCCTTGGAACATGAAATGGAACTACGAAGTTGAAACATGACAAGTTTACCGTTCCCAGTGGGTTAAATGGTGGGACAAATTCGACTATAAAAAAAATTATCAATTTAGTCTCATCAAAATTTCCCATTATTCCTGTTCCAATGGTATCTCCAACAACAACAACAAAGGCATTGCCAGAAATTCCAGAAAATACACAATCATTATAAGACATTAGTCCTTCATCCTCCCTCAAAGGAAAAACTAAATCATCCAGGTCCTCTAAAACAAGTTCGAAGAAAAAAGAGAAATCCTCGCAGCTTAAGGAATTAGCAGATAAGGTTATGGTAGAAGCAGCTTTGCTGCACAATGAAGAAGAAGACACAAATTCAAACTCATCAGACGCTTCGTCTCAACCCGTCAAGTGGGCAGATTACCCGGATTCCTAAGACCCATTTGAATTTTGAAATCTTGAAAATGTAATCATTTGTAATCATTTCAGGGTTTTACCTAGGTAAATCGCACAGTAGAAGCCATGTGATTTTCACAGAAAGCAGCATTAGCAGTAGCAGCAATCATTCAGACATAACACTATTCATGAATAGTAAAATCATTTTTTACTATTCATCCATCATTTCAGCCAGCAGCAGTGTGAATCCACAGGAAAAATATCATCATTCGCCAGCCTTTGGCACATGCAAGCGACAAAAAGCAGCGGGTTTCCCGGCCTCAATCATCTCATTTTTCTTTACAAAAGAAGAATTCATATTCAGAAGAAGGGGACTTTAGTCGAAAATAGCTGAGACTTCTGCGAATTCTTTCAAGAACATAAGCCATTATTCAGCTCCATCACACATCCAATTAAATTATCAAACACTTGTATTTTATTTTCAATCAAGGATGCCTGCAAACACCACTGTTTTCCTTATCAATCTTCGGTAGAAGAAATTGTAAGTTGGTTTCCAATTTGAAATAAAATTATTTTCAAATCCATACGTTGCATCATTAATTTAAATTCATTATTTTCATAACCACTGATTTTGAATGGCATAAAATTCTTACTCACAGTCAATTAATTGAATACCTCAAATTCAAGGTAAATACCGATCGATCATTCGTCATCTTTTTCTTATCTGTTTATAATATTTGGTATGACATCTGCACTCCCAATGAACATAACGACTGTAGTCTTGATTGTTGTCCCCATTCTTTCTACCATCATCAATAGATATACGCTTCGCACCCATTTATATATATATATATAAAACATATATGAGTGTATATAACTGTTTTATAATAACTTCGATGGCAATTATCCTTTGCATTGGCATGCTGGAAGATTAATTAATTGCCAATTGAACTCTTCAATAAACTGAAGGTTCGTTTTTTTTAGGATTTTTCTCTAGTGCACATCCCTATTTACACACCTTAAATACACATGAATAATAGCCCTTGGATCAGAATGGAAGGAGGAGATGTTCACTTTAAGGTTTGAGCTGAATGTGATGTGATGGTGTAAGAGTAGTGGTGTGTTGGTGATACAATTGGGGGTAAGGAATCTCAACGGCCCCAACCCATGTCTTGATCGGGGTGTAGATTAGGAACTATAAAAATTTAAGCCATTCATATTTATCTAACGGTAAAAAATGATGTGCAACTTACATGTCATATGTAGAAATGTGCACTAGAGAAGTCTCCCGTTGTTTTATTCATAACCCTAAATAATCTACATGTCCCAAAGCAATCAAGACCAAGGTTCTAAAAGACGTTAGGCGCTAGTCAAGCGGTTGGCTGAGGCCTAGTACCTGGGTGGCTAAGCGGGGCCTAGATGGATTTAAATAAATTTATTATATATTATGCAAATAAGTGCATATTCATGCTTTAAAAAAACATATAATTGTATTGGAATACATAAATTGCAAATAAAATGACATATAGATTATAAAGGATTATAACATATTGAAAATATGGAGAACAAGCATATAATGAGTTTTTATCCAAGTATCCAACAAGTCTCTTACATTCTATTGACAAAACAAAATGCAAGATGAAAGTTATCAAATTTTTGTCTACATGAGAGTCGAGATCTAGACGGGTGCCTAGGCGGGTTAAGGCGGGCACTTAGTGGGGCTAGGCAGACGTCTAAGCGGGTCTAGACGCACTTTCTTAATTTTCAAACGTCCAGGGATCAATCAGGGCGGTGGCTAACTGTTTAGCGACTAGGTGAGAATTTTTAGAAAAGTGATCAAGATTATAAGTTAATTCATAACCCTAAATCATAATTACCATCACGAGTCATGAAGAACGTGTAGAACAAAGACGGATCCTATAAATAATAAATAAAATAAAAACTAATCTATGTTCTAGTCGTATCGGATTAGGAATGTGATTGTGTAAATCCTAGTGTATCTAGGAGTATCTTGTATATTCCCTTTAGTAGTTTAATTCCTATTAGAGATGTAATCCTATTAGGGTAAGGATTCTACCTATCCTACTACGATAAATAAAGGCATAAGGGGGTGATATAACACACACCTCAGAATTATATATCTCTATTTTCTCTCTGTTGTCGCCAGCCCCCTCTCCCTCTCTGTCCTTTATACAATTAAGTCAAATAGGCCTACAACACGTTATCAGCACGCTCTTACCAGAAGCTAAGGAACTAAATGATCGTAGGAGGAGGCTCTCTTCTACAAATTCAAAGGCATAATTAGGGTTTTTAACCCTATAATTCGAGAAAAAAAAATTTGGGATTTTTTTGCGGCACCGCCGCCGCACCATCGTGGCATTATAGACGGACCACCGCGTTGGCCTGAAGCCCAGCCATATGAGGAACGGTGTCATTTTGACACCTTGGACCATGAGCGCAACCCTTTGGGCTTGCTGCCCCTTTCAAACCTAACTAGGTTTCATCCTATGTTGACTACCATACAGGCCTGGAGCCCCCAGTCCAACCCGAGCCCACACCCGCATACCTGAAGCCATGCTGGGCTTGTCCTTGACAGGGCCTGAAAACCTGGCCCATGTCAGCACGGCCTGTTGCCGTTTGCTAGGCATTTGCCTTGCCTCGGCCCACATGCCTCAAGCCTTTGGCTTGCTGGGCTTGTCCTTGCGGCTCGTTGACCCGAAACCCAGCTTCGGCTGGGGTTTCCTTGCACCACCCGCAAGCCTTTGGCTTGCTGGGCTTACCCCGTGCACTAGTCCCAGCCCATAACACCAACATCTTTGCTACTGGGCCTCTCATCTCTTAGCCCATGGCCTGCAACCACCCGAGCCCACATGCCTTATTAGGCTATGGTTTTTCGAACCCAATGCTAATTTTTGGCATTTTAAATAATTTTAACCTGAATGTTATAATTATTTTTGCTTCTAAGATCGACCACGAATGGTCTCAATCTATTGAATTAATTAAAGTGACCAGCAGTCCACTAATCTGACAGTTAATCCAAAATTATTAGACTGAAGCTCACTTTTTGGTATTAATGATTTAATAAATTATTTTGTTCTTTGAACCATTGACTATCTTTCGTAGTTCCGAAGCACTCACACTTAGGTTCCTAAAGCAATTCACAAATCCACTACACTTTATTGTATATTGTATTCTTTGTTCTTGCAAGTACCCCTATATATGAACTGAAAGTTCATAACTAAATCGAACCTGTAGTTTCGAATTTAGTGCCTTTGAAACCCGAAGTTTTCATTCAAAACTTACCACATGAAACCTATAGCTTTCATGCTTAAATTAAACCAATACATGTCTATAGAACTCGAATGTTCTACGATATATGTCTATGACTTTCAATACGACTAACCATGTTTTGTTGTACCCTCTGTTTAGGGACATGTCAAACTTGAACAAGCTCGATTTCACTGCTCTGAAAGTCTCTGGAAGAAACTACCTAAAATGGGTTCAAGATGTGAAACTCCATTATACTACAAAAAGTCTTAGAGCTACTATAAAGGACCCAATTGACGATGCACTCATCGACGAAGCTCAGAAAGCTACTGCTATGATCTTCATCCGAAGACATATCCATGATGCACTGCAGACTGAATACCTCGCAGAGGAAGATCCCTGTACCATCTGGCTCGCTTTGGTGGATCGTTTTAATCACCAGAAAGACATTTACTTGCCTGAAGTTTGTAGAATCCGTTCACTACTTAAGTTCTGTAATGAGGACTTAATTGAACATTATCTCTTGGAGAATGCCTATTCGACCTTCAATGCCACCAATGTTGTCCTGCAACAACAATATAGGGCACATAAGTTCACCAAATTTTTGGATTTAATATCTGTTCTACTTCTCGTTGAAAAGCAGAACTAGCTTTTGATGAAGAATCATTAAGCTTGACCTACTGGCTCGAACGCCGCGCTTGAGCGCATGCAACCAATTCTAGCAACCACAACGACGGAAATCCTGTTGTGACGTGGAAAATGGCGGCAAGGCCCACCATAGGCCTAAGGTCCACCTAACAGAGTCTCATCTAAGGAGGAAACTTGACCCAGAAGAGTCAACCCTTTGCCTAAAGGCCCCAAACTTTAAGAACAAGGGTTTCCACTGAATTGGACATGTGCTACCATTGTCGATCCAAGGATCATTGGTCACGTATATGCCGAGCTACCCCTGAGGCTATTGTCAAGTATTATTTCCGTAGTGAGTCTAACTTTGCGCATGTAGAACTTCCCAAAGATGCTACTACAACTCTAAAGGTTTTAGATTTTAAGGAGGCATATGCTCCTATGGAAGAATAAAGTTTTTTTTTCTAAGACATGTTAGGGTGTTTTTTAACCCCTAGTGGCCGAACCCACTAGAAGTGGACGAACCCTCTATTTTCTTGGTTTATGGTTTAATTTTTGAACAATTTTTCTAAGTATTTGGAATTATTTGTTTGGATTGGTTTGTTTTGAACTTTGGATATTATTTTATGGATACTATTTCTTGAATTGATTAATTGAATGCATGAACTTATATTTATGCATGTGACCGATTCAATTAATTTATTTCTTGGTATGACTAGTGATGATGTTAATTGTCTGGCTGATAGTGCAACTTCACACACCATATTGCGTGACAAACACTATTTTACTAACTTCGTACCTAAGAATGCACCTTTGACAACCCTCTTAGGCCCATCCAACCTGATATAAGGATAAAGAAAGGCCCGTATTATGTTGTCCAATTGTATTGAATTAACCATTAAAGAGGCACTCTATTTTCCACGTTCTGAAAGAACGTTGCTGAGTTTTAGAGATATTCGAGATAATCAATATCATGTTGAAACAACTGAAGAGATTCTTTGTATCACTTCTTACGAATATGGCCGGAAGCTTATTCACGAAAAGCTGGAACATCTCCCTATTAGGTTGTACATAACAACCATTCAAGCTGTCGAGACACACCATCTGGCCGGCCCTATGGCTGGGTTCCAGGACACCTTGCTTCTTTAGCATGATCGAATGGGACATCCAGGATGAGATATGATGTGCTGTATACTCAAAGTATCTCATGGGCATCACTTGAAATCTTATCCTGGCCATCCGCTTTGCAAAGCATGTTCCCTAGGGAAGTTGAACATCCAACCCTCAATTACAAAGATTATTCACGACCCTCCTAAGTTTTTTCAGAGGATTCAAGGGGATTTTTGTGGACCTATCCAACCAATATACGAACCATTTAGATACTTTATGGTGTTAGTTGATGCATCGACACGATGGTCATATGTCTACTTATTATCCATACGCAATGCTGCATTTGCGAAACTCCTAGCATAAATTATTAAGCTTAGGGCTCACCACCCTGATTATCCGATCAAATCGATTCAACGGGATAATGTTGGAGAGTTTACGTCACAGACTTTTAACGATTATTGCATGTTTGTTGGGATTGAAGTTGAACATCCTGTACCCCATGTTCAAATCCTAAACGGCCTGGCAGAAGCTTCCATAAAGCGCATTCAAACGATAGCTCAGACTTTGGTTATGTGAACCAATTTACCGGTATCTGCCTGGGGCCATGCAATATTACACGTAGTTATGTTGGTCCGCATGAGGCCCACCACTATCTAACCTCATTCACCATTACAGTTGGTCACTAGATACGAGCCTGACGTCTCACATTTACGTGTGTTTGGGTGCGCAGTTTATGTGCAATAGAGCTGCCACTATGTACTAAAATGGGTCATCAGAGAAAAATGGGAATCTATATCGGTTATGATTCGCCATCCATTATACGCTACTTAGAGCCCTTGACAGGAGATCTCTTTACCGCATGTTTTGCGGTTATCACTTTGATGAGACAGTATTCTCATCATTAAGGAGAGATAAGATCACTAACGTTCCAGTAGAACGCCGCTAATTGTCGTGGATTACTCTCACTATGTCTCATTTAGATCCCCACACCCCTCAGTCTAAAACTGAAGTGCGACACATTCTAGATCTTTATAGCATCGCTCAAAGCATGCCGGATGCTTTTACCGATCTAGCAAAGGTGATGAGATCACATATACCCGCTACAAATACACCTGCAAGGATGGACGTACCGAACCGTCCCCAAGGATGGGGCGGCCGCACCTCCCACACGACAAGGTACACTAGCAGCTAACCAATCATTTGTTCTTACCTTGAAGTGTGGTAGGCCTCCTGGTTCAAAGGATTCACAACCTCGGAAGAGGAAAACGGCACAAACTAGTGATCTTAGTTTGAATCCGACCATTGCTTACTTATCTGTTTCAACTCATGAGGTTATTCTAGATTATGGTGATGTTTTAGATGAAACATACCGGCCTCCCGAGAATCATGAGATTTCGGTCCATTACGCAGTTTTGGATGAGGTTTGGAATTAGAAAGAAAATGTGTTTGGGCCTGTAGCTCATACTCCATCACATGTGAAGCCCGTTGGCTACAAGTGGGTTTTCGTGAGGAAGCCTAATGAGAAGAATGAAATAGTGCGATACAAAGCACGCCTCGTAGCACAAGGCTTCTTTCAATGCCCTGGGATTGATTACGAGGAAACGTATTCCCCGTAATGGACGTCATAAAGTTCCGCTACCTAATCAATTTGGTAGTTTCTGAAAAACAAAATATGCAGCTTATCGACTTGGTAACCGCGTATCTCTATGAGGATCTAGATACGGAATATACATGAAAGTTCCAAAAGGATTTCCATTGACTGGTTCAAATAGTTCTAGATCACATAATACTCTACGGATTGAATCAATCTAGGTGGATGTGGTATAACCGTTTGAGTGAATATCACATAACGAACTATGCCCATGTGTGTTCATTAAGAAGTCACATTCCGGATTTACGATCGTTGCAGTTTATGTTGACGACATGAACCTCATTGGAACTCCCGTAGAGCATAAGGAAATTGCCGCTCACTTGAAATCGAAATTTGAGATGAAAGATCTTGGAAAAACTCGATATTGTCTCAGCCTGGAGATTGAGTATTGTTCGGAAGGAATCCTAGTACATTAATCAAACGACACCCAAAAGTTGTTGTGACGTTTTAATGAAGATAAAGCGAAGCTTTCGAGTACTCCTATGGTCGTTCGGACTTTAGATGCAAAATGAGATCATTTCTATCCAAATGAGGATGATGAAGAGATGTTGAAACCTGAAGTTCGATACCTAAGTGCAATTGGTGCTTTATTGTACTTGGCTCAATGCACTAAACCCGACATCTCCTTTGTTGTTAATCTTTTGGCTATATACAACATTGCGCCTGCACACAGGCAGTGGAATGGTGTTAAAAATATTTTTTCCTACCTTAAG